>NC_141538.1:153127500-153442500 GCF_021556685.1 Rattus norvegicus
CTGGAACTCACACAGGGTAGGAACCTGGAGGCAGGAGCTGTCGCAGAAGCCATGGAGGGATGCTGCTTACTGTATTGCTTCCCCTGGCTTGCCCAGCTTGCTTTCTTATAGACCAGGCCAGGGACAGCACCACCCACAAGGGGTCCTCCCATCCTTGCTCACTAATTGAGAAAATACCTTACAGCCAGATCTCGTGGAGGCATTTCCTCACGGGAGGCTCCTTTCTCTGTGATAACTCCAGCTTGTGTCAGGTTGACACACAAAACCAGCCAGTACAGTATTTGTGTGCACCACATGGGCTGAGTCCAGAGAGCGTGCCACCACGTGAGTCCTGGGAGCTGAGCCTGAAGTTCAGGAGGCCCTTTTCTAGAAGGTCCTAACTGCTGAGCCATCTGTCCAGGCCCCTCTTCTTGGCGTTTTAAATGTTTCCTGGGGAGATGTGAATGTACCTTTAAGACATGTTTAGGTGAGCCTCTGCGTCCACTCCCTTTGGTGCCCCTGAGGTCAAGGAACCGTGGAAGAGTTGGGAGGGACTGTGGGTCTTACTTCTAGGTTTATTTATAATGCCATTTTGGTCCCAGGTGTGTTTGAGCGACTTGCTGCTGAACCCCAGTGGGATCCACTACACCTTCGGCTTGCCCGGCCTGCTCGGAGCACTCACCTACTACTGCCTCCATATAATAGCCGAGTCCAGGCCCTCCAATCTCTGGTGGGTTGCTTGGCATCGTCTCTTAACCTTCATGCAACTTGGGAGGAAATGTAGCAATTTATTCAGAGAACCTTTTGTTTGTTGTTGGTGGTGGTGTTTTGTTTGTTTGTTTGTTTGTTTGTTTTTCAAGACTTTTTTTCTGGGTAGCCTGACTGTCCTGGAACTCGCTCTGTAGACCAGGCTAGTCTTGAACTCAGAGATCGATCCACCTGCCTCTGCTTCCCAAGTGCTGGGATTAAAGGTGCGCACCACCACTGCCCGGCTTTTTCTTCTTCTTTTTAAAATGTATACAGGGTCTTACACTGAAGCTCAGACTGGCCTGGAACTCACTCATGCCTCAGCTCGGATATGAGTTACCATACCCGGCTTCAGAAACGTTCCTAGTCTTTATCTTGTTTGGGGCAATGAGTTCTGTGCACATCTGAGAAAGGTGCAGCTTAGGAGTGAGACCCAGGTACACAAGTTTGGAGGTGCCACAAATCTAGACAGTGCAGGCCAGAGGCAGGAGGATCTCCAGGAGTTCAAGGTCAGCTTGGTCTATGGAGCGAGTTCCAGGACAACCAGGGCTACACGGAGAAAACCCTGTCTCGAAAAATCAAAAACCAACCGACCCAAACAGAGAGTGGTCACGGAGCCATTTCTTTGGGTGGTTGTGAAGGCTTTGGGGGTGGGGTTCTTGAAAACCGTACCCAGTGTTTCCAAGTTCTCGTAATTGTCATAGGGTTCAGAGAGGGGGCTAAGCCAGGAACGCACTTTTATTAGAAATGGAAGTACTCGTCGGGCAAGGGCAATGCCCCAGTAGGCTGTGAGATTAGCCTCCTCTTTTCTTGTATTCCTACTTGCCCGTGGAGTGGGGGATGAGAAAGAGGAGTTTCCAACAAGGCTTGCTTAGGGGGAGGGGAGTGGCTCAGCCCAGAGCGTGCTTCCCATCCTTTAGCACCGTACAAGCTGGGTGTTGTGGTGTATGGGAGTCCCAGAACGGGTGTAGGAGCCAAGAGGATCAGGAATTCAAAGTCATTCTCTGCCTGGTAAGGTAGAGTCTACCACATAGTGTGTTTGAGGCCAACCTGGACTCAATGAGATGTGAGGAGAAAAAAAAAGCAGGGTTGATTAACGCCTCTGACTAGTAAACCCACTGAAAAGCCAGCGGCGGTCCTGCTGAGTCTGATCCCAGCCATGGTCGGGTTCCAGCGATACACAGAGCCTGGGAAATAATAATAATTATTATTATTATTATTATTATTATTATTATTATTATTATTATTATTATTATTATTATTAAATGTTCATAAGTACACTGTAGCTGTCTTCAGACACACCAGAAGAGGGCATCAACTCCCATTATAGATGGTTGTGAGCCACCATATGGTTTCTGGGATTTGAACTCAGGACCTCTGGAAGAGCAGTCAGTGCTCTTAACGGCTGAGCCATCTCTCCAGCCCCAGCCTGGGAATTTTTAGTCTGCAGAGCTCTACTGGACCATGGCAGTCATGTGTCAGCTGGGAGAAGGCCACTTTGTTTCTCTACAGCCCTTGTTGGCAATGTCACCACTAAGGAATGCCATTTGTCATGTTTGTCCGTGATGCCTGTAGCCTGATACCTGAGTGACTTCTCTGCTTTGTGGATTCTAGGATTGTCACCCAAACGATCACTGACGTCGGGGCTCTCAGCTTTGCTATGGCGATGGGAATGGTGACTGGACTGCTGACAGGTGAGTGCAGTACCAGTTTCCAACCACTAGAGTGTGCCCTAGTACACATGTTGAGGCCTGGCCCCTTCCTGAACTCAGAGGCAGCTCAGCAAAGTAGACTGCTCGAATGATGATTTTTAAAGTTATTTTATTTTATTTTATTTTATTTTATTTTATTTTATTTTATTTTATTTTATTTTATTTTATGTGTATGGGTGTTTCACCTGCATGTATGCTTATGTAACACTTGTATGTTTGCTACCTGTGGAGGCCAGAGAGGAAGATGGATCTCTGAAACAGGAGCTACGAACAATTGTGAGCCACCATGTTGGTGCTGTGAGTTGAACCTGAGTCCTCTGGAAGAACAAGTACTCTGAACTGTTGTTGAGGCATCCCTTCAGCCCCTCATATGCTGATTTTTAAATATCAAAACAATCAGGGCTGGAGAGATGGCTCAGCCCTAGTTAAGAGCACTGACTGCTTTTCCAGAGGTCCTGAGTTCAAATCCCAGCCCCCACATGGGGGTTCACAACCATTTGTAAAGGGATCTGATGCCGTCTTCTGGTGTGTCTGAAGACAGTGACAATGTACTCACATACATACACTGAATAAATATTTATTAGAAATTATTTTAAAAAAATCAAAGAATCAACCTTTAAGAGTAGTGGGGCATGCGCGCAGCAGATCTCTAGGAGTTCAAGGACAGCCTGGTCTACAAGGTGAGTTGCAGGCAAACCAGAGCTATACAGTGAGACCCTATCACCACCACCTCCTCCACTACAAAAGACCCAACGCAAAATCCAAGGAACACTTAATTTCAGAACTAGAAAGACTTCCAGAGGTCAACTGCTGCCAGCCAGGCCAGAGAAGACAAGGACCTCCCTGGAGTTCTAACTGGGGCCGGTGGTATCCTTAAGCCCAGGGTGGAGTAACTGTGCCAGCTTTTGCAGAGAATCCCGAGGAACCTTCAGGCCTCGAGCTTGCCTTCCATTCCCTGATAGCATCTTTGAACTACGTTACACAGCAGATGCACATCCGGGCTCTACTCTGAGCCAGTCTCTCTGTTCAACAGGACAGAACATTCTCCAGCCTCCCAGAGCGGACATGGTAGTCAGTAAGCGCCCTCTAAGCATCCAATTTAACACAGGAGGTCCCTGCTCCCTTCTCTCCCCGTTTCTCTTCTGTTTTTCTGAGACAGTAGCCAGGGCTGGTCTTAAAATCTCCACTCTCCTGCCTCCCTCTGGCATCCCTTGTTGGGATGTTGGGATTACAAATGTCACCATACCCGACTTTCTGTTTTGCTGGAATCAAAAGAGCACAGCGGAAAAGTGACGGGTGATCCTCCTGCCTCTGCCTCTTGAGTGCTGGGTGGCAGGCGTGTGCCACCTTCCCCGGTTTGCTAGGGCCCCTCTAGTTTATGTTAGGGAAGGGTGTCAGATCCAAGACCAGTTTTGCCTTCATGCTTCCTTACCAAAGTCTATATAATGAACAAAGCTACCAGAACCCACTGAGCTTTGGTTTATCCGTCTCAAAATTATGGGGAGGGCAGATTTCTCTTGAGATATTGTCACTTACATAGAGTATTTCAGTGATCTCTCCTTATTTTAATATTATTTTCGGGTTTTTTTTTGTTTGTTTGTTTTTTTAAGACATGGTTCCTCTATGTATAGCTAGCTCTGGCTGTCCTGAAACTCACTCTGTAGATTAGGCTGGCCTTGAACTCGCCCTGCCTCTGCTTCCCAAGTGTTGGAATTAAAGGGGTGCACCACCCCTGCCCAGGTTCTTTCTTGAGGTAACAAAAGAGCTCTGCATATTGTAATGTTTAATTATTTGTTTAAGGTTGTCTCCTAAGTGTCAAAGTGTGGAGGGCTCCCCATGCAGTCAAGTACTTTGATGATCAGGCTTTCTGGGAGGTAAGTTTTTTTTTTTTTTTTGTTCTTTTTTTCGGAGCTGGGGCCCGAACCCAGGGCCTTGCGCTTCCTAGGTAAGCGCTCTACCACTGAGCTAAAACCCCAGCCCCGGGAGGTAAGATTTTAAAGCTATTAACGTGATAGATGTGTGTGTGTGTGTGTGTGTGTGTGTGTGTGTGTGTGTGTGTGTGTGCGCGCATGCGTGCCTTCACTTGCAATAAAGACAACAGTCTGCAAGACCTGGATGCTACCATGCAGCCATCTTACCTATTTCTTGTCACTGTGGTGTAGGAAAACAGACCAGGGGCTGCCAACACTTCCAGTCACGTAAGCACCAGAGCCAAGGGGCTGCTGTGACTCCTCAGTGTCATAAGCACCATATAGAAAACACCAAACAGAATGGGCTGTTGTTTATGAAGCAGCGAGTCCTTGACACTGAAGGTATTCAAATAAACGATCCATGTGAATCCACGATCCACGAAGCTAGGCGAGCTGGCTCCGGCCTGTATTCCCAGGACGGCAGGTTGGGGCAGGGGCAGCGCTGGTTAAGAGCATTCGCTTATCTAAACGGAGAATCTGGCTTCAGTGTTACCAGTGGTTACCGGTTCCTGGAACTCCTACCCTCTAACTTCAGTTCCAAGGGTTTCAGTGTCACCGCTGGCCTCTTCTGACACTGCGCACGGACAGGCATGCACACGGGACTATACAAATGTGAAAACAAGTATAGGATGGAGGGATGGCCCAGTGGTCTAGAGTCCTGGTGTCTCCCACAGGACCTGGTTTGGATTCCTAGACCCCGCCTGGCAGCTCACCATTTGCAACTTAGGTTCTAGGTCCTGCACATCCTCTTTTTTCTTTCTTTCTTTCTTTTTTTTTCCGGAGCTGAGGACCGAACCCAGGGCCTTGCGCTTCCTAGGCAAGCGCTCTACCACTGAGCTAAATCCCCAACCCCTCTGCACGTCCTCTTATAGCCACAGCAGGAACCATGCACGTGCACAGTGCACAGAAATATACGCAAGCGGGGCTGGGGATTTAGCTCAGTGGTAGAGCGCTTACCTAGGAAGCGCAAGGCCCTGGGTTCGGTCCCCAGCTCCGGAAAAAAAGAACCAAAAAAAAAAATATATATATATATATATATATACGCAAGCAAATCCTCCACACACATTTTTTTTCTTTTTTTTTTCCGGAGCTGGGGACTGAACCCAGGGCCTTGCGCTTGCTAGGCAAGCGCTCTACTGCTGAGCTAAATTCCCAACCCCAACATTTTTTTTTTTTAATTAAAAGTAATTAAAGCTGTGTGCACTTGCACACATCTTTAGTCCTAGCATTGGAGAAGCAGAGGCAGGTGAACCTCTCTGAGTTTGAGGCCAGCCTGGTCTACAGAGTGACTTCCAGGGCAGCCAGGGCTACGCAGAGAAACCCTGTCTCAAAAAAAAAAAAAAAAAAAAAAAAAAAAAAAAAAAAAAAAAAGAGGAAAACAAAAAGTAAAAATAATTTAAAAAACACAGAGAAATATACAGGTAAGATCTCGCCTAATTTAAGATTTTGATAGTGACAGCCAGGTGTGGTGGTTCCCTTTAATCCCAACCCAGTCTACATAGTCTACATAGTGAGTTCCAGGACAATCAGAGCTACATAGACAAACTCTTGGTTTCAAAAATAAAATAAATAAAATAAAATAAAATAAAACAAACAAGTCTTGCCTTCACAGTTCCCCCACTTGGCTGTCGAATTTTAAGCAAAACCATCTGAGAACGAGGCTGAGCACGGCGAGCCCTTCCTTCACCTTCCATTTGTCTGCATCATGTGTTACAAGAAAGGCTTCCGAGTGATGGTCGAAGTTTAAATATGTTCGCTTTCATGACAGATACGATCAATACTTTTGGCTGAAGACACCTCATTAAAGTTCTGGTCTAATTCTACGCACAACGGCCTCGTTCTTCTCACACTGGATAAAGCCGCAGCCCGGGTGGCTGACTCCTTAGCAGGGAAATTAAGAACCCTCACATCTGGTCACTGCACACAGGTTTGGATCCAGCGAGGTCCTCAGCCTTCCTCAGTCTGTGCTGTGGACCAAGAGTAGGGCTGGCTGGGGAGTGAGGGAGCAGTACCGAGTTCCTAAGAGGTAGACTCACCTGAGACCCCTGCTAAGTTCTACCCTCTGTCATGTGTGATATCATGGAGGAACAGCAAAGCAGTCGTTTCCATGTCCTGAAGAGCCAACATTATTCAAAGCCACTGACGGGTGATCGCGGCTCCCAGAGGGCAAATGCAGAAGGCCAAGGCTTCAGGCTTAGCTTTGAAGTTTGTAGTATTGTGTGAGGTGGGAGCCTGGGGGTGGCACAAGCGCTCCCTCCACTGGGACTCTCAGAGTCCCCAACTGCTGCTCTGTGCTAACAGACCCTGTGGTGTGCAGAGTTTAGGTTGGCTAGCTGTTTAGAAGTGAAAGGGGGGGCTGGAGAGATGGCTCAGCGGTTAAGAGCACCCGACTGCTCTTCCAGAGGTCATGAGTTCAATTCCCAGCAACCACATGGTGGCTCACAACCATCTGTAAAGAGATCCAATGCCCTCTTCTGGTGTATCTGAAGACAGCTACAGTGTACTTACATATAATAACTAAATAACTAACTAACTAAATAAATAAAAAAAAAAAAAAAAAAAAAGAAGTGAAAGGGGGTTGGGGATTTAGCTCAGCAGGGTTGGGGATTTAGCTCAGTGGTAGAGCCGCTTGACTAGCAAGCACAAGGCCCTGGGTTTGGTCCTCAACTTGGGGCGTGGCGTGGCGTGGCGTGGCGTGGCGGGTTGGGGCGGGGCGGGGCGGGGCGGGCGGGGGAAGGAAACACAAAATTCAGGCCATTATCAAACAAATTATCACCCGAGTCAGACTCCAGTCCTAGAAATTGTCACCTAAGATACTGTCAAGTGTGTGGCCTCTCCTCTTTCCATCCATGGCCAAGTGTGGAGTGAACCATCTGTATCTACCGGGACCCTGTGCCACAGCTGGTCACGTGTTGTGTTCCTGCTCCTGACGTCCACATTAGGGATGGAGCCTGGCGTAGCCCCGGCTTCTCTAGCATGTTCTTACTTTCTCTTGGAGGCCCTGGAAGCACTACTCACACCGAAATGTTTCCCAGTTTCTCTTTTACCTTTGCTTGTGTTTCATTTTGTTCGGTCTCTTCCGGGCTGGTGTTCTCTACGCTGCCTTGCCCGCTGGCTTCAGGAAGTTTGTTCCTTCTCAGCAAGGAGCATCACCACACATCACCTGAGGAGCTGGTGTGCCGCTCAGACATCTAAGTCTGGTGCATCTTGGGTCCTCAGTTCTCCCGGAAATCTCCAACAATAGAAGGAGCTACACTCGAACCCTTCAGTTCCACAGTACTGTTTTGGTTTTTTTTTGTTTTTTTTGTTTTTTTTTGTTTTTTTTTTTTTTTGGAGCTGGGGACTGAACTCAGGGCCTTGCACTTGCTAGGCAAGCGCTCTACCACTGAGCTAAATCCCCCAACCCCAGTACTCTGTTTTTAAATACGCAAGCAAAAAGTTTGGGCCGCCAGCTGTGCCCAGAGCACTGACCGTGTTCAGCTTCACTGTTTGGCCTGGGCACACCTACCAAGTCCACCATTATACTGCCAGGATGGCACGTCACTCTTTATCCTAAAGTGCCATCTTTCAGGTACTCACTAGTCTGGGCAGCACAGGTATTCTTATGGTGAACATGGAGATTTGAAGTTCTTTACACGCACGTTCTGAACGGTTTTCTGGTCAAGAGAGCCGTAAACTGTGGTCATCGGTTATCTTATCTTAGGCCATTACATGAAAAGGAAGATGCATTTTTTCTAGGAGAACCATATGAACCAAATACAAAGTATAATGAGAAAAAACTCTCACCACCAAATAGTTTTTTAATAACAAGAAAATGTTTACACATTATTCAACACCAGACACGGGAGACGCCGAGTTAGTAAACACTTTGGACCCCAGAGCGAATCCTCACCCCAAAGGCTCCACCATTTCTCCATAACCAACTCTTCAGACCATGACAGAAGCTGGCGGAGTGTCTCCCGCCAGCAATTTCCTTGCCTGTGGTAGAAGCTGATGGGGCTCACGCCACACGAGGCCGTTGCAGTTTACATAGGAGTTCTCAATGATTCTAGCGTTGTACGATTTTAAGCTGAGATTATACTCAGAGGTAAGTTTAGAAAACAGTATTACAAAAGATTGGGCGAGCAGAGAAAAAACATCCCACGCAGGGCGGCCATGCTGCAGAAGTGGGGGTGGGGCGGTTGTGCTGCAGAAGTGGGGGTCCTCATTGCCACAAGTCTTCTGTGCGGCCAAACTTAAAAACCAGGCCCCTGTGGACAGAGCAGGAAGCACAGCATGATGGCCTGGGTTGGGAAACTTCTAGAACGGTAGGAAGCATGTGACAGGGAAACACGCACAGCTGCAGAAAAAGCTCCCAAGATCCACACACACACCGACTGCCCTGGAGACACGAATTGTTCATAATGTTCGACTGCTGTCACTGTCACTGTCCCCAGACCTGAGCTCTTACTGCTGAGGCTTCTGAAAAGTCATCCAGTGTTTGGGAACCCAACAAGGCTTTTTGGGGGTGAGTCGGGGGTGGAACCCAAGGTCTGGGGGTAGGCATGCTAGCCTGGAGCTGCAACTCCACCCCCATCTATGCACCTTATGGGTTGTCTTGGAGTGCAAGGCCCAAACAGACAAGTAAGACTGTCCTTACCCTGCTGGCAGATGATCACCCTGTCACTTACTTTAGCCGGTAGTAGGCACACACACAACACACCAAGGAATCCCAATTCACAAGCTCATTCTCCATGAATGAGTGCAATTTTTTTGTTTTGATGATATGGGGGTCTTACTGCGAAGGCTGTGCTGGCAAGGTGCCAATGATATAAACCAGGCACCTTGTGGCAATCTGTCTGCCTCTGCCTTCCGGTGCTGCCAGAGGTTCCAGGCACAAGTCACTATGCCCTGCTGTCAATTTCTGAATTTGAATGATTCAGACAGGATCAGGGCAGGGGCGTTTGTTGGGAACCCTGACAACCGGAGTTCCCTGGAACCTGCACAAAGGTGGAAAGAGGGAACCAACTGGGGCTGGAGAGATGGCTCAGTGGTTAAGAGCACTGACTGCTCTTCCAGAGGTCCTGAGTTCAATTCCCAGCAACCACATGGTGGCTCACAACCATCTGTAATGGGATCTGATGCCCTCTTCTGGCCTGCAGTCACATATGCAGGCAGAATGCTATATATAAAATAAATAGATAAATCTTTAAAAGAGTGAACCAACTGTTAAAAGTTGTCCTCTGAGGGGTTGGGAATTTAGCTCAGTGGTAGAGCTAAGTCCTAGGAAGCGCTCTACCACTGAGCTAAATCCCCAACCCCCGAGACAGCTGGTTTTATGTAAACACAAATTCAAGTTGTCAGAGAGGGCAGAGCTTTAGTTAAGAAAATGCATCCCTGTAAGATCCGGGTTGTAAGCAAGTCTGTAGGGCATTTTCTTAATTAGTGATTGATTGGGGAGGACCTAGTCCATCGTGGGCAGGGCCATTCCTGGGTTCTATAAGAAACCAGGTTGAGCAAGCCAGGGGAAGCAATCCAGTAAGCAGCATCCCTCATAGCCTCTGCATCAGCTCCTGCCTCCAGGTTCCTGCCCTGTGTGAGTTCTTGACCTGACTTTCTTTGATGATCAACTGTAATGTGAAAGTGAGAGCTGAATAAACCCTGCCCTCCCTAAACTGCTATTATGACTGAGGCGGCAGGAATAAGGGCCAGGGGCTGGCGGGGAGGGGCAACCAAGGTGTTTTGGTTGTAGAAACAGTACCTCAAAATTCGAATGCCAAGAAGCCAAGGGGTAAGGGCTGGGGATGGAGGTCCACGGTAGTGCTAATACCCAGAATGCATGAGGGGTAAATCCTGCCAGGCCTGGGAGCACACACACACTTGTAGTCCCAGCTACTTAGGAAGCTGAAGGACTGTCTGAGCCCAGGAGTCTGAGTCCAGCCTTAGCTACAGAAAGCAATTCCTTCCTTTAAAGAAAACACACACACACACACACACACACACACACACACACACACACACACACACACACACACAGAGGGAGCGCTCAAAACTACACACACAAACATCAAAACCATGCATACAGAGAACAAAACTACATGTACATGCATGGGACTGGAGAGATGGCTCAGTGGTTAAGAGCACTGATTGCTCTCCCAGAGGTCCTGAGTTCAAATCCCAGCAACCACATGGTGGCTCACAACCATCTGTAATGGGATCTGATGCCCTCTTCTGGTGTGTCTGAAGAGAGTGATGGTGTACTCACATACATAAAATAAATAAATCTTAAAACAAAAACAAAACTACACGCATATAGAACAAAGTACATACACACAGAGTAAGACCATAAACACACAAAGATCAGCGCCCCCAACAAACAAAACAACACACATACAAACACACAGAGAAATATGCATGCACAGCTATGCTCAGAGTTTAAGACACGGTGGAGTGGGAGGATCATGAGTTCAAAACCAGTCTAGGTTAAACAGTGACACTCTTCAAAACAAAACTAAAACACACACGCAGACACAAACAGACACAGACACACAGATGTAAAGAATGAAAATCAGAACATACCCAAAAAAGATGAAGGCATTCTGGAAAAATACAGCAATTCCAGGATACACTATGGCCTTTTCTGTAAAAACAATTGTAATTTTTAGAGGTCTAAGATCTCCAAACAGTTAGGTCCAGATACACCAGCAGACACTAGCTTCCTTGCCTACCCTAACTGACCATTCTGGCAGCCATGATACATGGCCGACAGCACTGGCTTAGTAAGTGACAGCCCCTGCTGTTCAGGTAATGCTACTTCTGGGGGCAATGCACAGTATACCTGAAGAACAGAGCAGAAGGTGCTGGGAAACAGAACTGACAATTGTCTGGTCCTCGGGAGCAGGGGCGTTTGATGCTGGAACAACCCTGGGGGAGAAGACAGAGCAGCTCGGGGCATGGAGCCATTAGACCCAGAGGTCAGGCAGACCCCAGGAAAGGCAGACCCAGGAGCAAGCAAGAGCAGGGCACAAGCAGAACTACAGAGGACAAAGGCGCTGAGGCAGGAGCAGCTGGCACAGTAGAGAAATGGCTGCTGGGTATGAGAAGGAAGAGCGAGGAGGGGAGAGGAAGTCCTGCAGGTCAGGAATTGCGACT
Organism: Rattus norvegicus; assembly: GCF_021556685.1. Lineage (NCBI taxonomy): Eukaryota > Metazoa > Chordata > Mammalia > Rodentia > Muridae > Rattus > Rattus norvegicus. The sequence continues at coordinate 153,139,040 of NC_141538.1, forward strand.
GGAGCTGACCTGTCCTGAGGGATCTCACTGAAAGGGAGAGGCAGGAAACAGGCTAGGAAGTCCTTTCAGGAGAGCGGGGAAGAGACTGGTGGGCTGAAGCAGGCGACAGCCATGGAGTTGCTAAGAGGTGGCTGTGAGGTGGGTAGACACAGGATACACTATGCTTAGGGGCAAGAAGGTGCCTCCCTTGACAGGCCTTGGCTGAAGGCAGCAGTGACCGGCTTACACATCTGGAAGGACACAGTTACCTTAGCTGAGAGGTAGACACTGCAGTCCCAGCAGGAGCTCTGAGCACAGAGCTGGGCTCTCCTTGCCGTGTGTCTGCCCCTGGCTGTCAGGAGCACTTGTTATTGGACAACTCAGAGCCCGGAGGCTCAGATGACTGTCAGCTTTTCCTCATCCCAAAATAGCCTGAGGTTTTTGTCTAGGCCTCTGTTATCTCTACTAACAAATGTTACTGCCCCCAGGTCTAGTGGCTCACTCATTAGTCCCAGCACTTGGGAGGCAGAGGCAGGCGGATCTCTGTGAGGTTAGCCTGGTCTACAGAGTAAGACTGAGTCTCATGACAACAGAAACAACTAACCTAAATCAACCAACCAGCCAGCCAGCCAGTCAGCCAGCCAGCCAGCCAACCAACCAAATCAGACTAGGCCAAGTCCAGGTTTGCCAAGCACCAGTGCTATGTTTTTCCTGTGATAGCTATGGTCTATTTTATCTGGAATACTTAAATATGTCTCCCATTTTTCTAGGCTCCCTCAAGTTGGAATTTCAGCCAGGGACACAAGGCCTTAAATTGGTCTTACACCTTAAGTTGGTCTTACACAGCACATGCAATTTTTAACTATTTCTCTGTAAAAACAGGCAACACCATCTTATCAAGGTGCAACTGAATAAATGTGGACCAAGCCGGGGCAATGTGGCAAACCTGTGTATCCGCGGCACTCAGGAGGTGGGAAAGGGAAATCCCCGATTCCCGGCCACCCTAGGCTACATGGCAACAATTTATATAATGTGACAGTCCTGAGAGACAACTAGACTGCAGAGTACCAAGGGCATACATCTCTCAGGACAGGTCACTAAGTGCTCTGACCTCACCCATGAGCTAATCCAACCGTAGACTCAAACTCTGAGACCAGTGGGAGTGGTGGGACTGGGTAAGCAAGCCATCCCTGGAGGTGGGGGTGGGGCTGCTTGAGGACATGCCTATCTTGGCCCTGCCTCATTCCTATTGGTCTTCTCTGTTCCCTGGATGTCAGGAGGTGGGCACTGCTGAGCCATCCATCCCTTTTGCTTCTATCAATGCCAGAGATGTGGGGGCGGCTGTCCCTGAACTACAAGCCCCAGGCTGAGCCAAGACAAAGCCTCTCTTGTTCCAGGGATCCTCTCAGATCACATATATAATATATATAAATATATAAAAAATATAAATACATACATAATATATAAATATATATAAACAAACACATATAATATGTAAAATATATCAAATATATAAATACATACATATATAATACATAAATATATAAATACATACATATATAATACATAAATATATAAATACATATATAAAAATATATATGTGTGTGTATATATATATATGTATATATATAAATATAATGATTCATCTTAAAATAGCCAGTTTGGATGTAAAATCCCAGTATGAAATCAAAGTACAATGTATCCTTACCCTTAGCAACATAACCTCCAAAGAGAATCCACATGGATGCAATCAGGGATCCGAAAGCCAACATGAAGCCGATGAAGAGCCAGATGCGAGCTCCTGAAAAGATACAATGTTACCCCGGCTGGGCCGCAGACAGGGCAATTGACTTCCCACCGCCAGCAAAATCCCAGCTGAATGCGTGTCCAGGTCTGTGATCCGGACAACTGGAGGTAGAGGCAGGAAGGTCTGAAGTTCAAGTCTGGCCTGTGTTACCTAAGACCCTGCCTCAAAATAAAGCCAAAGGGTTGGTAAAGAGCCACCAAGTAGAGGCCCTTGTTGCCAAGACAGACGGCTCGGTTTGATTCCCCGGAGAGACCTAACTGCAACAAGCTGTCCTCTGACCTCCACACAGGCACCTCCGCATGTGTGCGTCCACAATCATAACCCTCACCTCACCCAGATATGGAGGCTGGTGTACAAGGAATGCAAGTCTGATCTACACAGTGAGGTGTAGGCCAGGAAATACTACAGAGATCTTGTTCCAAAAATCACCTAATGCACACACATGTACTCACAGATGTAACATACATACACATGAAAAATAAATATAAAAACCAATGGGCTAGGCGAGGTGGCACATGCCTGTGTCTGTACACTTCAAGGGTTGAAGCAGAAGAATCTATTCTAATTCAAGGCTATCCTTGGCTATATTTGAAGTTAGCCTGGGCTATCTGGGATCCTGTCTCAGATAAAGCCAGGGGCCAGTGAGATGGCTTGGTGGGTAAACATGCTTGCTATGCAAGCCTGTGGCCAGGGGTGCTATCCCTTGAACCATTTTTTTTTTAAGATTTATTTTACATATGTATATACACTGTAGCTACTTCAGACACACCAGAAGAGAGCATCAGATCACATCGTTGTGAGCCACCATGAGGTTGCTGGGACTTGAACTCAGGACCTCTGGAAGAGCAGTAGGTGCTCTTAACCACCGCTGAGCTATCTCTCCAGCCCCCGGCTCTTTAACCTTCTTAAATAGCTAGATGCGGGGCAGGAGAGACGGCTGGATGATCTAATACCTCTTCTGGCTTCTGCGGTCACCAGGCACACATGTGGTGCATAAACATACATGCAGGTAAATCATCCACACACATTCAGAAAAAAAGGTCTAAGATTATAAATTCAAAATGCTGGGGTTGGGGATTTAGCTCAGTGGTAGAGGGCTTGCCTAGCAAGTGCAAGGTCCTGGGTTCGGTCCCCGGCTCCGAAAAAAAGAAAAAAGAGAAAAAAAAAATAAATTCAAAATGCTAATGTGGGCTAAGAGCAGTGGTGCACCTCTATAAGCCTAGCGCTTGGGAAACAGACACTGGTGACTCTCTATGAGCTCAAAACAGACACTGGTGACTCTCTATGAGCTCAAGCCTGGTCTACATAGCGAGTTCCAGGCTAGCCAGGGCTACGTAGTAAGATCCTATCTAGAAAAAGAAACAAACAAAAAAATGTGAATACAACCAAATATACCTGTCAGAACTGACATCATGTCATGGGACTCTGCTTTGCACACTGTCAGTTCCTGCTCTCTGTGGCAGCCTGCAGACACTTTAAGACTACCTACTGTTGCTGAGGTCAGACACTCACGCCTCGTGGGTTTTGTGCTCACAGCCTGCTGTGACGTATGCCTTGGAAACCAGCATCTCCCTGTCCCACGCAGGAACCCAAAAAGCTGGATGCGAAGAAGTCTCGGTTTGGGGAAGAAAGCTCTGTAGTAAGATGTCGACGCCTATTTACCTGTCTGGCCCAGACAGCCTTCGCTGTAGCTGTCACCTCGTACTTGTCCATTCGATACTGCGTTAATCCTGCAGGAGGAAGGAAAGCAAGAAATCAGGGGCTTGCCCTCAAAGAGAAGTTGTCAACAGCATCAGATCATTAAACTCAAGAAGCTATGGTTGCCTAAATTCAAGGTGAGGCCTCAAGAGCCTTGAGCCATGGGTCCACATGACAAGTCACCTAAGGAAGTCCCTTCGAGTGAGACACACCCCGGGATGGAAGTTGTTATGCCAACAGGAGAAATGGCATCGCCTGACAAGTTGTTAGGAAACTCTTGGACTTACCCTAAACCTACTGGAGTAGAATGTCCAGCATGGAGCTCCAAAGCCTAGTTCTAACAAGTTTTTCAGGTGATTTGAATGCTTATTGAAAAGCTAAATATAGGGGCTAGAGAGATGGCTCAGTGGTTAAGAGCTCTGACTGCTCTTCCAGAGGTCCTGAGTTCAAATCCCAGCAACCACATGGTGGTTCACAACCATCTGTAATAGGATCCGATGCCCTCTTCTGGTGTGTCTGAAGACAGCTACAGTGTACTTACATATAATAAATAAATAAATCTTTAGAAAAGCTAAGTATAGGGCTAGAGAGACGGCTTAGGGGTTAAGAGCACTAACCGCATACACAGAGGAGCCAGTTCTGACCCTAACTGACCAACTGTCTGTACTGGAGCTCCTGGGCCTCCAAGGGAACCTACACTTACATACGCACATCCACACACCTAGTTCTTAAAAATTAATCTTAAAGGCTGGGCTGTGGTACTGCATACATTTAATTCTAGCACTTGGGAGGCTGAGGCAGATGGATCTCTGTGAGTTCGAGGCCAGCCTGGTCTACAGAGGGAGTTCTGGGACATCCAAGGCTACACAGAGAATGCTGCCTCGAAGAAAACAATAAATGAATAAATACATACATGCATACTTCTTTGTTTTAAAGAAGTTTCTTGTTTAGCTTAAGAGGCTTGCTAGGTTTCACTGTGACAGCGTCTAGCACAACGACAAAAACGTGAGTTGAAGTCAAAGAGTAAAAGCTAAAGAGACCAAGGTGGGTCTGTGGCCCTCAGGCACTTGAAACGCTGTGGAGAACCCTGCTGTACACCGGCCTCACGTGCCTGTGCGTGGCACCTCCTCCCCCACAGAGGAGCAAGGCAGAAGAGCCCCTGCAATGGAGGATGAACCTGAGGTGATCTGGCACGTGGCTCAAGGGGACAAAGTTACATGACAACTTATCAAAGTAGGAGGACTTCAGATAGGAATGCCAAGAACAGTGACAGAATTATCATTGCACAGCTAGAAGGCCAAAACCAAAAGGAAAACATCAGAGCCACAGCCACAGCTTTGGTGAGCCCGCCTTTGCTCTCCATGACTATCTCCCCCTCCCCACCAGGCTCCTGTCAAATCCCCACTCTTGACTCCCCCTCTGGCTCCTGATACCCCCTCCTCCAGATGTCTGTCTCTGCCTCCCTCTCAGGCTCCTGACAACACCCCACTCTGGCTCCAGTGATTGTCTCTACCTCTCCCTCTAACTCCTGACCCCCTCTGACTCCTTACAACCACCTCTGGCTCCTGACACTCCCCCATCCCCCATTCCGTTCCTGACCCCCTCTGGCTCTGGAGTGACTGTCTCCCCCTCTCTCTCAGGTTCCTTCCCCTCCCAACTCCTGGTTCCCCATCCCCTAGCTCCTGACTCCACTTCTGCTGTCTTAACCTCCCCTGGCTCCTGATTCCTGACTCCCTCCTCCCAGCTCCCCCCAACTCCTAGCCCCCCCTACAGCTCCTGATCCCCTCTCTGACATTCTAACCCCCTCTGAGTCCTCCCTTCCCTCTCCCTGGATCCTGGCCCCCCACCCTGTTCCTAACCCCCTCCAGCTCCTGCCCCACCCTGCTCCCCCATTCCCCACTTGTTTTCCCACTTTTGTGCTTGCAGTCATTTAACACACTGTAAGGGAATCTCGCTGAGTTACCGTGCACCTGATTCACCTCCGGACTGCTCCTGTTTTAGCCACCACTGAATCTCATACTGAGAGCAGAGGCTGGGCTGTGAGCTTAGTAAGTACCTTGGGTGTTAAAAACCTACAGGAAAGTGCACAGCATCCCAGACTCAAGGGGAACTTTCAACTTTGCTAGGACAGAAGAAAGAGGAGCTGAGGAGAGCAGGGAGATGCTATGGGAAAGGGCAGAAGAGAGGGAAAGAGAAAAACAGAACTATCAGTCAGCAATCCTCATGACAGTGTCCTTGCTAGCCTTGAACTCACAGCAATCCTCCTGTCTCAGCCTACACAACAGCTGGGATTTTTGTCTTGTTTCTTTCTTTTGGACTTATTTATATGCATGTGGTGTTTTACCTGCATGTGTATATGAGTTCTGGTGTCTGTAGAGTGGCCATAAGATTCCCCTGGAACCACAGTTACAGGAGGCTATGAGCCACCATTCGGACGTTGGGAACCAAACCCAGGTCTTCTGCCAGAGCAATACACTCTTAACCATTGACTGTTCTTCTAGAGGTCCTGAGTTCAATTCCCAGCAACCACATGGTGGCTCACAACCATCTGTAATGGGATCCTACGTCCAGACCCTTTGTACAATTTCTTGAGACCAAATCCCTTGGCTGGCATGGGACTTCACAAGTAGACTAGGCTGGCCTGAAGCTTGCAGACAATCTTCCAAGTGCTGTCTCTGTTCCAAGTACTGGGATTATAGGTTCCAAGAGTGTCACCATACCCAGGGGTCCTTCTTACCTACCAGAATTTTAAATTGGGTCTAGGATCCTTTTAGTTTGTGACACTCTCGAAGGGGGGGCGACCGCCGTCACTTACATGAGGAAGGCTATGGTTGCTATGACGCCACAAGCATGGTATGAGTGGTTGAATTGCTCCATATTGGGGTACATTACAGCCGCGTCTATGATGATCCACCATCCTGTGAAAAACTGAAAACAGACAGACAAAATGAGGTGTTGTCCGTGAGACCCAACAACAACAGCACATGTGTGACTACAGGGTGTTTGAACCAAGGAACCCCTTCAAAGCTTCACGCTTGTGATTTGTGGGTGGTTCACCAGCCGATTAAATATTAGGTACCCAGGGCTGGAGAGATGGCTCAGCGGTTTGGAGCATTGACTGCTCTTCCAGAGGTCCTGAGTTCAATTCCCAGCAACCACATGGTGGCTCACAGCTGCCTGTAACCCCTACAGGATCCGACACCTTCCTCCGTGGTCACTCACATGTACGTGGTGTACAATCGTACGGGCAAGTAAAACATCCATGCACATAAAAAAAATAAATGAACGTTTAAAAAAAGAATGTAGTAGGTACCCTAAGCCTGTTCCCACTAGTGTAGACTTTACAATCCAAAGTTCTGACACTTCATGAAGAAGGGGAAAGTGGAATCCGGAGGTACTGTTCACACCTGTCAACCACTGTGCCCAGATGGCTCAAGTGGGACAGCAATGAGTTCAAGGTCAACCTCAAACGCCCCACTGCCTGCTGCAATTCTCCGATGGGGCTCTAGACAGCTAATGTGGGGTGTGGTAGCATGGGTCAAGGGAAGAGCAGTTACCACCGGAAGAATCTTAACTACATCTCGGAGTCATGAAACTACATGTCTGCAATATTTATTCCTTTTGATGGTTACAGTATGGCCATTTGATGGTTTTGGATTTGATTTCTTTTTTTTTTAATTTACTGAATTTTATTTTATGTGCATTAGTGTGAAGGTGTCAGATCTCCTGGAAGTAGGGTTACAGATGGTTGTGAGCCACCATGTGGGTGCTCGGAATTGAACCTGAGTCCTCTGAAAGAGCAGCCAGTGCTCTTACCTGCTGAGCCATCTCTCCAGCCCTTCTGATATCTGATTTTTACGTTTAATTTGGACACGAAATTATATATTAACTAACCAAATTTTCTTCTGGTTATTTATTAAAGGAAAATGGATAAAATAGAAATATTGAAATTCGGGGTTGGGGATTTAGCTCAGTGGTAGAGCGCTTGCCTAGCAAACACAAGGCCCTGGGTTCAGTCCCCAGCTCCGAAAAAAAGAAAAAGAAAAAAAAAGAAATATTGAAATTCTATGTAAAAAACTTCCCTTACCTGAAGAGGAATCTACAGGTTGGCATTACCTACGGAGAACAACAGATATAGCCTGGTGGCTGAGCATTGCCTGTGTGCGCAGGCATTCGCTTCCATCCCCAGTATCACACACAAGGAGCCATTAACCAAATCCCGACCACTAGCTTACAGGGATATGAAATGAGCCCCCTTTCCCACCCTCCCTGCAAGGAGCCGGGTATTCTAAGCCATCAAATTGTCTTTACCAGGTAAAGGCAGATCTGTACGTTCACTAATGATGCTTTGATAGGCTAGAACACATAGTGGCCTGGATTTTTCCTCTGTTTAGTGTGTTCAAGATTTTTTAAAAATTTTATTTATGAGTAATACACTGTTGCTGTCTTCAGACACACCAGGAGAGGGCACCAGATCCCATCACAGATGGTTGTGAGTCTTACATTTAAGATATTTCTTCAAAGACCAAAATGTAGAGCTTTCCAAAACACAAGTTTCTAAAGTGGTATTAAATTTTGTGTCTTTGAAAAAGAATGAAAATTTTTATAAAATATGATGAAAATCGGGCTGGAGAGATGGCTCAGTGGTTAAGAGCACTGACTGCTCTTCCAGGGGTCCTGAGTTCAATTCCCAGCAACCACATGCAGCTCATTACTGGGGATCTGAGTCCCTACACACACTAAGTAAATTATTAAAAAAAATAACAGTAATATTCCAAGATGAGGTACAGAAAAGATATTTAAACGTGGTTTCTAGTCATTTATTTGCTTAAAGTTTCTTCCTTCCAGGCTAGAGTTCAGTGACAGAGAACTTATCTACTCTGTGTGAGATCCTGGGTTCAGTGGAGTAAAAGTATTTCTCTCTAGAACAGGAAGCAGGGGCTGGCAAGACGGCTCAGTGGTTAAGAGCACTGAGCATTGTCTGCTCTTCCAAAGGACCCAGGTTCAATTCCAAGCACCCACATGACAGCTTCCAACTGCCTGTAACTCCAATTCCAAGGGACCTGACACCCTCCCACCAATGCACATAAAATAAAATAAAAAATAAAACAAAACAAAACAAAGACAAGAGAATAGGCAACAAGTGATATCCTAAGTCATAAGGTCAGACGGCATGAGGAATGTGGGGTGTAAACTGCTTTACCTGCGAATCCCCTCTGAGCAAGTTATTTTGCATCTCAAGGACCCCAGCACTCGGGAAGTAGAGGCAGGAGGATGGTGAGATCAAGGGCTTCCCTGGCTACACTAGCGAGTTCGAAACCAGCAGTGACCTATAGGAGACCCGTCCAAAAAAACCGAGCGTGTGAGCTACCCAATACTACTCTCTACAAGATTAAGGGAATATGAACTCTGGGCAACCTGAGAAATGGGAATATCTAGCTTGACTGGTTTAAACCTGATTGTCTCTTTAACCCTCTTGCTTTTTCTTTTCTTTCTTTCTTTCTTTCTTTTTTTTTTTTCTTTTCTTTTTTTCGGAGCTGGGGACCGAACCCAGGGCCTTGCGCTTGCTAGGCAAGCGCTCTACCGCTGAGCTAAATCCCCAACCCCCCCCCCCTTTTTTTTTTTTTTTTTTGAGACAGGGTCTTACTATTTGCTCTGGCTGTCCTGGAATTCACTGCGTAGACCAGGCTGGCCTCAAACTCACAGAGATCCACCTGCCTCTGCGTCTAGAGTGCTGGGATCAAACGCGTGAATCAGACCTGGCCTCAGTACCTCACTACTCACCAACCTCACAAGTAAAACATTATGGAGTAAAACAGGTTTGCTGATCAATTTTTTTTTAAAAACGACACACTGGAAAGCATCACACACAACCTATACGGCCACACATCAACATACGGAGGGCGGAGGGACTTACGAGAACGCCAGCGGCGATGGAGGCAACTGTGTTCCGCTTCTCCCCCCAGTCCATGCACTCGGAGCACCTGGAGCCTTCTAGAAATCCAGACATCTTTTCAGGTCACTAAAGCAGAACCAAGGCAGTTAAATAAGGCCCTTTGGTTGATGGTGCTTCAAAGCCAGCTGAGTTTCCACAAAATAACAGCTGGATAACAATCTAATACACGTTACAAACTTACTTCAGAATATCTGACGCTGCCGTGGTGGGCAGGGAAGGACTGGGGGGTGGAGCCTACGTACTCTTAATTTAAGACGTGGTTTTAGCTGGGAATGGTGTGGTGGCTCCTGCCGGCAATCCTAGCATTTGGCAGGCTGAGGCAGGACGACTGCGCTCAGTCAGAGGGCCAGCCAGAGCTACACGGTGAGTTCCAGGCCAGTCTGTCTTAAAAGACAAAACCAGGGGCTGGAGAGATGGCTCAGCAGTTAAGATGTTAAGTTAAGATGGCTGTTCTTCCAGAGGTCCTACAGTTCAATTCTCAGCAACCCCCTGGTGGTTCACAACTATCTTTAAGGGGATCTGATGCCCCCTTCTGGCCTGAGGATGTATAAGCAACAGAGTACTCATTGAAATTTTAATTCCCCCCCCACCCCACCCCCCCGGAGCTGGGGACCGAACCCTGGGCCTTGCGCTTGCTAGGCAAGCGCTCTACCACTGAGCTAAATCCCCAACCCCTCATTGAAATTTTAAAAGACAAAAATGATAAAAATAAGGAAACAAAATTAGGATGGTTTTAGCATATGCATGGAGGTGACTACCCTAACTTTAACAAAAATGTACTCATCTCCTCAAAGATGTCACATTTTATCATTGCAAGTCCACTATTAATTTAAGCAGTCCTTTAAGTGAGCGCCACGATGCTTAGCCCACCACAACTGCTTTCTAAAACTTAAGCTCCGGGTTAAGGTTCCTGTTTGATTTTGCTAAGTAAGTAACAAACGTTGGTTTTAAGTTAAAGACATAGACTTGGATGAAAGATATGTCCCCTAGGAATTTGCACATTTTATCCTGAATATGTTTTTCATGCCCAGATAAAGGAAAGAACCGCTGAACTACCGGCTTTCTTTCGATTTCATTTCTTCTATGTTATTTGTCCCTTCTCCAGGCTTGCCTTCGGATGTCATTACTATGTAAAGGGCACCCATCTTATTTCATTTCCTATCTCTAACTCTGCGACGGATGCTGTTTCAACATCCCCCACACAAAGTGCAGGCCTGAAATTAATTCGGACTTAAAGAGTGAGCTGTCAAATTACCACGGCCAGCCGAAATTGTCTTAAATCACATAAAACCCTCTTCCTTCAGGCTCAACTGTGCAGATCCAGCCCGAGAAACATCACGCATCATTTCACGGATAATGGGAAAACCTGAACTATACACAAGTCGCTCACAGCGAACACCCCAGCTCTCACATGACTCTCTAAGGAAGACGACTTCAGTTTTAGCCGCCTCGAAACAAGCTAAGGGGAAAAACTGATATACGTTCATGATGAGTTCGGGTCTGAAGATTCATTCGTTTATATCTATTGATTGGAAAGAAAAGCAACCCACTATGTGTAATTGTCGGTTCACCCAATGGCCCCACCCGAGTCCATTTTTCGCTGCACAATTACTTGACGTGTTCAAAGGCAGACCCGCCCTGCAGACTGGAGGAACAGGGCGCGGTCACGCGTGGGCTGACCCCGATGCTCCGCCGTCGGATGAGCGTGCCCAACTCCGCAGTTCTGGGGAATTGTCCCCGAGACAGGAAGTGGCCCCGCAGGTCGCGCGATCTCAGCCGCGGCAGCGGCGTCCAGGAGCTGGGACGCGGCCATCGCCGCGAGTTCGAACCCGGCCCGCTGCTTCGCCCTCCCGTCCGCACTCACGTCCAAGTCCGATGTCGCGGCGCGTTTGGCAGCCTCTGTTCACTCCAGTTCTGCAAGAAAACAAAACAGCCACAGGCAACCAGACTCCCGGATGTGGATGTGCCGGTCCGGCCCACCCCACCCCCCCCCAGTCAGTGCGCATGCGGATCTAGAGCGAAGGGCGGATCCCGAGGGTGCAGCTTACGGGCCACGCCCACCGCCCGACAAGACTGCGGGTGCCCAGATACCTTTTTCTAGTCCCTTCTTGTCACTGTGGGAAACGCTAGGGTTGAGCATGTCTGGGATGGAACCGAGGAAGGAAGCAACAGTCCACCTTTTATTTGGTTTTGTCGTTACACTTTTATTTATTTTTGTTATTGTGTAGAGATCCGACAGGTCAACCTCCAGGAGTCCGTTCTTTCTTTCCGCCATATGGGTCCCAGGAATCAAATTCAGGTTATTCGATTTAGCAGCAAGTACCTGCTTCACCTGCTGAGCCATTTTCCCAGCCCGATGGTGATCTTAATAGGACTGGGATTGGCCACACTATAATCTCGGGTCCATGTGGGTGGCAAGTAGTCGGGAGCCTGTGTCACAGAAGGAGGGTGGGTGGCTCACTGCCTTGCAGAACTAGGCACTAGGGAATATATCTCCAGCCCCCTGCGTTGTCCTTTGATGCTTTAAATCTAGGTAACTTTTGTTGGGAGGGGGAATTAGCCGATTAGTATTTTAAACTACGCAACACGCGTAGCGTGCACACACACACTACACACACACACACACACACACACACACAATGCTGTGCCTAAACTCAGGGCTCTACTACTCAGCCCTGGACCTAGACCCATAACCTATTTAATTTTTAAAATTCTTATATGATGAGCATTCTGCCTACACGTACAGCTGTGCGCCACCACACAGTTCTGCTAGAGGCCAGAACTGGTGCCTGGAACTGGAATTACAGCCATTGTGAGCTACCCTGTGGGTGTTGAGAACCGAACCTGAGTGGGTGGAGAGAGCAGCTGATGCTCGTAATCACTAAGCCATCTTTCCAGCCCCTTCGTGGCCCCTCCGTGACCTGTTTTTAAATAGTCACGTTTCTTAGCCCTAGAGATTAAAGGTTTATTGTGATTGGCTAAAGACTGGTTAATGTCTCACACAGGAGAGTCAAGGTCAGGCAGTGTCTCACACCTAAACCCCAGCCTCCCCTCCTGCAACCGTGTGTGTGTGTGTGTGTGTGTGTGTGTGTGTGTGTGTGTGTGTGTAACCAGGGCATCTATTTCTTTAATTCTATCCATGTCCCAGCTGAGGACGTTACTATTCTGGACATCAACATGCTAAGTAGACATTCTACCACTGAGCCATATCTCCAGGTTCAAAGACAGATCTTTATTGTCTGTTTTTGGTTTTCCAGACATGGCGTAGCCTTGGTTTTCCTGGAACTTGTTCTGTGGGCCAGGCTGGTCTTGAACTCAGAGATCTGCCTGCCTCTGTTTCTCAAGTGCCAGGATTAAAGGCAGATTTCTTGGTTCTTTTTTTTTTTTTTTTTCCGGAGCTGGGGACCGAACCCAGGGCCTTGTGCTTCCTAGGTAAGCGCTCTACCACTGAGCTAAATCCCCAGCCCCTAAAGGCAGATTTCTTAATGAAAACTTTTAAATGGCTATTAATATTTTTAACCTGCTCTTACTAAAGCTTCTACGAAGCTAAGTTCTATAATGAAACCCCACTGGCAATCTGCTGGAGCTACTTGGTCCTGGCTGGGCATAACTCAGGGCCCGGTGAGGCTCCTAAGTTAAGATGCAGAACTACTGGAGCCACCGGGGTGGTGGCGGTGAAGCGCATGGACAAACAGGTGATGCTTCTTCCTCTTCGAGCTGTCTCTAATTCTTTACTGGCTACACTTTGCTGTTTTTATGATAAAATGCCAAAATCAAAGCAACTTAGAGGAGGTTATTTGGATTATAGTTCTAGAGGGAAGAGTCCATCATGGAGCTGGAGATGTGACAGCAAGTAACAGGCACAGTGCCTTGAGCAGGAAGCGTGGGGCTTACCTCTTCAATCCCAAGCATGAGGCAGAATCGGAGAACGAGGAATGGGGGGCAAGGATTTGTAATCTCATGCCCTACCCCCAGTCACATACTTCATTCAGCAAGGCTGCACTGCCAAAGCCTTCTGAAGCTGTGCCGCCATCTGGGAACCAAATATCCAAACGTCCAAGAGGACGGGGGAACATTTCTCATTCTGTTATGCAGACTGGTGTAATTAAATGGGTTCAGGCCCTGTGCATGCTATACCATGAGGCTGGGGAGGAAGCTTTGATCTGCAGTACCCAAAAGGAGAGCTGTACCTAGGTCAAACATCCCACAAGCCTGACTGGCAAGCTGGAATGTGGCAGGTCCAGGGCCAAAGTACTCTGGGCTAAATAGTCACTTACTGCCCATCTCTGTTTGATTGGCATTCTTGGGACGAGAAGTTAAAATCCTCTTTAATATACAAACACTAGTTTCAGCTCCCCTTGGTCCCCCCCCCCCCCGTGTTGCCGAGGGAGGAAGACTATTAGAATTGCCTTCTGGGGGCTGGGGATTTAGCTCAGTGGTTAGAGCGCTTACCTAGGAAGCGCAAGGCCCTGGGTTCGGTCCCCAGCTCCGAAAAAAAGAACCAAAAAAAAAAAAAAAAAAAAAAAGAATTGCCTTCTGTCTGTGTGGCTCTGCCATGCATCCACCTGGCTGTTTGTCCATCTGGACCATGTCCTGCCCTTCACCTCCACAACCCCAGTGACCTCAATACAATAGTCCTGTACCTTGACTTGGGAGCTCTGCCGCCTTCTGGGCTTCAGTAGGCCTCCAGCAGGGCCTTATTATCTTATTCCCTCCCACAGAGGTGTTCTCTGCTCACTATCAGCCTTCCGCTTGTCTCTTCTTCAGCGTCTCTCAAAGGCCTTAGGCTCAGCTCTGACCTCTTTAACCCTCTGGAGGCATTCTCTAACCTACACAGAGACATACATAGATTTACTGTGTTCCGTGTGTTGCACGACTGAGAGTTAATATTAGTAGTTAACACCGTCATGAAGGGGGCAGGGAGATGGCTCAGCGGTTAAGAGCACTGGCCGCTCTTTCAGAGGTCATGAGTTCAATTCCCAGCAACCACCATGGTGGCTTACAACCATCTGTAACTCTCTTCTGACACTCTCTTCTGGTGTGTCAAGGACAGTGCGGTTATATACATAAAATAAATAAGTAAATCTTTAAAAAAAAAGAAGAAAAAAGAAACTTGGCATAAAGGAGCCCGTGTTTAGGGCTGGAGAGCTCGCTCAGTGGGTGGTAAATTGCTGCCAGTGAAACTCACAGCTTCTGACTTTTCTATCATTCAACAAGTTCTGAAAGGCCAGAAAGGCCTAATGTGTCTATCTCTGCTTCTGACAGAATGCACTTGTGGTGGCCAGTGTGTTCATCTGAGTGCGACATCAGCCTGGACTACAACCCCTTTCAGAACAGCCTGCGTTTCGGTTGTTGGTTATTTGAGCACACTGTGACCCCTGAGGTTGTGTTATTTACTGGTATAGGTGTGGGGAGTTGGGGGCACATCTGCTTCGCCACAGGGCTTGGGCAGCTTTCAGAGGCAGGACATACAAAGTTTGACAGCACTTCTGCTGCCACCACCTGGCAGGTGGCAGGGTGTGGGAAGCTACAAGGCAGTGCTCTGGGAGGTGGGGAAGCGAAGTCTGAGCGCAGGACACAGGCAGAACTGGCTCAGGGGTCCCGGGGCTGCAAGGAGGCCTGGGCTGTCAGTTCTTAAGCTCTTGGGTGCTGCGGAAGAGCTGAGAACGGAGTGGGGGGACACCCCACCACCACCGCAGGGATGGAGCTAGCCTGGGGTAGAGGGGAAAAGGAGTGGGGAGAGCTCCAGGTCTAGCTAGGAAGAGTCTTTGGCTGGATGGTGGTGGGCTTGAGTTTGGTGGTGGCTCTGCTGGGAACCCAGGGAGGCCTTCTGCGGAAGATTAGATGGTGGCTCTGGAGGCGAAGGTGGATTCCAGTGAAAAGAAGCAGTCCATGGTTTCAAGATGTTTCTTGTCATGGTGGAAAGTGGATGAATAAAACTGTACCCCGCTTCTCAGGGTGGGCCTGAGATGAAATACCTTTTGCAGGGAGGAGTGTCTGGGAAGGAAAAGTGATTGGCTAAGCCTCCAGGCCTTTAGGTACCCCATTATAATGGAGATCTGTCTTCAGCCTACATGACCTGTGGTCATGTCCTCTACCTGTGAAGGGGCCTGGGGCATTGCCCTTACACGACTGATGGTCACAAATCTATGGAGGGCTGTGGGCTAGTGACTGGCCTGGTTTCCTAGAAGTCAGGTGAAACACCTACCGTCCCTTTCAGGGTCACCAGGGTTTCAAACCTCCTCAACCTGGAACTAAAGTTTCTCTTACTGCCCCACATGCTGGAACAACTTGCTTTTAGGTTTGGAGTGGCCCAGCCTTAGTACATACCTTTAATCCAAGACTTTTCTGATTGGCCCTTGTAACAGAATTAAATAAAGTCAACTTTAGTTCAAAAGGCAGAGCAAGTCACCAGTTGACAGAAAGTGAACATGGGATATTAAGAAAAAAAAAAACAACTAGGGGCTGGAGAGATGGCTCGATGGCTCAGTGGTTAAGAGCCCCGACTGCTTTTCCAGAGGTCCTGAGTTCAATTCCCAGCAACCACATGGTGGCTCACAACCATCTGTAATGAGATCTGATGCCCTCTTCTGGTGTGTCTGAAGACAGCTACAGTGTACTTATATATAATAAATGAATAAATCTTAAAAAAAAAAAAAAAGAAAAAACTAGAGAGAGTAAGAGGGAGCCAGGGTGACAGACAGGGATTGCACACAGAAGTAGATGGGAAGGACACTGAGTTTGAAAGAAGTTTTTTGGGTGAGAGAGGGGAGTCTTTCTGGGACGTCCACAGAGGAGGAAGGTTAGCTGGGTGCTTTCTCTGCCTCTCTGAGCTAGCAGGCTTTTGCCCCAGCATTGGGCACCTGCTCTTCATTGGTAAAGTTGAATGATTGAGATTTTTGTTTAAAAAAAAGAAAAGCAGCTTCAGTGTGAGGCCTTGGAGCTCTCTTTTTCTATTTAGAAATGTGTCTGACCCAGGCATGATGGCACATGCCTTTAATCCCAGCACTCAGGAGGCAGAGGCAGACGGATCTCTGTGAGTTCAAGACTATCCTGGTCTGAAGAACAAGCTGCAGGACAACCAGCAGTACACAGAGAAACTGTCCTGAAAAACCCAAAGAGGAAAAAAGAAGAGTAAAGAAAAATGTGTGTCTAGTGCCCTCAGAGGTCAGAAGGTGTCTGATCCCCTGAGCCTGGAGTTACCGATGGTTCCGAGTCTCCCTATGGGTGCTGGAAACTGAACTTGGGTTGTTTGGAAGAGAAACAAGTGATTTTATGTTTTCAAGACAGGGTTTCTTTGTGTAGCCCTGACTGTCCTGAAACTCACTTTGTAGACCGGGCTGGCCTTGAACACCCAGATGTCTCCCAATGCTCTTAACTTGCTGAGCTATCTCTGGTTAGCATTACCTCTGACCCTCCACCTCCATTTTGTCCTTGGTAAAGGCAGTGTGGTGCTCCTCTTAGGTCTGTCACATCCTTTTCCAGAGCACCTAGCATCTCTCCTATGTAAATATGTTAAATTCCCTTTCATAAGCTCCACCTCCCCTTCCAATGGGCTCCTCTGAGAAAAGCTCTTTCCTATGGTAAAGTCAAGTATCCTGTGTGGAGGTCACCCAATAGATCTAGTCAGTCCGCATCGTCTCTGGCTCCTCCTGATACCCCGGGGAAGGGAACATCTGCAGCTTTAACTCCAGTCAATTATGTCAGAAACACAAAGCTTTCTCTATGTCCTGTTTCCCACTGTTTCAAGAGTCTGTTGACATCCAGAATTCTTCTAATAATTCCTTTGTTTGAGACGTAGTCTAATGGCACCCAGGCTGCCTTTGAGCTATGTCTTTGAACTTCTGATTCTTCTATTTCTACCTCCTATACTCTGGGACTATGGGTGTATGCCACCATTCTCAGGAGTTCTCACCACCATTTTTCAGGCATACAACTTGCCAGATATCACGAATTGTCTGCAAAGACTCCCACAGCCTCTTCCACTCATACACAGAAGCCTAGGACTGCATTGTGAGCAGGCTCACTAATTGTCCCTACAGTGCTGCTTCTCCATTTGTAAATGGTGAAACTTAGGTTTCTGTCTACCCACACTGCTTCCTGAGAAGAGTCAGCAAAAGTGCCTCGTGGGAGCCTACTAAGGAACATCCAGAGAATCCTCCTGCTTCTGCCTCAGCTGGGATTACAGGTGGGCTACCACAAGATGAGAAGAAAAAAAGACATTGCTTAAGAACTCAGCTACTGGGATTATACTCCCACTTTAAGGGTCTGAAAATTGCTGAAGGAAGACCCCAGACTCTGTGCAAAAACAGAGAGCATTTAGTCTGCAGAAACAACCAACATGTGGGGGTCAGCCCTTCTCTAAAATGGTGACCCCCAAAGGCATGAAGACCTTCATATAGGGATCCCAGGACACTCTCTAGGATTAGGTAATCTAAAATTTCATTGATGGGTGCTGGCGCTGGTGTGTGTGTGTGTGTGTGTCATAGGCAGTCAGTCATCTACATTCCTGTGTCATGAATGTTTACCCATAGGATGAGATGAGATAGGGCTGTCCAGCACAGATGGCCCATCCTGAGATAAGACATTTCCCCATTCTTGTGATTATCCCTGGGCTGTTCTTTGGGATGGGTTTTATGATCTGTTCTGGATTTTATGGTCTGTTCTTAGAGCCTGTGTTTTATGACTTAGTTTCTGGGTCTTAAGGTCTATTCCTGGAGTTTGTGCCTTATGGCCTTTTTTGATACCAGGCCTTGTCCTTAAATGGAGACATGGGGTCTATGCTGCTCTCTCACCACTGCTACCCACAGCCTCTGTAAAGGGTTTAATTTACGGGTGTTTTGTGTTATGGGGTATCCACCAGAGAAGACAATTTAAGTCAAAGGAAAATCTTTATTAGCTGTCAATTAACTATACTGGGTGTTTGGGATCCCAGGGTAGCCCTGAGCCTTTCTCAGGGTCATCTTTTAGACACACACACACACACACACACACACACACACACACACACACGCACTATACTTCAGTTAACAAGAACAGTTAGCCAGAAGCAGAACTACAGAAGCCAAAAAGCAGTCGGTACATTTACAAGCTTTCCCAGACCTTGTGGACTTCGTTGTGTTTTGGCAGGTAGAATCCCTGTCCCCATGCTGAATTTTATGGCCTGAATGGCACTTCCATTATGGAGTCAGTTGGACTAAGATCTGGGGTCTCGCCATGTGTTGCTAAGTAGGGCTCATTCTGGGACTGCAGGTTTCAGATGGGTGTGAGCTTCTGTGCTGTGGGTACTGGGGATCAGTGTTCTTTGCTGCTGATGGATTTCTCTGGCTCCTGGAGTTTGAGAGTTTTTACTATTGGTGTATGTATGGAATGTGTCTGAGGGCTTCTGGAGGTCAGAGGGCAACTTTTGGCCATCAGTTCTCTCCTTCCATGGTGGGAGACACGGAGCTCAAGTTGCCAGTTGTGTACCACAAACATTTTTTTTTTTTTTTTTTTTTTTTACTGCTGAGGGATCTTGGTGGCCCCTGTAAGGTTTTTTTTTCTTCAGTTTCCATGTATATTGGGGGAAGTGGGAAAGAGACACGAACAAGGGGAGGAGTCTTATTCCTTTCATCTCCCTCCAAATTCCAGAGCTTCTGTAAAACCCTGCCTTATTTCTAGAGAACATCAACTCCCCATATTGAAACAGGCATTTCGTTCAATAGTGTTCACTTACCCACAGTTTTCAAGGTCTGATATGCTTTACACCAAAGAGTGTTTGGAATTTGATCTGGCAATAAGTTTAAACGTCCTGTGCTAATCACACTTTTCTTAGAACAGACCTATCCCACTGGGGAAATGGCTTACTAGTAAGAGCACTTGCGGCATTACCGAGAACGCGGGTTCCCAGCACCCCCAAACTTGGCGGCCTACAACGGCCTGTGACTCTATTTGCAAGTGATCTGACACTGGTGGCCTCCTGCATGAATCATTCATACATACATACACACCTGTCCAATGGTCATTGTTACTCCTCAAAGGTCAACCGTGGTCCTTGGAATTCTTGTCTCGACCCCAATTACCTTTATTAGCTCAAACAAGGACGTTAAAGCAGCCTTTCTAAATTGCACTGTATCTTCGGGGTCCTGGGGTACCCTTCCCAGGCTCCACTGCAGGAGCCAAGGGAAGTCAGGCTGCGGCTGGGGGAGGGGAGGGGACAACACACACGACCGGGCGACGACAGCACCGGGGTAGACTGGTCCTCCCTGTCCTTGATCCAGCTGTTGAGACCGCTAAATTGTTTGCAACCTCGCCTTTCCCCGAATTTCAAAATCGAAAACAGGAAAGTGAAGGAAGCCAAACCAAACCAAACCAAAAAATCAACAAAGAAAAACAAAGTTGGGTGTGGTGGCGTAGCACCGGAATACCCGTACCTGAGAGGCAGAGATGGGGATTGCCGCAAGCCCGAGGCGTGTCAGCCGTACACAGCTAGTTCCTGTCTCAAAAAGAACCCCCAAAAAAACAAAATCCAGGGGTTGGGGATTTAGCTCAGTGGTAGAGCGCTTGCCTAGGAAGCGCAAGGCCCTGGGTTCGGTCCCCAGCTCCGAAAAAAAGAACCAAAAAAAAAAAAAAAACCAAAATCCAAAACCAGCCAAGGACCCCACAAACAAATAAAAAAAACCCTGAAGTAAACAAATGCTCAAAATACCCGGATGTATAAGGTGGCGGCGGGGAGAGGAGGAGGGAGGGAAGAGGAAGGGGGAGGTGTGGCTGTTGGTGGAGTGATGGCCTCGATGCGCATGCGTATTTAGAAGGAGTAGCCAACATCGCGTGGCGATTGGACGAGAGGAGGACCCGCCCCTTCGCACTGATGCGTGTGCGCATGCTCCGCGCCAGCTTCTAGTATTTTCGAGAGTGACGTCGCTGCGGACTTCAGTTCGCATCCGGACTTCGTCGGTGAAGGTTCCTCTGCTGTTTTGTCGGTTGGAACGGGAACCTCGCCCGCTTAGGGTCCTGGTCACAGAGAAAGGTGCCCGCTAGGCCTCTCTCGCCCTTGCGAGCGCTTCATCAGTTTAAGGTGAGTGAGGCCGCGCGGTCGGGCCTGGGCTTGCGCTTGTTTTTTCGCGCATGCGCACTGGGCACTGCGCAATCCGCCTCTGCGACTGACCTACCTTTTTGCTGTAGTCCCTAGACGTCGTTGCGTTCGCGGACGGAACCCCGATCTGAGAAGGAAGTCATGTCTTCGGCCGCCGTGTCCAAGTATGTGAACGACATGTGGCCCGGCTCTCCGCAGGAGAAAGCCTCGCCGTCCACCTCGGGCTCGGGCCGCTCCAGCCGCCTGTCTTCGCGCTCCCGCAGCCGCTCTTCGTCCCGCAGCTCCAGACCCCACTCCCGCAGCTCCAGCCGCTCGTCCTCGCGGAGCCATAGCCGGCCGCGGAGGAGCAGACGGTCCCGATCCCGATCCCGGTCCCGCAGGCGCCACCAGCGCAAGTACCGGCGATACTCGCGGTCGTACTCACGCAGCCGATCGCGGTCCCGCGGCCACCGCTACTACCGAGACAGCCGTTACGAGCAGCCGCGGAGGTACTACCAGTCGCCGTCGCCCTACCGGTCCCGGAGCAGGTCGCGCTCCCGTGGGAGGTCCCATCACCGGAGGTCGTACTACGCGATCACTCGAGGGCGGCGCTACTATGGCTTCGGCCGAACCGTGTACCCGGAGGATCGCCCCAGGTGGCGGGAAAGATCCAGGACCAGGTCGCGCAGCAGGAGCAGAACCCCTTTTCGCCTGAGTGAGAAAGGTGGGTCTTGGTGTCTGGTTGATGTTTGTTCAATCTGGGGATCGAACTATGGACGCTTATTGACCCACCTTCTTTGTCCCTCCTTACAGTTAACTTCCTCAGCCTGGTGTGAGTCAGCCCGGGAGTCAGGTGGTTGAGCAGTTTAGCTTGGATTTCATAAGACTAAGCCCAGGGTGTCTTAACATGTAGGCGTGTGTTAATCTTGGTGCCCGAAATCTTTCTCTTGAAGGGAAACGAGTTTTAGTTGGTTGGTGATTAGGTAGAATGTAATCAATCTCTCACTTTCATATGTCCTTTCACCTTGTGAGTAAAGTCCACACCGGATATGGTGGTGCAGTAATCTGAACTAAAGTCCTTTTATGGCTTTGGTGGCCAAAAGTGAAGAGTCTTACTCTTTCCAACTAGCTGGCTGAGGTCAAAGCAAGTTCTTTTTTTTTTTTTTTTCCTTATTTCTTTTTTCAGAGCTGGGGACCGAACCCAGGGCCTTGCGCTTCCTAGGCAAGCGCTCTACCACTGAGCTAAATCCCCAACCCCAAAGCACATTCTTTTTACGAGCAGCCACTTAGTTGATTAATTTGGCCTTAAGGAAACTTAGAAGGATAATGAATGTTTTACTGCCCTTAGATCGAATGGAGCTGCTAGAAATAGCAAAAGCCAACGCAGCAAAAGCTCTAGGAACAGCCAACTTTGACCTGCCAGCAAGTCTCCGTGCCAAGGAAGCAAGCCAGGGAGCTGTTTCCTGCAGTGGGCCAAAGACGGAGGTAAGTCCATTCAGAAAGCTGCTGCCGGCTGTTAGTACCCTGTGCAGTGTACCATAGACAGCCCTCCTGGGGCGTCTTTGTGTTATTTGTCCAGAACAAAACCTTAATCTGACAAGTATCAGAGTCTCTCCCAGGAAACTGGGAGACGATGAACAAAACCTTAATCTGACAAGTATCAGAGAATCTCTCCCAGGAAACTGGGAGATGATGAACTTCTTTCATTTTGACACTTGGTTTGTTTTTTCCACAACTGTAAAAACAGTATGTTACTGGTAATACTTTTTCTCTCTCTGTCTAGTCTTTAGAGACTGGAGTGTTCTCTCAGTAGTTTTCATGTACACCATTATGTTCCCAAAAGTCTGTGCTCAGCATACAGTATAGTTTATCTGCTTTATTTCTGTCTTATAGAAATCATGAATGTGGTCTCCAGACAATGATGAAGAAAATCTGTTGGTAATTGATCATGGGTTCAAGTGTCAGAATTTACGTTTACAGAATAAAGCTTAGTCTTTGTTGAAGGTAGTCCATGTGCATGCTAGAGTTTTGGGCTAGGGACTATGTGTGTAAGGCAGTTTGACAGCTCAGCCTAGAAGCACTGTCATGGTGGGGCATCGGTGAATTAGACATCCCTCACATAATATATGCAATATATTCCAGATGTTTTGAGAGATTACAGAAGAAGAGGCCTGCTTCACTTGCAGATAAGTTTATTACAATTCTCCAGAACTACAGAGGATGTGCACTGGCACCTCGCATTGTATTTATAGGTTAATTTTTCATGTGTGAAACCTTGATCTTAAGATTTTGGGCTGGGATGTAACTCAGTTTGTAGAGAGCCTGTCGAGGGTGCAGTAACACTGGGGGTTAGTTCCCAGCACTGATAACTGGGTTTAGTACCCCATACCTGTGATCCCCAGCAGTTGGGAGACTGTCCTTGGACAGCTAGGGGATAGATACAAGAGATGTGGTCTCAGAAAACCACTTTATAGAAATGTAAGGTTAAAAAGATAACAGAATAATGGAGATAGTTTGTCTGTTGCTGAGATCTCAGGGGCTGTATAGTGTTTGCTCAGGCAAGTGCCCAAGAGGGGCGCCTTGATGAATGAATTACAAATGCTTCAGTTCTTTGACAAACATTTTTTATTGTACTTACTCAGAATGAGTTGTATCTACAACAGGAATCTGGTATTCATGGGGAACTGTGTCTCCTAAGTCAATCTTGCTAAGTGGAAAACAGATTTGTTGATTAGTGCATTAACTGTGACAATAGGTGGAATTTGGTACGTGTATCTACAGCTACATTTGTGTACACTTGGGCTTTTTATACAGTATTCAAAAAACTAAGGCTGTGTTCAAAATTCTCTTCCTCTTTAGCATTCAGAAAAGCAGACTGAAGTGGGAACTAAAAATGCCAGTGAGAAATCTGCTGCTGCACAGAGAAACATAGCGTTCAGCTCTAATGTAAGTGAACCTAAACCTTATTCTTGAAAATTGGGTTGGGGGATTATGGTGCGTGTGTGCGTGCGTGCGTGTGTACGTGCATACCTCTGTGAGGTTGACTTGAGTTTAACTGTCTTACAGAATTCTGTAGCAAAGCCTCTAGAGAAAACAACGAAAGCTGCTGTTGAAGAGACGTCATCAGGATCACCAAAAATAGATAAGAAAAAAAGTCCTTATGGACTGTGGATACCTGTCTAAAGGAAAACTAAGGGGTTGCCTAAAACTGCACTTTACTGAGGGGTTCGTGTCCAGCATCAGCTCACCTGCCTGAGTAATCTCAGCAGTAAATGTGATTGAAATCCATTACAGAAAGAGGCTTAATGGTGCCGTGTTCATGGGTGAGGTTTCTCTTGAAGATGTGAGGATACAGATGACCCAGAGAATTGCATACAGGTGGGGATCTTGTACATACCTGTAAGTATTGTATAGTATCGCTTATATACAAAGGTGAATTTTTATAAAGACACAGTTGCAAACTGTATTTTGTATATTTGTTAATAAACTTTTTGTCTTGATTTTTATGGATATGGAATGTGTCTGTCTACATCTGAAGAAGAAACCCTTTCTGAAAACAGACAATACAGGATTTATGAATTCATACTTTGAGTTTGTGTGGTGTGTCTTTTTAAGATGTGTATCCCCTCAGGGTTGGTATTTGGGACACCCATTAGAAATCTCTTTACCGGGCTGGAGAGATGGCTCGGCAGTTAAGCGCACCTGACTGCTCTTCCAGAGGTCATGAGTTCAGTTTCCCAGCAACCACATGGTGACTCACAATCATCTGTTAAGAGATCCGATGCCCTCTTCTGGTGTATCTGAAGACAGCTACAGTGTACTTATATATAATAAATAAATCTTTAAAAAAAATGCGTTTTAAAAAAAAGCTCTTTACTGGGGCTAGAGAGATGGCTCAGTGGTTAAGAGCACTGACTACTCTTCCAGAGGTGCGCAGTTCAATTCCCAGCAACCACATGGTGGCTCACAACCATCTGTAATGAGATCTGACCTCTTCTGTTATGTCTGAGAACAGCTACAGTGTACTCATAAATAAAAAAAAATTAAAAAAAAAATCTCTTTACCATCTGTAATTCCAGTTCTAAGGTATCCAACATCATCTTGTTCCACAGGATGTACTGACATAACATGTGGGTAAACTTCATACACATAAATCCTTGGAATAAAAAGAGTGACCTTAAAAAGACTACATTAGTTAGGAATGGTTAATTCCAGCACTTGGGGCAAGTAACAAGTAGATCTGTAAGGTTTAGGGCCAGCCTGGTCTACATCGCAGGTTCTAGGACAATGAGACTTAAAACACAAACCCCTCTAGTTACCAGTATCAAGATTCTCATGTTTCACAAATTAATAGCTTCTACTTGCCTGCATGTTGAAAGCTCCCATTATCCTGTTTGGGAATTTGCCAGTAAATAATTCGTTAAGGCTTTAAAGAGGGTACAAATCAACCAAAGATTAAGGAGAAGTTAGAATCAAGCTTGTCAGGATTTGCAGTGCTAGGGCACTGGGAGGTTCACCCAAAAGAGCAGGAAACCCTTTCCATCACAGGCACAATTATGTCATGACCATGGGCTGAGAAACTCAGTCTCCATCTCTGCTCCCTTTTACAGTTACAACATACTAAGGTGAGTTCTTCAGGCAAGAGGACCCTACCCCTCTACACTGAGCTGTGTCCAGAGTACTGTGAATAACGATATTCCTTACTGGGCAGAAAAACTTGCTGAACTTTGCCAGAAAATGAGGATGGTAGAGCCCTGCTTTCTATTTGATTTTTCCAGCAAATCAGCCAGTGTCTATTTAATCATGACATTGTTACTACAATTTGTAGTATGACTAGCAGCATCTGTCTTCCAAGTGGGCTGGGGTACAGCTCAGTAGAATACTTGTCTAGCGTGCTCTGCCCTGAGTTTCTGTGAACCCAGCACCAGTAACTGTATCTTAGCACTTCTGAAGGCACTTCAGGTCAAACAAGGAGTTTAAGGCAAAAAAAAAAGTTCTTTCGGATTTTACTGTTTTGAGTGAGGATATACACTCTCTGTGGACCAGGCTGGTCTTGAATTCCTGGCTTTCAGATCCTCCTGCCTCTGCTGCCCTTGTGCTGCTAGTAAAGGTATGAGCCACCATGTCTGGGTCAGAAGACCACCCTTTCAAAAAGTATGGGTAGCAAGAATGTTCTTAATCACTGGCATGCAATTGGACATCATCCTTGAAAAAATGGAAGTTTAAATATCTAGTGATATAGATGTGTATTCCTGGCCACAGTAGTTTTCTTTACCCACTTTTAGGTAGCAGTGAATAGAACCTGTTGCTACCCAGTGAGTTTCACATCTAGGTTAATGAGACAAGAGGTTTCCTGTACAGCCTTGGATGTCCAGGCTTGCCTCTAACCCCTCAGGTTCTGGTATTAAATGAGTGGACCACAGTACCATGTTGGGAGCGATGCCCTTGAAGCCCTCCATTGTTGACGTTAGAATTAAGTATGACTAGGTTCATGGAAAATCCCCAGCCAGGTGCAGAAGACTAATACAAATCTGGTGGTCAAGAATAATAATCATATGATAAAGATACCCAATGTGATGACCTGTAACCTTTCTGAAAAACCAACATCCTGCTGACTAATAGATATGACAAACCTGTGACCTTTCTGACAACCTGTCAACATCAGTCTACTCCCTGACCACATGAATATTGTGTCCTTGGCCTTCGTAAATGTTTCTTACTTCCCCCCTCTCTCTGTTACCCATGTTATGGTATAAATTCAGCCTTGCGAAAAAATAAAGTTGTCGCCTTGATCAGACTCTTGTCTTGGCATCCTTCTTCGTGTCCCTTGTCCCCCATTCTCTTCCAGGTACCTTCAGACCCTTTGTTTACAGTACCAGATGAGATTTTTTTTTTTTTTTTCCAGAGCTGAGGACCGAACCCAGGGCCTTGTGCTTGCTAGGCAAGTGCTCTACCACTGAGCTAAATCCCCAACCCTGAGATTTTGTTTTTTAAAGGAACAAATGAATTGGAGATGTAGTCTAGTTGGTAAATATCCAACAAGGTATAGAGCATGTGTGGGGGTACAGGTCTATTATCCCAGAACTCAGGAGGTGGCAGGCAGGCAGGATCAGAAAATGATTAGCTGAGGCTAATGAGGGCACAGATATTTAATCCCAGCAGAGGGAGGAGGATCTTTGAGCTCAAGGCCAAGATCTTCAGTTCAGGACAGACAGGACTATATAGTGAGACTTCAGAAACAAAGATACCAAAAGAACGTTGATTGAGTGAATGACATGGCAACTAAAGATGGTGGCAGGTTTGTCAATAAAGGTACATTCAGTATATGCTAGT
The DNA here is from genome assembly GCF_021556685.1 of Rattus norvegicus. NCBI lineage: Eukaryota > Metazoa > Chordata > Mammalia > Rodentia > Muridae > Rattus > Rattus norvegicus. The sequence continues at coordinate 153,165,866 of NC_141538.1, forward strand.
TTACATATAAAATACAACTATAGAGATTACAATACAGACATAAGATAGTCATAGGGTTGGAGATAGCTCAGTGGCCAAGCATGGGCTGCTCTTGTAAGAGGCTCCAAGTCTGGCTCCTGACACACCGTGTTTACCAACTGCCTGAGATTTTAGTACTAGGAGATTCAAGGTCTGGCCGCTGCATTGAAATGCACAAGACACAGACACATGAGTAAAATAAGTTTTGGGGCACTGGCTGATGGGCTGTTTCGAAAGCAAGATGGTTCCATTCCCAGAGCCTACTTGGTGGCTCAGGACCACCATAACTAGTTTCAGGGGATCCAACACCCTCATCTGACCTCTCAGGGCACCAGGCTGCAATGCAGGTGGGGCATATACATATTCCGGCAAAACACCCATACGTACAAAAATTAGGCTGTGACTTCCTCACTTAGAGGCACGTATAGCCTTCCCAGTCATTTGTGGGGATTTTCTGTGCTACTTAGACTCAACTCACACGCACCAGTTCTAGCCAAGTAACTCATTCCCTTTTTTCCAGAGACAGGGTTTTTCTGTGTAGCTGTGTCCTAGAACTCACTTTGTAGACCAGGCTGGCCTTGACCTCAGAGATCATCTTGCCTTTGCCTTCCGAGTGCGAGGATTAAAGGCATGTGCCACCATTGCCCAACTGCTTTTATTTTTGAGACATAGTCTCAATGTGTCACTTGGCCTAGAACTCACTGGGTAGAACCGACTGAGCTGTAACTCGCAGGATTTAAAGGTGAGAGCCACCATGCCCCATTTGAAGGAACTCTGGCCAGCTCTAGTATGGTGAACATGGCTGTGGCAAGCCTTGTCCTCCCCATTCTCACTGTCTTGCATAAAAACATTAGATTACATTTCTCAAACTGGCCATCAAGGTCTACTACATGGCCACTTCCTCTTCCTGAGGCTGACCACCACAGTCCAGTTATCAAAATCTTAGTACAGCAATCAAAAGCCTCCTTTGGCTACCCTAATTAACATGCCCAATTAAAATGAAAGACTTCATCCTAACAGGGGACTTCCCCCTTTATAAATCACCATTTAATCCCTCCCCTGTCCTCACCAGGACAAATAATCTCTTACCCTTCTCCCTTGCCTTTCTCCTCTTTGTACCCTTTCTTGTCTCCTACTTGTCCTGTCTTTTGTCACCCATCCCTGCCCTCTGTCCTTTTAGGACAAATAAATCTCCTTTATGCTAAGAACTTGGTCTTGGGGGATCCTGAGCTGAGACTTTCCTATGGTAGCTTGCGTTTAACTTAAATATTTCGTGGGGCTTTAATTTTTTTTCTTTTCTTTTATTTCTTTCTTTCTTTCTTTTTTTTTTTTTTTCGGAGCTGGGGACTGAACCCAGGGCCTTGCGCTTGCTAGGCAAGCGCTCTACCACTGAGCTAAATCCCCAACCCCCTAATTTTTTAAAACTTGTTTTTGAAGGGCAAGCCAAGTTTTACTGAGCTTGAAAAGTAGCTCCCTATAGGGGAGGCGGACTCAAAAGAGTTGCCCGTAATTTGCATTTTTCTTGTCAGCGTTTAAGCTTTTAATTTAGATATCCCACGAAATAAAGGGTCGTTCTTATAGCACTGGCTAGTCTAGAAGTCACTGTGTAGCCTTGGCAAGCCTCATAGTTGGTATTCTCCTGCCTCTACCAGCTGGGATGCTAAGAGCATGCCACCACAACTGATTTGTACCCAGACATTTTTACAATCGGGGGATGGCTTTTTCATTTCTACATCTAATTAGTTGTCGACTTAGAACAGAACACGTTTCATTTCATATATCCCTGTCCAATTCCTGAGTTATCTTAGTGACGTCAGTAGTTACTGTAGTACTGGAATATGAGAGTGAACAATATGGAGCTGGCCCTGTTCTTCTGCAGTTAGTAACATCAGAAAATTATCTACTCTATGGAAGGGACTTAATGCGATTGAAACTCAAGAGAGACAAGGTTTTTTTAGAGCTGGTGACAGGATACTCAGTCGCCAATCAGCCATTCCATTCTAAGTGACAGGTTCTGAGCACTTCCTCACCCTTGTCGCCCCGCCCCCGTCCCGGGTTATTTGCGCCTGCGCATGGCCACACCTCGCGGTAGCCCCACTCACTTAAAGGAGCGTGACAGGCGGGAAGAAACTGACGCCACGCGGGAGGGCCTGACTAATGGCAGCGGGCCAGAGGCCGCCGGAAGTGTTCAGTGTTGTTGACGGAAGTGGAGGAGGCTGTAATGGCGGCTGTGACTGAAGTTGTGGTGAGTACCTCCGGCTTCGCGTAGGTGTTAGTCTGGGAGACGCCGGGGCGGGGAGACATGGGGCGAATCCCGGTGCGGCTACCGGGGAGGCCGGGGTGTCGGGCCCAGGCCCGAGGCGTGGCTGTCGGGGGACGTCGAGCCTGAAGCCGGGTATGACCGCAGGTACCCGCGGACGGCGCGGAAGCCAGGCCCTTGGCGGCCGAGGAGCTGGCGGCGCAGAAGCGAGAGCAGAGACTGCGCAAGTTCCGTGAGCTGCATCTGAAGCGGGTGAGTGGCGGGGACACGGGCCAGGCCGGGCGCGGGGCTGGAGGAGGAAGGCGCCCCAGATCTCAGAACGGGGCGTTCCCGGGACCAGATCTCCAGATGGTCAGGACTCAGGTTGAGATCTCTTTGACACAGGTCAAAAGCCACACCCGCTTGCTCTACCCGGTCCCACCCACAAGACTGGGTGTATGTCAGGTTAGGTGTTCCCTCTTGTTCCATGATGCTTCCTTTTCATCTAGGTAAATATTTAGTTAGAAACAGGAAGGAACTTCTTATTCTTAGTAAGACCTTTCTCACCTTAAAAAGAGTGAGCACACACTTTCCCTCTTTCCTGAGTTCAGACTCAATAACTTATTTTCCGTTCCTTGTTTGGATACCCACTCAAATCCAAAGCATGGCTGCCCAGACACTCTGGACATTGACATTCTTTATGTGAAGACAGCTTCCTCTCCCTTCCTTCCCCATGTGACAACTTGCCCATTTGACCCTTTTGCTGAACCTGCTTGTTTTTCTTGTAATGTAATTGATAAGGCATGGCTGTATTTTCTCAGTGTCTCCCTTCTAGCTCCTGCCAAGATTCCCAGCCCTCTTCACTTGCTTTTTGTCTTGAACTTGTCTTGAAAAACTTGAATAAAGTTTTTCTTGGGTTGTCGAGATGACTCAGTGTTTAGAGCCCTGGTACAAGCCTGACCACCTGAGTGGGATCCCTGAAACTCAGGTCAAAGTGGAAGGAGACAACTGACTTCGCAGGGTTATCCACAGAGCTCTCCACTAGGCTGAGGCATGCACGTGCACACACAAATAAGATGTATTTGTTTTTCTATGTATATGTGCTCAGGTGTCATGGAGTGTATGTAGATGGCAGAGGACAACAGGAGTAAATTGGTTTTCTCCTTCTGTAATGTGGGTTCCGGGGATTGAAGTCATCTGGCTATGTGGCAGTCACCCTTAACTATTGAACCATTTTGCTAGCTCAAAAGAGCTTTTTTTTAAAAAAAAGATTTATTTATTATATATGAGTACACTGTAGCTGTCTCCAGACACACCAGAAGAGGGCATCAGATCTCATTACAGATAGATGGTTGTGAGCCACCATGTGGTTGGTGGGAATTGAACTCAGGACCTTTGGAAGAGCAGTTAGTGCTCCTAACCACTGAGCCATCTCTCCAGTCCCCAGAACTAATTTTTTTTTTTAAAATGGCCTTTGAGCCTCCAAGAATATAAAACAAAACAAACAAATGAACCAGCACATCTCTGAAAATTTACATTGTAAACAGTGGTTCTCAACCTTCTTCATGCTTTGCTGTTGTAAATATCTGGTATGTAGGATATCTGATGTGTGACCCTTGTGGGGGTCACAGCCCACAGGTTGAGAACCGCTGTTCTATCTGCTGGGGATAGACCAGTGGGTCAAGCACTTGCTGCAAAAGACACCAAGAACCCACATACATGCTGGGTGGGCGTGGTGCCTGCCTCTAATCCTAGCACTGTGGAGGCAGAGACAGGATCTCTGGAGCAAGCTGAGCAATCAGCCAGACTAGCAAAACACTGAGTTCTGAGTTCAAGTGACCATCTTTGCCTCAATATCTAAGGAAGAGATCAATTGAGCAATACACCCAACATGTCTTAGCCTTCACATGCATGTACACTGCACACGTGTGTCCATGCACATGTGAACATCCACAACACACAGTAAAGAAATATTCAAAGCCAGTCTTCACATGCTACGCAAAAAACCAATCCCACAAGTATTTTTCTAGAAAAAGTTAACGTAGTAAGTCATGTGCTTAGATGTTGCTTATAAAGGGAATGTTTGCAGACCGTGTGCCTGGAGCTTTGGAGCTCGTCTTCCTGATCAGACATCATCAGTCCGTGGCCTGCCTACATTCTATTTAACCTAACGTGCTCTCGGGCTTAAAGTTGCCATTTCTGGCTTGGCAAGTTTATAGACTTCTTGACTACATAGGGAGATGGAGATTGAGGCTAGCCTAGAGTACATTATGCTAATTTTACAGCATTAATGTTTATCTGATTGAGAGCTCTTTACTTCCTGGGTGGATGTCCCTTCCTTTCCCTTGTCCTGGAGTAACAGTTTAGAGATTAACAGGCATGAAAGCACTCCAAATCCAAACTGAGGTTTTTGGTTTTTGGGTTTTTTTAAACTGTGTTAAAAGGAGACCGTCTTTCAGGCTGGTGAGATGATGCTCAGTGAGTGGATAGATAGCACTTGCTGTGAGAAGACTGAGGACCTAAGTTTGGTCCCCAGAACCCACATGGTGGAAGAAGAGAGCTGTGGCCTGGGAGCTGACCTCTGACCTGCACAGAAACTACGAGGCACAAAAACACTACAGGAACAAAATACACTCATAAAAATCTGTGATTGCTACTGTACCATGGTGGGGTGCAGTGAGGGCGCTTTGACAACCTTTATTCTGAACCCTTTATGCAAGGGACCACCCAACCGAATGGGCAGGGGTGACGTAGCCCTGGGACTCTGAACACCAGCTCAGCAGCACAGCATCTCATTCTCTTTTTTTTTTTTTTCATTCTCTTTTAAACCTCAGTCGGTTCCCTGCTTAGTTTAGCTCACTTGCTGGGCTTTACTGCCTGCAGGGTAAGTGGGGTCCCTTAGTCACTGCAAATAAGACAGGGTCCTTCTCCTGCTTTATCAGATGGCCTGTTCTCTTACGGTTTTAGAATGAAGCTCGTAAGTTAAATCACCAGGAAGTTGTGGAAGAAGACAAAAGACTTAAGCTGCCTGCTAACTGGGAAGCCAAGAAAGCACGTCTGGAGTGGGAACTCCAGGAAGAAGAAAAGAAGAAGGTTTGGAAGCCTCTGCCCCTCCCTTCACTGAGACAGGAGAGCTGGTAGCTGAGTAGGTGGAGAGGCCACTTACCTAAGGGAACCTTTCTCTGCTTGTCTGTAGGACAAGCACCATAATGGCTACTTGAATGAACTAGGGGTTCTGTGAATTAACATCTGCAAAGCATTTAAAAAGGACTCCTGCTCGGTTCTGTTGATTTTATTACATTTTTATTTTGTATGTGTGTGGGCACAAGAGTGGAGGTCAGAGGACAACCTAGAGGGTCAGTTCTCCTCCACCATGTGCCTCCTGATAAGAGCACTCAGGTGCTTGGCAGCAAACACCTGTATCCCTTGAGCTACCTTGATGGCCTTACTTGACACTTTGATAGAGTCTTTGTTCATTTAAGAAAGGTCAGATGGGTAAGCGTGGTGTGTCACACCTACAGTTCCAGCACTTGGGAAGCTGAGGTGGGAGAATTGCTTTGAGTTTGAGGTCAGCTCAAAAAAAACAAAAAGTGGGAATGCATGCTGTGTGGCAGGGTGGGTGGTGCGGTGGGTAGCGCTGCCTGTCCTTTCAGGAGTGTGCAGCTCGAGGGGAAGACTACGAGAAGGTGAAACTGCTGGAGATCAGTGCGGAGGACGCTGAGAGGTGGGAGAGGAGGAAGAAGAAGAAGAACCCTGACTTGGGGTTTTCAGGTACAGCTGGCCTGGCTGACCTCTGCTTTACTGTGTGGGCCTGTTGGACCAAGGCTTCTGCTTTAGTGAGAGCGCATGCCCACTGACCTTCATGGAATATTCTTGGAGGCCAAGGAGAACCCGGGGCTTCCTGTCAATCTGCTGGCTGTGTTGGCCCTTAGTGTAAAGTTAGCCTTTGCTGTTGCAGCCATTTTGTTCCTTAGGCTTATTCTGTAGCCCAGGCAGTCTGCAGACTCAGGACCCTCCTGCCTCTGCCTCCTGAGTGGGGGCTCACAGGGATGTGCCACCACCCCTGACAGAATTAGCCCGTCCTCTTGTCAGCCTGTTGGGCAGAGGCTGTGCTTAGGATAGTGCCACCACCCCTGACAGAATTAGCCCGTCCTCTTGTCAGCCTGTTGGGCAGAGGCTGTGCTTAGGATAGTGCCCTGTGCAGGTGCGACAGTTTTGAGTTTTCTTTTATAACGAATGCCCAGATAAGGACGCCGATCGCCTCTGGCTTTCCTTTTGTTTAGATTATGCTGCTGCCCAATTGCGCCAGTATCACCGGCTGACCAAGCAGATCAAACCTGACATGGAAAGCTACGAGCGACAGAGAGAAAAGCAGTAAGTCCTCAGGCAGAGTGCAGAGCCGATCTGGGGAGGTGGGTGTGAGCACATTCCTAAAGACACATGCAAATACAAACGAGTTAAAGGGGTTATTTACTTATTTGAGACATTCCTACTCAGTGATTTGGGCTGTTCTTTTTTTTTTTTTTTTTTTTTTTTTGGTTCTTTTTTTCGGAGCTGGGGACCGAACCCAGGATTTGGGCTGTTCTTAAACTCACAGCAATTCTGCCTCAGTCTCCTGAGTGCTGGGATTATATGTGTTTGCTCAATTTAGTGGTGAAGTGAGTCTTATCATGGCTGTCTCTTGGTAACACTATTTCCTGTTCTGTCGTTGAACACCAGTTAGGCTCTGACTTTCTTGGAGATTTTCGGGTGCTGACACCAGGTCCCCAGAGCTGGGTGCCCTTGTAGGAGCTAATGCTTTGGAGCCAGGGCAGGTCAGCTCTGTAAAGGACCAGATGGTAAAGATTTGAATTTAAGGGGCTCAGGGCCCTTCACTCCCAGCTGTTCCCAGCTGTGGTATAAAGCACTATGTATGGCACCTGGGCAGGCTCCTGCCTTGTTGTTTTTGTTTGTTTCTCTTCGTAGCCCTGGCTCTCCTCAGGTCACCTGCCTCATTCTCCTGAGTACTGGGATCAAAGGTGTGCACCACCATGCCCAGCCAGGTTCTGTTTTGATCCAGAGAATCAAATCCATAACCGTAGAATCTCTCACACCCCCTTCCCTTCCCCTCCCATTCTTTGTGAGCCTTGAGAAGTCCTGTACATGATGGCCACTGTTCATGCATCTGAAGAAGGAAGCTGTTAGTTTGTGAGCCAGAGCTGCCTGGCTTATCGGCATGCTCACCCATCCTCTGTGAGCCTGCATTTTCTTTTCTTTCTCCTTTGCTGTGTAATAACTATATTTCTAGGTTGTCTCTCATTACCAGTGATAGTGTAGTTTGAAATTAGTACTCCTGTCTGACTGGAAATTCTTTCTTGCTGTCTTCTCAGTGGAGAAGATTTTTTCCCGACATCCAACAGTCTTCTCCATGGGACGCATGTGCCTTCCTCAGAGGAAATTGACAGAATGGTTTTAGATCTGGAAAAGCAGTAAGTACTCAGTAGAGAGCATGGGGTGCTCCGTACTTCATGAGAGACAGTGGGATGTGGATCTGAGGCCAATGCTCGCACAGCACTTGAAGAGCACAGCAGTGATACCAGCTCAATTTTGACCCCGTGTCTGATGGTTTTGAAGTTGGACAGCACATGCGGGTTGAGTCATAGCATTTGGAGTGAAATGGGAATATGGATGGAATCAGGGCTGGGGTGTCAAACTGTTATGTAGCAAAAGGCATAAGATAAACAACTTACACTCACTCACTCATGATTTAGGGATCTCGGTACATCGTCTTTGGGCCTGTAGCAGCCAGCACAATGGATCATCAGAAGTGCATGCTAGGAGGCCCAGTCACCCCATGAGGACTAGGAAGCCGATGGATTGGCAGGGAGGAGAGGTGGAGGCCTAATACTCCTTTCAAGGGCACACCTTAGGACCCAGCTTCCTCTTACTAAGCCCCACTTGTTAAAGGTTCCAGACCTTGTAGTAACCCTGTCAGCCAGGGACCAGGTCTTCAATATCAAGACCAATCCAAACTGTAGTAGTTATTAGGGTTTTATGTCTGTTTTAAACCGGCTTCATGTAGCCCAGCTGGGGTTGGAACTTCAGTTCTGCTGAGATTGTGTGTATTTTCACCTGGCCATATTATTTATTATATTTTAATTAATTGTGTTTTTTGAGATGTATACCAGGCTGGCCTCAAACTCAAAGATCCTCCTGCTTCTGCCTCCCAAGTGCCTGGCCATACTTATTTCTGACAGTGGGAATGCATTTGTGTTGGAAGGTGCAGTGGTTATGTACCACAGTCTGCACAGTATGTGTTATCCACAGATAGAACCGTCAGGGTGTTTCACCTCAAAGACGCGTCCTTGTCCCCACTTGTAGAGTGCATCGTTGCTCTTTAGAAACATTCTTTTTGTTTTGGAGTTTTGAGATGGCTCTCATTATGTAGCCTAGGCTAGTCTCCAATATATGGCCATCCTCCAGCCTCTGCCTCTCAGTTGCTCAATTTCTGGTGTGGGCCACCATGTAGATGTTCAGACGTGCCGGTGCAGAGTCTTTGTTTGTTGGATCTCATGGCTTACCCTGAGGTTCACTTAATTAATTAGTCTTCATCTGTAACTGATAAAGACTACCTCTACTTTTTTTTTTTTTATTACTTTTTTTTATTAACTTAAGTATTTCTTATTTACATTTCGAGTGTTATTCCCTTTCCCGGTTTCCGGGCCAACATCCCCCTAACCCCTCCTCCTCCCCTTCTTTGTGGGTGTTCCCCTCCCCATCTTCCCCCCATTGCCGCCCTCCCCCCAACAATCACGTTCACTGGGGGTTCAGTCTTAGCAGGACCCAGGGCTTCCCCTTCCACTGGTGATCTTACTAGGATATTCATTGCTACCTATGGGGTCAGAGTCCAGGGTCAGTCCATGTATAGTCCTTAGGTAGTGGCTTAGTCCCTGGAAGCTCTGGTTGCTTGGCATTGTTGTTCCTACCTCTACTTTTTATGTTCCCCCAAGGTGTTTATTGTGAACGCTGATTCTCTCCTGAACGTTTGGTCCATGTTTTATTAAGATCAGAGAAGAAGGCAGTTCAGACCAGAAGGTGGCTGTACGCCTTCAATCCTAGGGTTTGGGAGGCAGAGGCAGGTCGATCTTTGGGGTTAAGAATAAAGAAGAGGTCTGGGGAAGGGGATTCTGAACCTCATAACTCCCTTCTTCACCCAGAATTGAAAAGAGAGACAAATACAGCCGAAGACGTCCTTACAATGACGATGCCGACATCGACTACATTAATGAGAGGAACGCCAAGTTCAACAAGAAAGCAGAGAGGTTCTACGGGAAGTACACGGCTGAGATCAAGCAGAACCTGGAGAGAGGAACAGCTGTGTGAGCCTGCCCTCGGGAGCAGTACAGGAGCTGGGAAGGGGTTGGAGGTGGCCGCAGGCAAATTCAAACTCCCATGTGGGACTATTTCCTTTACTTACCCCTGCCTCCCCGAGGGCCTTCTGAAATAAATGTCTTTTCTCACCTCTCTTCAACATGCACATGTCCACATTTTCCTGCTTGGATAGACCATGTATTTCTTGTAGTGAGTGATGTTTTGTAAAAATCTAATTTGTATAAATCCTAATTATTATTTTTCTATGTATTTTAAATGTGCATGACCATATATCCTTGAATTACTGGGGCGTAGATGGTTGTGTACACAGTGCAGTCACTGCTGCTTTGAGTGTTCTTAGGAAGTAGAAGCTACAGTCGGGCTTTGGGGCTGTCCAGGAAAGGACTAGGAAGCAGAGGCTGTCAAGACAGATGCTCCTGGAGTTCTGGCACTGTCTTCCCGGGCTGGAGTCAGAGGCCATGGCTGTGAGCCTCTCACACTCTCTTTTTAAAGAACAATAAAGTGCTTTGGAATAGAGTCTGGAACAGTGTGTAATTTCAACATTGTGGGTACTTACACAAGTGCGGGAGCATTTGTTACACACGTCAGCTGAAGGGGCTGAGTGCCTACCTTTGCAGATCTTGTCTGCTCCACTGGGGATCTGAGGAACTGAAAGAACCGGGTGGACTACAGTCCAATGCAGACAACCTTACTTCAGTTTCAGTGTACTTTTACACACAAAGCAGTGATCCAAGGAAAGTTGTTTCAGTTCAGAAAAACAGGATCAGAAAAACGTACATAAATGCCAGTGAGCACATACTAAATATTTGGACAGCTTTTTCCTGGACCTCTCTTAGCACAGACCAATTTAAAAACAGTTGCCTGGCACGTATTACAGATGATGTCAGGGAAGGAATGAATGCTAGGCAGAAGGCCGTATGTATCCAGATCAAGGGTGCACAGGCCACACTGGGCTCTACTGTGTTTTGAGCTCAACAAGAATAAAAAGAAATTGAATCTAAATATTCGTCATAGGGGGCACAAAGTCATGAGGTTGCATCCAAGAACAATTCAGGGAACAATGCACCTGAGGTAGAAGTCCCTCTGTGGGTTGGGGATTTAGTTCAGTGGTAGAGCACTTGCCTAGCAAGCGCAAGGCCCTGGGTTCGGTCCCCAGCTCCGAAAAAAAGAAAAAAGAAAAAAAAAGTCTGTCTGCTTTTTTTCAGGTCTCCCTCACAGGTCCCAGGCATTGTTCACCATGAGTCATTCTTTTGACCATGTTCTCAGAGCTGAGGGTCAGCTCAGTCTCTGAAAAAGAAAGAGTTGGGGGCTGGAGGGATGGCTCAGTGTTAAGGGCACAGCAGAGAGGAACCTTCTCTCTGGACAGTTGCTATGACTTATTAAACTTTTTCTTTTGAAGATTTATTTATTCTACATAAGTACACTGCTGCTATCTTCAGAGACACCAGAAGAGGGCATCAGATCCCATTATAGATGGTTGTGAGCCACCATGTGGTTGCTGGGAATTGAACTCAGGACCTTTGGAAGAGCAGTCAGTGCTCTTAACCACTGAGCCATCTCTCCGGCCCAAATTTTGGTTTCTTTAAAAACCCAATTATATTATGTGAACATGCTTTTGTTTCAATCCCAGGTGTGGGGTGGGGCCGCGGGGCATGATTCTGCCATCTGCACAGAGTTCTTGTAATGATCGAAGACGGTGCTGATGATTTGTTCTTGTTAAAATTAACAGTGCTCCTCCCCCCCCCCGCTTTCCCTTTAGAGCTGCAGTGGGTGCTGCTGACCCTGACCTGTGAGCTGAAGGTGGTCTTGAATCCCTGATCCTTCCAAGTGCTAGGATTACAGGTGTGCACCACCATGCCCAGATTTACTTAGTGTGTGAGTGGAGGTCAGTCCTCACCTTCCATGGACGCCAGGCTAGCTGGCCTGAGCGCTCTGCCTCATCTTAGGCATGCCCGGATGACAGAAGGGATGTGCACTACTGTGTCTGGCCTTGCATGGGTTCTGGGGGTGCTGAGGTCTGCTCACTTCAATGGCAAAGAGCTTTCTCCACTGAGCCATCTCCCTAACTCCCTCCCTCAGCACCCTCCCTAGTGCGGTACTTTGAAGTCTTGTGATCCTCCTGCCTCTGCCTCTCCAATGCTGATGGTATTCCAGGAATAAACTGCCAGGTCCAGCCTTTTATTTCTGTCGGCAGTTTGTGTTAGCACATTGCTCTTCTGGACAAGCTGTGTGGCAGGGTGGATGTGAAGGTATTGAGCGCCCAGGGAAGGAAGGAAACATCCTGTCGGGATGTCCTGTTTGGGGGAGGAAGGTTTCACAGACAGCAATCGGAGCGAAGGTGGGGATATGGTAGCAAAGGTGATCTTAGCACCTCGGACTCCATAGCCACTGCTTCTCTAAAGAAGTGTCCCCTACCCCTCCTGTCCTCGTAGCAGCCCTCGCTAAATCTAGGCTAAGAGCCTGAGCCCTTTCAACCCAGGCTCAACCAATGAAATGTGGTGAAAACCAAAATGTATTGAATGCATACATTGGGAGTGTATTGGAGAGTGTGGGTGACCTTCCACACAAAGCTAAGAGTCCTGGACAACAGGCATCTGCCTTTACCATTGCCTCATCTGTAGTTGTTGTGTGTGTGTGGTGGTTTGAACAAACATGGCTCCCATAGACCTCCAGAGACACAGCTCCAGTACGGCTGAACCTCCTAATCCTTCAGAAACAGTTGCACCACCTGGGGACCAAGTATTCAAAGATGTGAGCCAATGGGGCCATTCTGGTTCAAACCACTGGAGGTTTGGTTTCTGGCAAAGCCTCCTGTCCTGTCTCAGGTAGACCAAGCTGGCCTTGAACTCACTATGGGGCTGAGAATGGGCTGTGTGATGTTTCTACTTAGTCTTCAGCTGGGCTTCCATACACTCCTGGCTTTTCAACCGCTTCTCCTCCCCAACCCCTGGGTATTTCAAGACAGGGTTTCTTTGTGTAGTCCTGGCTGTCCTGAAACATGCTCTGTAGACCAGGCTGGTCTTGAACTCATAGAGATTTCCCTGCCTCTGCCTCTGCTTCCCAAGAGCTGGGATTAAAGGAGTACACCACCACTACCTGGCATTCATTAACTTCTTACAGGGACACCAGAGTTCCGCCCTTATGACCTCCCCAGCCCTCAGCATTTCGTTATCTCCTGACATTTTCTCTGTGGTTTAGGCCTCAGTAGACATTTGGAGTGGGTACCAATGGTCGGGTTCTCAATGGTCGGGCAACTGCTGGATGCTTCAGTTTCTCTATATCTCGAAAGAGTGTTAGCAAGACGTACACCACAGGGTGGCTGGGAGGGTTAGACTTTGGTGGGTGCTTGCACCGATGCCAGGCTCCTGGCCCAAGTAGGTTGTGAATGGCTCAGTAATAAAAGCACCAGCTTGCTGATTGAGGGGACTTGAGTGAAAACAGAGAAATGACTTCAGAAAGTTCTCCAACCTCCACACACGTGTGCCCTCTCACAAGTGTGTGTGTGTGTGTGTGTGTGTGTGTGTGAGAGAGAGGGGGGGGGAGGGAGGGAGAGAGAGAGAGAGAGAGAGAGAGAGAGAGAGAGAGAGAGAGAGAGAGAGATTCTTCTTCTTTCCACCAGTCTGAGGCTTCAGAATGTTCAGAGAGGCAAAGACTTGTGGTTTAGACAAGGCTAGCCCTGCTGCTTCTTTCCAAACCAGCTAGTCAGTTAATTTTCTGAGAAATGAGGTAGGACAAAACCCAGAGACCTGAGGACTAGAGGTCCACTGACTTTTTGCTTAAAAGAACCATTAGATCAGGTCCTCAAATACAAACAGCCTGATAGGACAATACCTTTCGGCATTGGAGTGGGGTGCTGAAGCAAGAGGACTGTGAGTTTAAGGCTAACCTGGACTACATAGCCAGAGCCTACCTTAAGGAAACAAATATACCTGTTTCTCCCCAAATTCAAACCTCCACTACCACCACCACCACCACCACCACCACCACCACTGTCAGCACCGTCCTATATTTCTGGCAGTATTAAGGATTAGGGGCTGAACCTAGGGCTTCATATATGGCAGGCAAGCACTCTTGTATTGAGACATAATTCCAGGCCTTATTAATATTATTCGTTATCATTTTAAATGAAAATATGTCTGCAAGCCTGTGTAAGTTTGTATTAGAGGACAACTTAATAGCTTCTCTGCTTCCACTTTTAGTGAGTCCTGGGGATTGAAGTCAGGTCTTCAGGCTGGCACAGTAAGCACTTTTACCTCTCCATCCTTGCTGGGGTTATCTTCTTTTGTACTGTGCAAAGGTTGTCTTTGTATTATTCCAATGTGTACTTCTGTGCCAGCAGAGAGCTGAGTGCTAGCCGGACTGGGTATTCTTACCACGCTTCACCTGTCTCGGTATTTTGTAAACATCTTCTCCGTCTCTTCGGATTGGTTTAATAAAGAGCCAAACAGCCTATAGCAAAGCAGGAGAGGACAGGCGGGACATCAGGAGAGAGAGAGAGAGAGAGAGAGAGAGAGAGAGAGAGAGAGAGAGAGAGAGAGAGAGAGAGAGAGAGAGGAATTCTGGGAAAGAGTCAGGTGCAGTGGCGTGAGTGGGACGTGTAGGAACCTGGACAGATTGAGAGAGGAAACGGGCCATGTTGCAAAAGTGGATTAGAATAGATGGGTTAATTATAGTAGCTAGTTAAGAACAAGCCTAAGTTATAAGACCTAATCTTTCATAATTAATAAAAGATGAAAGGTAAAAGATGCTGAGCTCCTGGGCAGGCACTCATGGGTGAGCTGCAGGAAACTCAAGCAGAAACTGTAAGCTTGGAGTTTTCTCTTTGCGGGTAGGGAGAGAGGAGAGAACAAACAGGGTTTTCTTAGCTTGTACAGCGGATGAGCAGGCGTTCCAAGCAAATATCCCAACCTTTGAGTATAAGGGCACCGATTCAGATCTGACTATTTCCTGCTGCAGAGGAATGGTGTGGGGCGAGAGGTGTGGGTGCGTGCTCAGTGGGAGGTACGGGTGCAGAAGCATTTGGGTGACCATTACTTGGGAAACTTCCTGTATCCTGTTCCTGGAGGAAGAGGAGAAGGCAAGGTGCTAGGAAGAAAAAAACAAAACAAACAAACAAACAGATTGGTATCTTTGACCCTAACAACGGGGTTACCACGTGAAGAGTGAAGGCTGCCAGAAGGGAACAGACATGTGCCCTGGTTATATTGGCAGAGTTCTTGTGGAGTGACTATCCCCAGGAACATGCAGGTGTCACCCTGACCAGTCATGAGGAGGATATGGGCCCTCTAGTTTTGTAGGGCCATTGAAACTTTTAAGAATCTTATTAACTGGGCTGGAGAGATGTCTCAGCGGTTAAGAGCACTGACTGCTCTTCCAGAGGTCCTGAGTTCAATTCCCAGCAACCACATGGTGGCTCACAGCCATCCGTAATGAGATCTAATGCCCTCTTCTGGTGTGTCTGAAGAGAGAAACAACGTACTCATATACATAAAATAATAAAGTTAAAAAAAATAATCTTATTAACTTTACAAAAAGAGATACGTTTTAGACACGTTAGGGTTACCTCTGTTTGTAATCTGTACTGGAGCCCACATTGTAGAAAAGGCAGTAGACATAGCTTTGTGTCATAGTAGAGGCTAGGGAAAGGATTTTGTGTTAAAAGCATGAACATCTTTAAGGTGAGCTCAGGGACGAAAATCCTTCCCTGGAACAGAAGGATCTTGACTTCTTAGTATGATTACAGACCATGAAGGGGCTTCTTTCCTCTATCTAGAAGACTGTATATGTGTGTGTGTGTGTGTGTGTGTGTGTACACACATATGTATATATATGTATATATGTGTATGTATATATATGTGACATACATTAAAAAAGATTTTTCTTTTATATATGTGAATATACTGTTGCTGTCTTCAGATACACCAGAAGAGGGCATTGAATCCTATTACAGATGGTTGTGAGCCACCATGCAGTTGCTGGGAATTGAACTCAGGATCTCTGGAAGAGCAGTCAGTGCTCTTAACCATTGAGCCATCTCTCCAGCTCCTAGACATACATTTTTTTTTTTATTAACTTGAGTATTTCTTATATACATTTCAAGTGTTATTCCCTTTCCCGGTTTCCGGGCAAACTAGACATACATTTTTAATGTGAGACATTTTTTTTTTTGGTTCTTTTTTTTTCTTTTTTCTTTTTCTTTTTCGGAGCTGGGGACCGAACCCAGGGCCTTGCGCTTCCTAGGCAAGCGCTCTACCACTGAGCTAAATCCCCAACAATGTGAGACATTTTTAAAGTCCTTACTTAGAAAGCAACCAGAGGAAATTTAACATCTTGAGCTTGTGGCTAGGATAATAGTGGATCGTATTAGTGGAAAGTTTCATGAGAGTTAGACTGATACCTTATCAGATTGTTGTTATTGTTAATGTTATTGATGAATTAATGTTTAAAGTTTTATTGACTACATTACAAATTCGAAGTCTTAATAGAACAGTGGCATAGCCATGGGAAGGAATGTGAAGCATGTTTTATTTCTTCCATTTACTTTTTTTTTTTTGGTTCTTTTTTTCGGAGCTGGGGACCGAACCCAGGGCCTTGCGCTTCCTAGGTAAGTGCTCTACCACTGAGCTAAATCCCCAGCCCCTCCATTTACTTTTTTTTAAAAAATTTATTCATTTATTACATATGAGTACACTGTAGCTGTCTTCAGATACACCAGAAGAGGGCATTGGATCTCTTTATAGATGGTTGTGAGCCACCATGTGGTTGCTGGGAATTGAACTCAGGACCTCTGGAAGAGCAGTCAGTGCTCTTAACCGCTGAGCCATCTCTCCAGCCCCTCTTCCATTTACTTTAAATCGTTTTTTATTACCATTTAAGCTTTCATGTCCCCCCGACCTTTTTTTTTTTTTTTTAAAGATTTATTCATTTATTATATATAAGTACACTGTAGCTGTCTTCAGACACATCAGAAGAGGGCATCGGATCTCTTTACAGATGGTTGTGAACCACCATGTGGTTGCTGGGAATTGAACTCAGGACCTCTGGAAGAGTAGTCGGGTGCTCTTAACCACTGAGCCATCTCTCCAGCCCGTCCCCCGACTTTTTTAACTTGCATTTATCAACTTAAAACATCTTCTTAGGCTCTCTAATCTTTTCTTTTTTCTTTTCTTTTTTTCGGAGCTGGGGACTGAACCCAGGGCCTTGGGTAAGCGCTGTACCACTGAGCTAAATCCCCAACCCCTTAGGTCCCCTAATCTTAATAATTTGTATTTATCAATTTTTAAAATGCCTTTTTGACTCTAAAACAACTTTCTTAGATCCTTAGAATTTAAGCTTTTTATATCCTCAGGCCCCATATAAATAAGGTCCTTATCTCTTTTCACTCAGCTGTTTACCGTGACACGTAGGTGACTGGTCATCAGGAGCAGTTATAGCGAAGTGAGCTCTTTTAGATAAAGGTAGAGCAAAAAGTTATATTGAAATGCTTTTCCCCCCTTGAGTCTAGAAATCAGATAAATTGTGTCTAGGCCTGGTACTGGCAGCCCCAGGAGAATGAGGTTTGAGGTCTGAGATTTACACAAGAAGCAGCCTGGTAAGGCAGCTGAAGCCTTGGTTTCTACTGTTAAAAGGATCCTCAGACACCCCAGAGACCTGAGAAGGATAAATTTCACCTGAATGAGCAGGAGGTGCAGAGGAAGCCACTTCTGAGTGTATTAAAAATGGCAGACTTACCGGCTACCTGGACATCACTCACCCGAGGTTCCTCTGTGGTCAGTGGAGCATCCACTTTTGGCTCTCAGGCCTAGAAAATCTGACAGACTTTCTTTTGTGGAGCAGGAGGTTAGGGGGACTGTCCCACCTTGTCTAGGCAAAGTGAGTCGGTCAACTTCCCACTGTCCAGCGGCCATCTTTGCCACATCTGAAGCAAGTTTCATGTGGAGGTTCTTTCGTGCCCATCTTTGGAAGAGATCAAGGGTGCTGTCAGGAGCCAATGAGTTTCTATTACAAAAAGCTTTTTTTTTTTTTTTGAAGTAAAAGCACGAGGTAGCTTTATTAACGAGATCCCGGGTCTTAGCGGGATCCTGGGTCGACACGTATCTCACACAGGAGACAGAGGAATCGACCGCTTTTTTTTTTTAATCAAACATTTTAAATGCCATACTCTGTAGATCTCTGAAGTGTCTGAGGACCACTCATCTATCTGAAGTATATCTAAATAGACAAACACTGTCTTCAGTTTTAATAATTTTTATTGGATTTTTTTTTACTTACATTTCAAATGTTATCCCTTTTCCTGGTTTCCTGTCCATAAACCCCCTCTCCCATCCCCCCTCCCCTTCTTCTATGAGGGTGTTCCCCCTCCCCAACCACCCACCCCTCCCCACCTCACTGTCCTGACATTCTCCTACACTGGGGGGTCCAGGCATGGCAGGACCAAGGGTTTCTCCTTCCATTGGTGCCCCACAAAGCCATCCTCTGCTACATATGCAGCTGGAGCCATGGTTCTGTCCATGTGTACTCTTTGAGTAGTGATTTAATCCCTGGGAGCTCTGGTTGGTTGGTATTGTTGTTCTTATGGGGTTGCAAGCCCCTTCAGCTCCTTCAATGCTTTCTCTAACTCCTCCAATGGGGACCCCGTTCTCAGTTCAATGGTTGGCTGCTAGCATTCACCTCTGTATTTGTCATGCTCTGGCAGAGCCTCTCAGGATTCAGCTATATCAGGCTCCTATCAGCATGCACTTCTAACGGCATCAGCTGTTTTAATCATTTTTAACAATTTATAGTAAGTGGAAGATTAGGTTTAAGCTGAAGGCAGTGTCCGGAGAGGAAAGAGTTAATATGTTACGGAAAATGACAAGGACCTTGGCTGAGGGAGCTGTTACCACAAGGTCATAAGTTGTGACTTATTTAGTTATCAGCAGTGGAGACCGTCCTTGCTAGTAGGGCCTAAAAACCTGGACAGAAGGGAATCCGGACAGACCATTGCCCACATATCAGCTATATTTTGACATCATGGAGGCGGTTAATATTAAGAGTGTTCTCTGGGGAAGATGGCTTAGCAGGTTAAGAGCACAGGCTGCTTTTCCAGAGGTTGGAGTTCAATTTCCAGCAACCACATGGTGACTCACAATCATCTGTAAAGAGATCTGGCGCCCTCTTCTGGAGGGCATGAAGTGCATAGTCACATACCTAAGATACTGGGGTTGGGGATTTAGCTCAGTGGTAGAGCGCTTGCCTAGCAAGCAGAAGGCCCTGGGTTCGGTCCCCAGCTCCGGAAAAAAAAAAAGCTAAGATAAATATACACATGCACAAAATACATCTTTAAAAAGGTCATGCATACATAAAAGTAGAGCAAGAGATTGTAAAGATACCAAAACCTAGATAGTTTGGCACAGTGCTATAAACGATAAGAGACCAACATTAAAATTACAGTTAGGGGGCTGGAGAGATGGTTCAGTGGTTAAGAGCACTGACTGATCTTCCAGAGGTTCTGAGTTCAATTCCCAGCAACCACATGGCGGCTCACAACCATCTGTAATGGGATCTGATGCCCTCTTCTGGTGTGTCTGAAGACAGCATCAGTGTACTCATAACATAAAAGAATAAATTAAGAAAAATTACAGTTAGAAGGTATTGAGATCAAAGTCTTAGTGGATACAGGAGCAGATGTAATGGTGATTTCCCAGGATTCCTGGAATTCAGCTTGGTCACTTCAATGGCTGTTTACACGGCTCCTCGAATTGGGACGTTGTCTCAGGTAATCAAAGTCTAAAATGGATTAAATGCATAGGAGCAGAAGGTCAGGTAGGAAAATAAAAGCCATATGTGGCAGACATGGTCATGCATTTATGGAGACGAGTTTTATTGCAACAGTAGGAGGTGCAGATTAGCATTCCTCCGATGTCAGAGACAAGCTGTAAAAGAGGAGACATTCCTAAGAAAGATGCTAAAAAAATGTTATCAAAGATGGTTACAGATTGTTCAGGCTGTCCAAAACAGGGCACAGCAGAGGTTGGTTCTCCAAACTTAGATAGGGGAGCCACTGCTGATAGATGCCTACTGCCTGCCACTAGAACGGTTAACTCGAAAGCATGTTTGGGTAGAGCAATGCCCCCCCCCTTTTTAAAAGATTTATTTATTTATTTTATGTATATAAGTACACTGTAGCTGTCCTCAGACACACCAGAAGAGGGCATCAGATCCCATTACAGATGGTTGTGAGCCACCATGTGGTTGCTGGGATTTGAACTCAGGACCTCTGGAAGAGCACTCAGTGCTCTTAACCACTGAGCCATCTTTCTAGCCCCGCAATGGCCCTTTTAAAAAAAGGTTGCAGATATTAAAAGAGTTGGTCCTAGAACAGCTGGACTCAACATATCGAAGAGTCCATCAGCCTTTGGAATTCTATATTTTTCATTAAAAAGAGATCTGGAAAATGGAGGATGTTGACAGATCTGAGAGCACTCAGTAAAGATATTCAGCCTCTGGGCTCCTCACTGCATATGTATTTATGTGTGTGAGAATGTGCATGGGTTTGTGTGAGAATGTGTATGACTGCATGAGTGTCTGTGTGGGTGTGGATTTTATTGCAGGGGTGATTGTGTGTATGAGTGTGTGTTTAGTGTAGAGGGAGATTGTGTCTGTGTGAGTGTGACTATCTGAGTGTATATTTGAGTGTGTGTGTACATGTGTGTGTGTCTGTGTGTGTGTCTGTGTGTGTGTTGTGTGTGGGAGAGAGAGACAGAGAGAGAGACAGAGAGAGAGACAGAGAGAGAGACAGAGAGAGAGACAGAGAGAGAGACAGAGAGAGAGACAGAGAGAGAGACAGAGAGAGACAGAGAGAGAGAGAGAGAGAGAGAGAGAGAGAGAGAGAGAGAGAGAGGAAAAAAGGGGAAATGTCTCTCTGTACTCAAGGGGAAAATGCACTTCTACCAAGAGACAACCTGAATTTGAGTCCCAGGACTGGCATGGTGGGAGAGAACCAATTCCAGAAAGTTGTTCTCTGATCTCTACACATTCTCAGACACAGGCATACAATAAATAAATAAACAAACAAATAAATATTTATGTTTTTATTGCATTTAAACAGTTTTCTTTTCTTTTCTTTTTTTTTTCGGAGCTGGGGACCAAACCCAGGGCCTTATGTTTGCTAGGCAAGCGCTCTACCACTGAGCTAAATCCCCAACCCTTAAACAGTTTTTAATGGAATATGTTTCTTGCATTTATTCCTTGACAGCAGCTCCATACATGTAAACAATGCATCTTGGTTATGTGCACCCCAACTATTTCTTCCCACTCTCCTAGACACTCCAGGATTTCCCCTCTCCCTTCTCAAGTTCAGTTCCCATGTCCAACAACTCATAGTCACCTGTAACTTCTGCTCCAGGGGCTCCAACGCTTTTTTTCTGGACTCTGAGGACACCTGTACTCAAATATTCACAGACTGACACATATATACACGTATAGACATAATTAAAAAATTAAATAAGTCTAAAAGTAAAATGCCAAAAAGAAAAGCATTTTGGGAGGTTGTAAAAGCATAATAACCCTAAACACTATAGTGGAGATGTTCTTCAATTGGGTAAATGTAGGATTAGCATATAATGTAGCAATTCCCTTCCTAGTTAGAACATTATCCAGTTCATTAAATCATACCGCTGCACAAAAACTTGTATGTGAATGTTCACAGTAACATGATACTAAAAGCATAAACAATAAAAAATCCATCCATCAATGAATGGATAAATAAAAATCTGCTACATCTAGACAAAGCACCTGCAGGTACAGGCAGAGGTGCATGAGTCCAAAGTCAGGTTGGGTTCAGTGGAGCTGCTTTTCACCACAGCAGCTGTGTCTGCTCCCCCAGGATGAGGATGAGAGGCCCTGGCTGGCTGACACTGGTCAGACTTGGAGGAACTGCTTCTGCTACTGGGGGAAGGGGCTGGCATTAATTCATTAATTCTTCTCCTCCTCTTCCTCCCCTCCTCCCCTCCTCTTCCTCCTTCTCTTCTTCCTCCTCCTCCTCTTCCTCCTCTTCCTTTTCCTCTCCCCTCCTCCCCTCCCCCTCCTCTTTCTCCTCCTCCTCCTCTTTTTCATTCTCTTCCTTATCCTCCTCCTCTTCCTCCTCTTCCATCACCACCACCACCACCACCACCACCACCACCACCACCACCACCATCATCATCATCATCTAGTTTAGCTGGTCTGAATTTGGTATGTAAACCAGGCTAGCCTTAAATTCACAGAGATCCCCCTGCCTCCCCCTTCTGAAAGTTGGGAATAAAGGTGTGCACCACCATGCCCAGCCCATTTAATTTTTGAGATAGAGTCTTTTCCTTAGTTTCTTTCTTTTTTTTTTTTCCGGAGCTGGGGACCGAACCCAGGGCCTTGCACTTCCTAGGCAAGCGCTCTACCAACCCCGAGGTCACCTTCAGCTACATGAGGCTAGCCTAATATATGCGAGTTCCTGTCTCAAAAAAGAGTGAAAATAATTCCATTGTTTCATATGTTGAAAATCCCGAGATAGAGTCTTTTCCTATGTACCCAGCTGGCTTGGAACTCACTGTGTATCTCAGGTTGCCCTTGAACTCGTGGTAATCCTCCTGTCTCATTCAGGGCTTGGCTAATTTAAAGAAAAAGGACAAGGGTAGGCAGATTTAGTATTTGTAAAAGATTTGTATTGAAAGTCAACAGGCCAGCAAGATGTCTCACTGGGTAAAGGTGTTTGCCACCAAGCCTGGGCTCCGTGTGGTAGAAGAAGGAAACAAATACATTATATTCTCCCTCTCTCTCTCTCTCTCTCTCTCTCTCTCTCTCTCTCTCTCTCCTCTCTCTCTAAAAGATTTATTTATTTATTCTATATGAGTACACTGTAGCTGTCTTCAGACATACCAGAAGAGGGCATCAGATCCCATTACAGATGGTTGTGAGCCACCATGTGGTTGCTGGGATTGGAACTCAGGACCTCGGGGTTGGGGATTTAGCTCAGTGGTAGAGCTCTTGCCTAGCAAGCACAAGGCCCTGGGTTCGGTCCTCAGCTCTGAAAAAAAAAAAAAAAAAAAAAAAAAAAAAAAAAAAAAAGAAGAAAAAAGGAACTCAGGACCTCTGGAAGAGCAGTCAATGCACCCAACCTCAGAGCTATTCTTCAGCTCCAATAAATACGTTCTCAACTTGAAAGTTGTCCTCTGACCTACGCATGTATGTTGTGACATGAGTTTGTTCATTACACACACACAGAAATTTAATAAATCATGAGTGGGTACTCTCATAATTTTAAAATTGAGAGGCAGGAGGATTGCCATGACTTCCAGGTCAACCTGAGCTACATGGTAACTGGTGGAGACCTGCTAGGAATGGTTCTGTCTGGGCCCACAGAGGGTCTGTTTATGGAGGCTGCTCAGTGACTGATTTACTGACTAGTTCTTTGACTGGCTCAATGGTTTGCTAAGGCCCTCAAGGACTTAGGGCCACTCCCTCTTTCTAGTTGGGCATTCCCCAGCTGAATCATATTGGTCGTGTTTTTCTTTAATGTATAATTTGTGCTGACTAGGCATATTATCTTCATGAGTTAGAGGAAGAGGGAGATGGGTTGGGCTGTCTCCAAAGGGGTGTCCTGTACAGCTTTTTGGTATCTGACTTTCAGGGAGCAGCAGCTATTTGGGGAGCCATAGGTGGTGGAGTGTGCTGGTGAAAGCTGGGCTCCGTGGCGCATGGCTTTAGGCTTGCTAAACCCACAGAGTGGTCCATAGACTGCAAGACAAGCTCACAGCATGAAGTTACAGGCTCATCTCAAATCCCCTTCTTGAGTCACTAAAGCAGCTCGATCCCGAACTAGTCTTGTGGCCAAGCTCAAAGTTGAGGCTCACTTCAGGGGAAGGCAGCCTGCGTGGGTCACCTTTCCCAGACAATCATGGCGTTTGGGGTGGCTGCAAATGCCTCAGCTGGAGATCAACCATGGCCCAGGAACTTACATGATATGGGGCTGAGAACCACGCAGGTCCCACGCACCAGCATGCAGGTCCCACGCGCCAGGGCTCCAGATCCCAGGGCTTCTAAGTGTGTTCACTCCAGAGCGTTATCTATCAGGGCTCTGCAGAGGGTTTTCAGGAGTCATTTTATGACCCCACCCTGATTCTATGTCTGGAAGATTTCAGTTTCTGCAGAACAGACTGTCAAGGATGCTGTGAACACCGCCTAGCCTGCGTGGGGTGGGGAGTGGGAGGTCGGGGAGGGGAAGGCACCATTGTCATCCTGAGACCTTTGCGGAGCGGGTTCCATGCTCCTGAAATCCCTCCAAACTGGAACTTGGGAGCCATCCGGCAGGGAGACGAGGAAGGCGTGGTGGCCACCACATCTGCTGGGCAGTCTAGTGCCTGCTCTGAGAATTTTCCCAACCCCTCCTACGCAGCTCTCTAGAGAACACACTGCAACCCGGTTTTCATCATCGGCTTCGCAGCACATGCCCAGTAGCTCTGGATCACTGAGGCTGGCGGTTAACAGGTTCTCCTCCACTGAAACTCAAAGCTGGGCGGCGTCCCCTCCCATGGCTAGGACAGACGGGTTCATCCCCTCAGTACAGAATATCTATCCCCTCATCACTTGCTCTGGGATCAAGCCTGACGGAGAAAGACCACACCACGCAGGTCCCACGCGCCAGGACTCCAGATCCCAGGGCTTCCAAGTGTGTTCATTCCAGAGCGTTATCCATCAAAGCACAACCCCAGGCAGACACGTGTTCACACTGGCATGCCTGCCTCATGTGTGCAGGATGGGGGCCCGGTGGAGATCTGAGCGGAGCTAATTAGCTGTCAGCTGCCTTGCATCTGGAGATCAAATATAAACTGCTGGCATCAAAAAACTGTTCCGGTTGGTCCCTGTCATCTCTGTTCTCCTGGTGCCACGCCATCCTTTGTAGCGTGGCTCTAATGCTTCTCCATCCTGACAAAACTCCAGCAGCAGCCAAGCAGGGAGTCCAAGTCATCTGCTGTGGGTGGCTGTGTGTTCCTTTATTTGGTGCAGGCTGGGGTTAGGGACCGGGATCTTGACAGGGATAGGCAAGAGGGAGTGAGTAATTGCACTTTGGCTGAATATAGTTTGTGTGTGTGTGTGTGTGTGTGTGTGTGTGTGTGTGTGTGTGCATGATGTGTGTATGGATATGCGTTCTCATGTGTGTGACAGCACACATGTGTAGAGGCTCAAGGTTAATGAGAGCGTCTCCCTCCATTTCCCTTCCATTTCATTCACTGAGGCAGAGTTTCTCAGTCAAGCCTTGGAGCCCACAGAGCTACTCTGTAGCAGCTTACCCCAGAGATGCCCTGCCTCCTGGCCTCAGGGGCTGGCGTTACAGGCAGCTTGCTGAGCCCACGGGATATTTTACGTTCATGCTGGAGGATCCAGATTCTGGTCCTCCACTTTTGTGACAATGACTTTTATTGCTGACGTGCCTTCCCCAACTCCTCCATCTTGTCTTTTGAGACAGGGCCTCTCATTTGGCCTGGAACTCACCAGTTACACCGGGCTGGTCTGCCATCGAGCCCCAGGAACCCCAGCACTGTTGGGGTTATAAACACACACAGGCCACTGTGTCCAGCTTTTAAGTATAGATCCTGGGGCTCAGAACTCCATGCTTGCATGGTAAACACGTTCCTGACTGAGCTATTTCCCCAGGCCCTCTCCGCAGCCCTTTTGAGACAGTGTCTTGCCATGTAGCCTGTGATCTTCTTGCTTGAGCCCCGGGAGGCATTACAGGCATGGGACACCATGGCTAGATCAGAATGCAATGTTCAGAGGGAAAAGTCAAAGTCCTCTGAAGGGAATTTTGGGTGCACAGTGGAACCAGGGACAGACTTAGGCGAATGCAGGTGTGACTTGAAAACGAAATTTTGACAGTTTCTTTCAGTCATAGACAGGTTTTCATGCACCCTAGGCTGGTCTTGAACTCCCTCTGTGAAGGTGAAGATGACCTTGAATTCCTGATCTCCTTGCCCCCACCTCTGGAATGCTGGGATTCCACCACTAAGCCCAGTTTAGGCAATGTGTGGATCTTATGGCTTCCTTTATGCTAAGCAAGCTGCATCCCCAGGCTACCACCTCGGTTTTGCTTTCCTGCTCTCTGAGGCAGACATTTGCAGTCACTGTCCAACAGGGTCCTTTGACACTGCTGCTGTTCTGTGTGTGCAGAAAAAGTCTGTAAGTCTCCTGGGCTGCACCAGGTCAGGGGTGGGTTGCTGGCACGGGCTGGAGGAGCAGGGCGTGCATTTGCTCTTTAGAAGAGGTACGAGCATCTGGTGATGGGAGACTGGCCAGAGAGCAATGCCAGCAGCAGTTCGCTTCTACTTAGATATTTAAGATGTTTTTCCCCCTGGTGGAAAATAGTCTGTTTCTGGTTTAAGTTGATTTAAAATCACTGCCATATTATTGTAAATAACGTGACACCTCGTTTCTTTCAAGGAGCTTGGAGTTCTGTGATGGAATCCCAAGAATACAGACGACAGATTGGCCTTAAGAACGGATTCTTCTCCAGGACAAAAAGATGTGTGGTTTTTTGGATACCCTTCAGAAAGTAAGGGATTGTTTGAGGAGGTGCTGCCCGCATCTGTCCACTAGGTGGCAGCAGACATTTAGGATTTCGACCTCCACACAGCCGGGCAGTTTTCTGCGTGGACCTGTAACTGCTGAGGCATCCTTTGGGGATTTGTTAGAAGTAGTTCTCAGGCTCCATCCAGACGGCTTGGGGCAGATGCTTTGCTCACTGGGATCTGAAATCTGGACATTTTGCTGCTCCCACAGATCTCGTTTGAAGCGTTCCTGTGATCCAGAGAGGGCAGGTATAGGGTCACGTGTTGCGACTAAGAGGCGCTGCAATGCCCCTGTCTCAAGTATCTCTATTCTAGATCTTTCCTCGTGTCTAAAATGACCCCGGTGAATCATGACGTGAGGTTTATGTAGAGAAAGTCCTAGTTATTAAAGAAAGTGACCCCTAACCCAGTAGATTCATGGAAGCATAGAGTCGTGGGCCAAATCTGGCACATGGCTTGTTTGTGTAAATAAAGTTTTATTGGCACAGGATCAGGCACATTTGCATGTTGTCTAGAGCTGCTTTCATGAGTGGTTTGATGGATGGTGGCCTGCAATGGCTGTTCAGTTGCTGTCTGGTTCTTTATTTTTTATTTTTTCGGAGCTGGGGATCGAACCCAGGGCCTTGCGCTTCCTAGGCAAGCGCTCTACCACTGAGCTAAATCCCCAACCCTGTCTGGTTCTTTATAAGAAGCACACATAGATTTAGGACTATGGCTATAATACGGGCTGGGTCCCGGCTTCCGTTCTAACATGGAGGTCAGGGAGATTGGACTGGAACTACAGACGGAGATGAAGATGTTTTCATCTGCCAATCATAACTCCTTGCTTGTTCATGACAAACTAAGATAATGCTTATTGGAATTATAATTCATATTTATTAAAAAAAAATTCTGGGCCTGCTCAGGTGATGGCGGTGCACTTTACTCTCAGCATTTAGGAGGCAGAAGCAAGCAGATCTCAAAGTTCAAGGTTAGCCCGATCTACAGAGGGAGTTCCAGGACAGCGGGCTGCACAGAGAAACCTTGTCTCAAAAAACCAAATGACAATAAAATAAAATAAAATTAAATTCAAGGCCCAGGGATACTAGTCTGTTCATGGCAGGGGGAGGAGGGGGGAGGAAGCTTAGCATAGTGGTGGTGCTTGTAATTCTAACACTTGGAAAGAGGCTGAGGCAGAAGGCCAGCCTGGGCTACACAGTAAAAGCAGGTCTGGAAAAAAAAAAGTATATGTTTTCTGTGAAAGGACTTGAGGTGAGGCTGCAGGTTCAAAGTGCAAAGAAAAAAGAAAAAAGGTTTTGCTAATAAAATGTGTTAGGCCACACTTAGCAAAGTTCTTTGCAATTGTTTTTAGTGTGTGTGTAATACTTGTGTGTTTTTGGAGTGCATGTGCATTTGGAGGGGAGAGGGTAACCTTAGATGTGCCACCCCGTTTGACAGTTTTATTTATTTATTTATGTGTGATTGGTTTTCTTTTTCTTTCTTTCTTTTTTTTTTTTTTTTGGTTCTTTTTTTCGGAGCTGGGGACCTAGGTAAGCGCTCTACCACTGAGCTAAATCCCCAGCCCTGGTTTTCTTTTTCTTAAAGATTTGTTTATTTTCTGTGTATTGCCCATGTGTATGTCTATGTGAGGATGTTGGATCCCCTGGAACTGGAGTTGCAGACAGTTGTGGGCTGTCATGTGGTTACTGGGAATTGAACCCAGGACTTCTGAAAGGGCTCCTAACCACTGAGCAGCCTCTATGGCCCCATGACTGGTTTTCTTATTGGCTTAGAACTTGACTAGTAGATGAGACTGACTGGCCGGTGAGCCCCAGGGATGTATAACTGTGGGCTAGGCTTCTCCCTCTCTCTCTCCCTCCTTCCTTTCCTTGCTTGCTTCCTTCCTTTTCTTCTTCTTCCTTCCTTCCTTTCTTTGTCTTCTTTTTCTTTTTTCTTTTTGGTTTGGAGTCTCACTATGTAGATCAGGCTGGTCTCGAACTTACAGAGATATGGCTGCTTCTTCCTCCCCAGGGGTGGCCTCTCCTTCTTTTCCTTCTCCTTTTGGTACTTTTGAGGTATTCTGTAACAGTGTCGACAAGACTGGCCTCGAACTCACAGAGATCTACCTGCCACTGCCCTCCCAGTGCTGGGATTAAAGGTGTGTGTCATCACCACACTCAGGCCTTCTTTTCTCCTTTGACATGCGCTCTAGAGATGGAAAGTGCAGGGCCAGCTCCCCCCCACCCCCGGCACCCCACCCCGGGCCCTCTTCCCCCTGATACTGAAGACTGAATCCGAGGCCTCCGCAATACTAGGCAAGTATTCCACCATTGAGCTACATCCACAGCCCCTTAAGGGTGACTCAGTGGATAAAGCTTGTGCTCACACACATGCATATCACACGCAGGAACTGTTTTAAATGGTTACCTAGGCCGGTGGTAGTGGCACACATCTTAATCCCAGCATTTAGGAGGCAGAGACGGGTGGATCTCAGAGTTCAAGGCCATCCTGGTCTGTGGAGCGAGTTCCAGGACAGTCAGGGCTACAAAGAGAAACCTTGTCTCAAAAAAAAAAAAAAAAAAAGTTACCTAGGCTGGCTTTGAATCTCATAAACAATCCATCCATCATTTATACTTTTTTACTTTGTGTGTATGTGTGGGCAGGTGTGTCATGGGGCACGGGTAGAGGTGGGAGGGCAACTTGTGGGAACTTTCCTTCGATCTTGTGAGTTGTGGGGATTAGGACTCGGGCTGATCTTGGACTGAGCCAAGCCAGGTAGTCAGACCCTTGTCTACCCGCAAGCTCCTTCCGTCTTGAACGTCTAATTGTGCTAGCTTGGATTTTCTTTTATGGGCTGGCTGCTAGGCCTTGCAGTCTTATTTAAGTTCTGATATTATTATCCTTCCTAGTAGGACCCTAATTAATTAATCATATAGAATCTGTTCCCCATTTAGCCCATTAAGTTATATGAGAGGAGCCAGAAGCCTTCATAAAGGCATGGCAGTGGCCGGCTGTGGGCTTGGACCAAACATCTCTGAGACGTGGGGCAGAGGGACCAAAGGTGAGAGGGTTTGTCTTTAGAACTGGGGTACCTGCCGCTTGTCCTGATGGGGTTATGCAAAGGAAATTAGATGAGAAACAAGACAAGGTTCAGGTCTTAGCTTTTAACCTTGGCCACCTGGCTTAGGTCTGGGCTCTTGAGTCTACCCTGAGGATGACCTGGGCTGGAAAAAGTCTCGTTATGAATAGAAGGTGCCACGGACAGGCATGCGACTCTCTTATTCCTGGTGTTTTAGGATTCTTACATTGGGGAGTGTTAATGGGGTACATTCACAGAAGACCTCTGAGGAAAGAGCCTGTGGGTACCCTGGAAAGACACTCCCCAACCCCCTACAGCCTTCACAGTGTCCCGGGCTCCCTTTGTGTGGGTGGCGCCCTGGGTGACAAAGGGATGCTGCTCACAGGTGGGCAGTGTGAGCAATTAGACCCCTTCAAGGGACAGAAAGTTCTTGGTCACGTGATCTTCAGGGAGGAGGAAGCCCTGTGCTCAGAGGATGCATGCCTTGGGTAGTTTCTTGCTGACAGAACTGATCTCTTCGTGGGTTCCTGAGAATCTGTCCCTAGTAAGGGACCCCTGGAGGAAAGAGCTGGGACATAGCCACAGTGTTTGCTGATTGGGCGGGTCTGTGGGACACTAGGTGACGTGCAGGACAGAAGAGTTGCAGACACAATTTGGATAGCTGAGGACCATGGATCCTGTGGGAGCATCGGTAACATAAGAGATGGTCAGAGTATATACCCAGAGGCTAAGGACCCATCCATGACATCACAGGATGCATGTCACTGCTGGGCACAGTGGCACTGGGACTTGGAGCTGAGACTCAAGTGCTGTTTCCTGGGCACACATCTAATAAGATGTCTCTGAACTGAGGCTCTTCTTACAGGGGCCTGGGTGCCATCACCTGCTACTCTGAAATTCCCGAGCCTGCCAGAGCTCCGGTACCTCACTGTGTTTGCTTATCTGCAGGGAGAGGCTTCCCTGCACATGCCCTGGCCTGGATTGCTGGCCTTTGACAGTCTATTTTCGTTCTGCGTGTATGCTGTCCCTTTGGCGCCTCTCGGTAGGCCTCGGGGGAACATACTGAGAGCAGACTAGGTCCTTGGAGGCTCAGACTGGAGCAGGCCCCTCACACTCATGCTGCCTGTCAGAGCTGTCTTCAAATGCCTGCCAGGTGGCGGAGCCCAGGAGCATGCCCAACAGCTGCAGAAGGCAGGCCGGGCCAGGCAGGTTCAGCTCACACAAGGGAGGCAAATTGCTTCTGAAGGAAACAGGAAAACAACCGGTAATGACTCCTGCCTGACTCTGTAGGCATCACTCCCAATCTGGTGAAAGTCTTGAGACGGTGTTCCTACAGTTCTGGGTTTGGCCAATCCAGATGTGCCCTTTATTTTAAAAATTTATTTATTGATCGAGTTTTAGATCCGATGTACATTTATTTTCCTTCAGGTTTCTTTGTATAATTAGGACTCATTTAATCGAACTCTTTTAGCAATTTGTTTATTTTTATTTTATGTGACAAATGTGTGCTTTTTGTTTTGAATGTGAGCATGTGGTGCCTGTGGAAGCCAGAAGGTGTCTGGCCCCTGGCACGAGAGTTATGGGTGGTGGTGAACCAGTAAACGGGTACAAGGACGGGTTGGGGATTTAGCTCAGTGGTAGAGCGCTTGCCTAGCAAGCGCAAGGCCCTGGGTTCGGTCCCCAGCTCCGAAAAAAAGAAAAGAAAACAAACAAACAAACAAACAAACAAACAAAAACGGGTACAAGGAACTCACCCTAAGTGCACTGCAAGAACAAGGCTCTTAACCGCCCAGCCATTTCTTTAGCCTCTTGTTGTCTTCACTTAAAAGTCAGGGGACTTTGATGGTGGCTTCCTTTGCTGTCTCAGAGTCTTGTATTAGAGAGGGAGTGAGAGCTGGTGATGGAGCAGGTGGAGCACAGCCACAGTGCTCCTGGTGATGGAGGAGGGGGAGCACAGTCACAGTGCTCCTGGTGATGGAGGAGGGGGAGCACAGTCACAGTGCTCCTGGTGATGGAGGAGGGGGAGCACAGTCACAGTGCTCCTGGTGATGGAGGAGGTGGAGCACAGCCACAGTGCTCCTGGTGATGGAGGAGGTGGAGCACAGTCACAGTGCTCCTGGTGATGGAGGAGGGGGAGCACAGCCACAGTGCTCCTCGTGATGGAGGAGGGGGAGCACAGCCACAGTGCTCCTGGTGATGGAGGAGGGGGAGCACAGCCACAGTGCTCCTGGTGATGGAGGAGGGGGGAGCACAGCCACAGTGCTCCTGGTGATGGAGGAGGGGGAGCACAGCCACAGTGCTCCTGGTGATGGAGGAGGGGGAGCACAGCCACAGTGCTCCTGGTGATGGAGGAGGGGGAGCACAGCCACAGTGCTCCTGGTGATGGAGGAGGGGGAGCACAGCCACAGTGCTCCTGATGATGTCTTTCCCACAGGGAGAAAACTCCAGAGAGAAGTCCCTCTGGCAGTCCACAGTGACACAAAAGACTGACTTCTTGTGTGTGCTTGCATGCCTGTGCATGTGTGTATATGTGCCTGCATGTGTGCGCGCGTGCATATGTGTCTGTGCGTGCATGTGTCTGTGTGTACATGTGTGTGTGCATACTGTGCCTGTTGTTTGCATGTGTGTGCATACTGTGCATGTGTCTGTGCATGCATGTGCATGCATGAGTGTGCATGTGTCTGTGAATATTGTGTATGTGTGTGCATGTATGTGTGCATACTGTGCATGTGTATATATGTGTATGTGCATATGTGTGCATGCATGTGTGTGAGCATGTATGTATGTATGTATGTGTGTGAATGTGTAGGTCAGAGGTTGATGTTAGATGTCTTCTTCTATCACCCCCACCTTTTTTAAAAAACTGGTTTCTTTTTATTTGTATATGTATGTTCCTATGTGAGTTTATGCTCACCATGGGTACCAGACAAAGTCAGAGGGCATCAGATTCCTTAGAACTGAGTTGCAGGCAGTTGCAAGCCGTCTGATGTGGGTGCTGGGACCCAAACGAGGGTCTCCTGCAAGAGCAGCAAGTGCTCTTCACGGACGGTGCCTCTCCAGCCCTCCCCCTTACTTTATTTTGAGCCAGGATCTCTCACTGAGCCAGGAGTTCACTGATTTGGTTAGTCTATCTGTCTAGCAAGACCCAGAAGTCCTCTACCTCCCCAGCAGTTGGGTAACAGGCACATCCTGCTGCACACCGCTGCTTATGTAGCTGTTGGAGAGCTGAACACAGTTCTCTTGTTTTTGTAGTATTTATCTCTGAGCCCTTCCCCCAGCCTCTCTTCTGTTTTCTTTTTTTTCTTGTTTTCTTTTTTTAGGAGCTGGGGACCGAACCCAGGGTCTTGCGCTCGCTAAACAAGCGCTCTACTGCTTCGCTAAATCCCCAACCCCCTGTTTTCTTCTTTAAAGATATTTATTTATCTATTTATTTATTATGTACAGTGTTCTGCCTGCATATCTGCCTGTACACCAGAAGAGGGCATCAGATCCCATTACAGATGGTTGGGAGCCACCATGTAGTTGCTGGGATTTGAACTCAGGACCTCAGTGTTCTTAACCACTGAGCCATCTCTAAGACTTGTTTTTATTGTATGTGGATAAGTGTTTAACTGCATGCAAGGATATGTACTATGTGGATGTAGTGCCCACAGAAGCCAGAGAGGGTGTTGGATCCCCAGGATCTGGAGTTACAGGCAGTTGTGAGCTGCCATGTGGGTTCTGGGAATTGAGCCCTCACCCACTGCAGGAGCAGTCAGTGCTCCTAACTCCTGAGCCATCTCTCCGGAGACCATTTTGTTTTCTTAAAAAAAAAATATATATATATATATATATATATATATTCTTTTTTTTTGGTTCTTTTTTTTTTTTTTTCGGAGCTGGGGACCGAACCCAGGGCCTTGCGCTTCCTAGGCAAGCGCTCTACCACTGAGCTAAATCCCCAACCCTATATATTCTTTTAAAGAGGAAATGGTGGCAAGTGACTTTAATTCGAGGAATCAGGAGGCAGAGGCAGGGGGATTTCTGCCAGTTCAAGATCAATCAAATCTACAGAGAATTTTCATCAAATAATTATGTTTAATTATTAATTAATTTGTGTGTTTGTGTGTGTGTGTGTGTGTGTGTGTGTGTGTGTGTGTGTGCGCGCGCGCATGTAAATGCTATAGCTTGCATGTGAAGGGAAACCAAAGGACAACTTTTAGGACTTCCTGTGGGCTGCAGGAGCGCGCTGAGTTCAGGTCGTGATGTCTGAAGGCATCCTTACCCACTGTGCCTTCTTGTTCTTCTCTGGGATTCTCCACATGTTCTAGACTACAAGGCTACGGATCCCCTAAGACCTGGGAAGCAGTGGGTCGGTAGCCTGGGTTCCCATTCCACCGCGGGTGTCTCTTTCTCTCAGCTCTCCCCAGTTTTCTTGCCCCTAAGTCACTCAGTGTTAGAGGATCTTTGAGTTGTAATCACGGGAACTTCAGTCTTTGTAAGGAGATCCAATCGCCTTTAAGCTCCAGGATGATGCAGGAACAGGCTTTGGCTCCTGATCTCAGGCCTGCCTCTCCTCCTATCCCACCTTGCTCAGCGTTTTGAGCCTCTGATGCTTTGCTAGAAGGGCTGACAGCACGCCTTTGGCGCTCCAGTCAGCACGTAGTTTGCAATTGATCTTGGGATCCCTACCTCTTGCTTTGCTTCTTAATAGGAGCACAGCTGCAGACCACGGAGTCAGCCTCATGTTGGAAGGATTTGCTACAGAGCCTTCTGAGTCAATTCCGCTGGGGCCTTGGTGACAAACCGCTCTGGCTGTGTCGGGTGGTTTACAGTGTGTACCAGGGCCTTTGATGAAATCTGGCTTCTGCTCTGTGCCGGTCGTCTCTCCGCCTCTCTCCACATGGAAAGAGCTGGAACCAGAAGGGAATGTGTGTCTGGACAGCCTTGGCCCTGTGTGCCCACATGCTGCCGTGTCTTGGCCATAGCGGGCGGCACAGCTTTTGGCAGAGCTGAGCCCAGGAACAGGAGGTTAAACCGAGCATGCGCGGCTTCCTGGGTTCCACATTTATTACCTAAAGGGCATTCACGCCTGCCAAGGAATGCTGGACTCCTTCCTTCCTTCCTGAGTGAGCCTTTCAAAAGCAGCCACGATTGACTGTCTCCACCTCCCTTTGTCTCTGCCCTCGCGTCCATTAGCCTTTGGATAATTTGCTGTTAATCTTCAGTTAGGACCCCGAGAGTCTAGAAGGCTCGTTGGTATAGTGTCTGCTGTACAATCAAGAGGACCTGAGTTCAGATTCTCCCCACTTAAAAACGGGTCACAGTAGCTACATATGTGACTCCAGTGCTGGGAGAGTAGGGACAGGTGAGTCTCTGGAGCACAGTCAGTCTGGCTGAATCACCGAGCCCGGTCTGAAAAATAAGGTGGACGTAGCCCTTACAACCTTGAACTCACAGCTTCTAGACCTGCACTGGGTGTGCCTAAGAATGGGGCCATCAACAGCCATGCGTAGGCAGAGGAGGGACTTGGGGACCCTGCTCCTCGCTGTTGAACTATCTGCTCTCATAGATTCAGGGAGAGGGAAGGGGAAGGGAGGGGGAGGGAAAGAGAAGCACCATCCTTGTGGATCCTCTGGTGACTCCATTTGAGAACCGATGGCACCACAAAAACCAGGAGTTGGGATTCTGAGAAAGGGATTGGAGATGAGGTGGGCAAGCATGAGGGGTAGATGGGAGAAGGTGGGGGGCTGAGGCAGGAGGTTGACACATAATAGCATTAATTAAAAGAAAAAGATGGCAGACAAGTGTGGTAGCGCAGGCCTTTAATCCCATCACTCAGGAGTCAGAGGCAGGTGGATCTCTGTGAGTTTAAAGTTACTTTATGTCCACCTCTGGCCCATCATACACACACACACACACACACACACACACACACACACTTATGCACACACACAGACACACCCACTCACACACATCCATACACAGAGACACACACTCTAATACACACACACACACAGACACACACTCTAACACATAGACACACACACACTTATGCACACACACAGACACACCCACTCACACACACCCTTACACAGACACACACTCTAACACATAGACACACACACACACATAGACACACACACACTTATGCACACACACAGACACACCCACTCACACACATCCATACACAGAGACACACACTCTAATACACACACACACACACAGAGACACACACTCTAACACATAGACACACACACACTTATACACACACAGACACACCCACTCACACACACCCTTACACAGACACACACTCTAACACACACACACACACACACACACAGCCCGAAAGAGAGAAGGGCCAAGATCAAGCACCCAAAAGAAGAGGCCCCTTCTTTTTCATCTCCCAGCCTGCTAAGAGCTAAGGCCTCATCATTAGAGCCATTAACCAGAGCACAGATGACTCTGACCCATCACAGAGCTGTCCCCAGTGTGGTTTATGGCTTCTGAGTACCAAATCCCCTGTGGGACGCGGAGCCCCTCTCCCATCAGTTCAGAGGAAATCTGGAGGGCCTGCGTTCATCTAGTGATGTCTGGGAGGAGCTGGGTGGGACTTGATGACTGACCATAGTTCTAGGTGAGCCACGGCATCTAAAAACCTCAGTTGCCAAATTCAGCTAAAGATGCCCCGGCAGGGATGGATACCTGTCAGCTAGTAGGAGGGTTTAGCCACTGACACCTATCTAGGTACTGAGTGACAACCTTCCTTTCCCGTCTGCATCCACCCTCTGTGCTTCCAATCAAGGCCTGGCAAGTCTGGTGCATCCTCAGGTCCCCACAGGCTCTCTTCCCCGCTTGACCAACCCCCTGGTATCATCCCTTCCCTGAGGAGATGCTCTGCCCATTCAGAACCACTTCTGACTGGCTTCTATTAGGAGAGGTGGATCCTCAGGGCTCCCGAAGATCAGAGGCAGGGTCTGTCTTCCACCCATAGCCCCTTGCTCTTCCAAGTACCCCAAGGTCTCCTCACTCTTTATTCCTTTAAGTCTCCATTTATCTCCCGGAGCCATCCATTGGTTACTTTCAGATTCTTGCTCTGTCCCTGGCTGTGATCCTGGTATATCAGTTACTCACGCTGGGCATTTGGAAGACAGATTCTTAGAGAATCATACATCACGGAGTGGTGAGAAGGGTTTTGGGATATCCTGCTGTGTGACTGGGGCCTGGCTCTTAATACGCAGTTGATGAATGTGTTCTTTTGCTTTTTTATTTTTATTTTATTTTATTTTTTAAAACACAGTTCTTTTTTTTTTAAGATTTATTTATTTATTATATATAAGTACACCGTAGCTGTCTTCAGAAACACCAGAAGAGAGCATCGGATCTCTTTACAGATGGTTGTGAGCCACCATGTGGTTGCTGGGAATTGAACTCATGACCTCTGGAAGAACAGTCGGGTGCTCTTAACCGCTGAGCCATCTCTCCAGCCCCATCTTTTGCTTTTTTTTTAAAAAAATTATTTATTTATTTTATGTATGAGTACACTGTCGCTGTCTTCAGACACATTTCTGGTGCCAGAAGAGGGCACCAGATCTCATTATAGATGGTCGCGAGCCACCATGTAGTTGCTGGGAGTTGAACTCAGGACCTCTGGAAGAACAGACAGTGCTCTTAACCACTGAGCCATCTCTCCAGCCCGAATGTGTTCTTTTAAAACATATCTTAATTATTATTATTGGTTTTTGAGGTGAAGTCTCACTATGAAACCTTAGGTTGCCTGGAACTCATAGAGATCCACCTGCCTCTGCCTCCGGAGTGCTGAGGTTAAAGGCGCGGGCCCCAGTGCCAGCATCTTGTTTATCTGATATGTCTGAGTGTTTTGCCTGTGTATTATGTGTGTCCTTGGTGCGTGAGGCGAGGAGAGGGTGCTCGGTCCCCTGAAACTAGAGTTATAGATGGTTGTGAGCTAGTGTGTGTATGCTGGAAACAGAACCTAGTCCTCCACGGGAGCAGCCAGCGCTCTTCCTTAGCCACTGCCTCGTCAGCTCTTGTCCTTTTATTGGACCAGAGTTTCACGTAGTCCAGGCTGACCTTAAACGTGCTGTGCAGCTGAGGATGGCTTTAACCATCCTTCCTCCTCCACAGTTCAAGCGTGTGTGTGTGTGTGTGTGTGTGTGTGTGTGTTACACGTGCGCACCACCACACTCGTTACACCGTGTCGGGCCTCAAACCCAGGGCTTCACGTAGGCAAGGTGAGCATCCCACCAGTTCTCGGATGTGAGCTTTCTCCTGACTCGGCTTTCACTGTCTGGCTGACCTGTCCCCATGGCTGGCAGCCTGGAGTACTTCAGGTGTGTGGTGTGTGTCTGTGGTGTGTGTGTGTGTGTGTGTGCTTGTGTGTGTGTGTGTGTGTGTGTGTGTGTGTGTGTGTTCTGCTTATTTCTGGGAGCCTAGGAAGACACTGACTCACTTGTGGTCTCCAGATGGGTGTTGCATGCAGGAACACAGATGGCTTCCCCAGGTCAGGGATCTCAGGGGGGTAGGCTAGGTCTCAAGTGTGCTGTTTTGGGTTTCTTGGCATTGGAGGCCACAAGAGAAATGTTTTTCCGTGGGCGGGTGAGAAGGCTCAAGAGGGGAAAATGCCTGGTGCCAAGCTTGATGACAGTAGTCCAATTCCTGGAACTCATATGGTAGAAGAGGGTTACTTTCCTCAAGCTGTCCCCTGACCTCCACAAGCACGCCATGGCACGCACACAGCTGTACTTGGGCACATCCCTCCCAAAAACACATGCTAAGTAAATAATGGTTCGGTTTTTTAAAAGGACTTTTTAAAAAAAATATTCATGTGTACGCCTCCATCCTCCATGTATGTCTGGACACCACACGTGTGCTGTGCTCTTGGAGGTCAAGAGTTTTTCTGACTCCCCTGGGACTGAAGTTATAGGCAGCTGTGAGCCACCACGTGGGTACTGGAAACTGACCCTGGGTCCTCTACAAGAGCAACCACCAGTGTCCTTAGCCTCTAAATGAGTGCTCTCCAGCCCCTTGTTTTGAGACCGAGTTGCACCGTGTAACCCTGGCTGATCCAGAACTCACTCATAGAGATCCACCTGCCTCTGCCTCCCAAGAGGCAGGATTAAAGTATGTACCACCAGACCCAGCAACAAATGTAACCATAGTAAAAATGAAAAGTTTCCATAAAGATTTTCTGGGTCACCTATAAGCAGAGAGTTCAGGTCTAGCTGGCTTGTCCCTTTAAGGCATTTTGAAGTCCACAGGTTAATCCTGAAGCTTGTCCTGCTACTCTGTGTATGATGTATGGAAACTGTGTGTACTTACCGGTCTCTGTCTGAGCTGTCCTGGGGAAAAGGTGTCTGACCGGGCCCTGCACAGGCATCCAGAGGTGTGCCAAGACCTTCTGTCAAGGTGTGTGGGCTTGGCTGTGCCTTTCCTCTGTCCCCATTGGCACACATCTTCTGAAAACGGAATTTTGGTTTCAAGGTTTGATGGATCTGCAAATACACCAGGCACTGCCAGGTCCCCCCTCCCCCCTTTCCCTTCTCATTTCTGTGTGTGGTATGGTGGGGAAACAGCAACCATGATCAAAATCACACTACCTGACCATGCTGCTGCTGGGTCATCGACAGCTCTGGGGCTGTGCCAGGGGACAGTGTCAAGGGCTGCATAAGCTGGGAGGTGGGTAAGAGATGCCCAGCTTGGCTCTAAACGAGTCTAACATCTTTCAGGCTGTGTTCCTCAAACCCTCTGTGCCTCAGTTTCCTCTTGTGTCACATTGGGAGAGCAACGATACATTTCTACAGAGTGGCTTGGAAAGACCCAATAAGCCCTTCCCGGCTTCTGGGGCAGAGTTTGAGGTGAGCTGTCCACTCTCATTTTCTTTTTCTTTTTTTTTTCTTTTTTGGTTCTTTTTTTCAGAGCTGGGGACCGAACCCAGGGCCTTGCGCTTCCTAGGTAAGCGCTCTAC
This sequence comes from Rattus norvegicus, assembly GCF_021556685.1. Taxonomy (NCBI): domain Eukaryota; kingdom Metazoa; phylum Chordata; class Mammalia; order Rodentia; family Muridae; genus Rattus; species Rattus norvegicus. Next base: position 153,205,093 of record NC_141538.1, read on the forward strand.
CACTGAGCTAAATCCCCAGCCCCCTCATTTTCTGTGGAAGCGGAACCAGGCAGACTTCGGGGAAGAAAGTCCAGTGTCTCCTGGGGGGCTGGGGTAGAGCCTCTGCAGTCTGGGATGGAAATGTCTAAATCAGCTGTCTTTCTCCCTCCCTCCCTCCCTCCCTTTTCCTCTTCTTCGTGAGGTCTCATGTAGCCCAGGCTAGCCTCATTATGTAGTGGAAGATGATCTAGCACTTCTTATCCTGCCTCTATTTCAGGATAACATGCAAGTGCCCATAAAAGTATTTATTTGTTTATTTTTTTAAGATTTATTCATAAGTACACTGTCGCTGCCTTCAGACACACCAGAAGAGGGCCTCGGATCCCATTACAGATGGTTGTGAGCCACCATGTGGTTGCTGGGAATTGAACTCATGGCCTCTGGAAGAGCAGTCAGTGCTCTTAACCACTGAGCCATCTCTGAGGTCCAAGCATCTATTTCTTAGTGTGTATGGGTGTCTGTGCACGTGTATCTGTGTACCACAGAGGCGGCTTCTTCTTCTTCTTTCTTCTTCTTACCACAGAGGCGGCTTCTTCTTCTTCTTCTTCTTCTTCTTCTTCTTCTTCTTCTTCTTCTTCTTCTTCTTCTTCTTCTTTCTTTCTTTCTTTCTTTCTTTCTTCTTCTGTCTTCTTCTTTCTTCTTCTTCTTTGGTTCTTTTTTTTCGGAGCTGGGGACCGAACCCAGGGCCTTGCGCTTCCTAGGTAAGCGCTCTACCACTGAGCTAAATCCCCAGCCCGGGTCCTGCTTCTTAATATCACCACAATGACAGTTAAATCTCAGTGTGAGTCCTGCAGTGGGAATTGCAGACCACGGCAACAGTCAGAGGAAAAGAGGGCCGTGTCAAAGATCTGCACTGTCAGGCCCCGCCGCAGTTCATGATAGCCCGAGGCTCACTTCAGAGTCTTACAGTGCTGGGGGGTCAGTGTCTGGCCAGCTCCTAACACCGTGCCTGCCTGGTTTGGCAAATACCCTCAGGGTCAGGCATAGTGGAACAGACCTGTGATCCCAGAACTCAGAAAAGGGGCAGGAGGATCAGGAGTTCAAGGCGATTCTCCACTGAGAGTTCTATACCTGCCAGTGAATCATGAGACTGTATTTCAGTACCATCAACACCGTCACCCCTCCACCCCTCACCGCCGCCGCCATCATCATCGCCACCGCCCACCCCACCCCCTTCGACCGCCGCCGCTGCCGCGGCCGCTGCCGCCATCATAGTCAGCAGCAGCAGGGGTTGATCTGTACATTAGGGCCCGCTGAGACTACGTCTGTCCCGTCTCTCCTGGCTTTGGATATTCATCTCCATGTTTAGTGTGTGTGTATGTGTGCGCGCGCATGCCAATGTGATGGTCAGAGGACCACTTGTGAGGATCAGTTTTCTCCTTTCTTCACGTGGGCCCAGAGAGTGAGCTCAGGTCTCCAGCCATGCACAGCAAGTGCCCTTACCCACTGAACCGTCTCACCGACCGACTTTTGGGTTCTGAGTCCGGTGGTCCAGCTCTTCAGGATCGGTTCCCACCAGTTCCTTGTTGCTGTAAAGCCAGACACTGTCATTTGCTCCATCTGTGGGGCCGTGTGTGTGTGTGTGTGTGTGTGTGTGTGTGTGTGTGTGTGTGTGTGAATCGGGGAGGGCTTTGGTTCAGCTGTGGGCTCTCGATTCTGTCCTGTGGGATCTGGGTCAGTACGGGGTTTCCGGGCTCCACTGTTAAACCCCCAGTGGCTTCGGGACTGGGCCTCATTAAGGATCAAATCACAAGCTCACAATTAGATCAGACTTAAAAAGACCACAAGCGTTCGAAAGTCACCACTTCCTAGTGACTTTCCTGCGCTCCGCCTTGACGGATGCTCGGAGATCGTCTGCCTTGGTGCGTCTTGGGCTGAAGACTGCTGAGTGACTTCGCGTGAGTGGCTTGGAATTGGCTGCGGCAAGAGTTAGTGACACCACAGAAATCAGCCGATGCCACAAGCTGGGGCTCACACCACAGCGGTTGCCTGTGTTTGGGAATCTTCCTGACGGATGGGTGCTTTGTTGCTCTAATGGCTCAGTGAAATGCAACTCGGGTTGGATGCTGGGTTCTCCGAACACCGAATCGTGCTAAAGTTTTATTTATTTATTTTTAGAGCTAGGGTCTCACTATGTACCCCTGGCTGGCCTGGAACTTGCTATGTAGACCAGGCTGCCCCTCACAAAACATGCGCGGCTTTGATGAGATATGATTGGCCTATAACAAGCTGGATACCCAAGTCTGAAGACACGGGTCTGGGGTTCCAGTTACTCGGGCAGTTGAGGTAGGAGAAAGGGTGAGTTAGAGCTAGAAGGTTTCTTTGAATAACTTGCCAGACCCTGCCTCGAAGTAAAAAGCAAAAAGAGGGCTGTCCAGACAGCTCAGTGGGCAAAGGCTTGGTGCCAACACAGAACTAGGAGAGAGTCAACTCCTGAAAGCTGTCCTTTGATCCCCCACATATCTACCATGACATGCAGGTGGCCCCCAATTCAACAAATGTAAAAATATTAAAAACAACTGTGGGGGTTGGGGATTTGGCTCAGTGGTAGAGCGCTTGCCTAGGAAGCGCAAGGTCCTGGGTTCGATCCCCAGCCCCGAAAAAAAAAAAAAACAAAAAACAAAAAAAAACAACTGTGTATTTAAAGGGTATAACCACCATAGGCCCACACCTACTGAGACATCACCATGGTCTAAAATGGTGTGCAAAAAATAACTCCCCCCTAAAAGGCTCCTCGTGCCCCTCATTTGTAATCCACCACTCCCCACCAAGGCTACCACTGCCTTTGCTGTCTAGCATCCCAGATGAGGGTGGGTGGGTGTCCTAGGACTTCGTGTGAATGGAGTCTGTAGTTTGTCAACCCCTGTCACTGTCTTTCACTTAGCACGATGTTTTAAAGGTTTCCCCTGTACTGTTAACAGATCACGGTCTATTTCTTTTTATTACTGAATAATATTCCTTGGAAGGAAAAACCACACTGTGTTTCGTTCACCTGTTGAAACTCACTTGAGTTCCTCTGAGGATTTGGCTGCCGTGAGTAGAACCGCTGTATGTACTTAGTCACAAGTCTTTTTCGTTTCATATAAAGATTTTATTTTACTTTGTCTTGAGACAGGGCTGGTCTTGAACTCATAGAAGTCTGACAGCCTCTGCCTCTCCAGTGCTGGGATTAAGGGGGTGTGCCACCATGCTTATCCCTAAAGATTTTATTTTTAATTATGTCTATTTGTGTCTGGGTAGGTACATGTGGGTGCAGGTTCTGTTGAAGGCCAAAAGGGGGCGACAGATCCCCTGGAGCTGGCGTGACAGGCAGTTGTGATAAGTCTGGCTTGGGATGCCTGGCTGGGAATAGAACTCTGTTCCTCTGAAAGCAGATGCACTCTGAACCACCTCCCTATCCCTGACAATCTGAGTGCCTAGGAAGGGGGTGGAGACTTTCTTGCTCTGGGAGCACTCAGGGGCTTCCTGTCTTGGTGCTTTTGAGCTTTCTGGCCATGGGCTACTGTGGGGCTGTTCTCAAAGGGTCTCTGTGGGTGGAGGGGGGAGGCCCTTAAAGTGCACTTTGTGAGGGGGTACAGGGGGAGTCAACAACAGGGCGGGGAGAATCCAGTGGGCAGGCAGTGCGCTTTATCAGGGGGCTTCTGTCCCATTCTGCGAATGGCAGTGCTGTGTGCCTAGCTAAGAGCTGTGGAGCAGAGATAGAGGTCTCTGGGGACCTTGGTGTGCAGCACTGCTGCTTCAGCGGGACAGCGTGGCTTCCCAGTCAGCGTGTCCCACCTCAGCTTCCCGGGCAGCTCTTCATTTCTGAGTTTGGGCCCCTAGGTGGGAGGTAGGGAGGAAGGTACCATGGAGTGCAGAATGAGGAATAACAGAAATGATTTGCATCAGCAAACTGGAAGAGTCAAGCTTTTCGAGTGTTCTTGGGGACTTGGGAGAGTGCTCATCCTGCCCCTGCTCCTAGCTGTAAATCAAGGTTGGCTGCAGAACCCAGGGCATATTGTGCTGACACAGGATGTACATGAAAGCTGTCCCAGGTAAGGGACTTAAAAGCAAACAGGAGTCAGCTAATAAAATGTCTCCAGAGGTGGGCTGAAGGGCAGGGCTATGTGAAAATACCCGCTTCCCTTATCAGGTCCAAATTCAAGGTCAAGTTCTCAGTTACAGGTAAGGAATTGCTTGAAGCTTCTCCTCCTCCTCCTCCTCCTCCTCCTCCTCCTCCTCCTCCTCCTCCTCCTCCCTCTTCCTCTTCCTCTTCTTCTTCCTCCCGCTCCTCTTCTCCTTCTCCTCCTCCTTCTCCTCCTCCTCTTCTTCCTCTTCCTCTTCCTCTTCTTCCTCCCCCTCATCTTCTCCTCCTCCTCTTCCTCCTTCTCCTCCTCTTCTTCCTCTTCCTCTTCCTCTTCTTCCTCCCCCTCGTCTTCTCCTCCTCCTCTTCCTCCTCTTCCTCCTCCTCCTCCCTCTTCCTCTTCTTCTTCTTCCTCCCCCTCCTCTTCTCCTTCTCCTCCTCCTTCTCCTCCTCTTCTTCCTCTTCCTCTTCCTCTTCTTCCTCCCCCTCATCTTCTCCTCCTCCTCCTCCTCCTCCTCATTTTTCTGTTATATATTTATTTATTTTTTTAGGTTTTTGAAACAGGGTGTTTCTATGTAGCCCAGATTGTCCTAGAACTCTTTGTGTAGACCAGGCTGGTCTCAAACTCACAGACATCTGCCTGCCTCTGCCTCCTGAGTGCTGGGACTAAAGGTGTGAGCCGCCTCATCCGGCTTGAAGCTCCTTTTTGCCCCGTGATATATGTGAGAGAGACCTGGGGGCTGGATGGAGGCAGAGGGGAAGCAGGTGTAGAGACTCTGGTAGGGCTGGGGGTGGGGATGATGGTCAGGAGAGCAAGTCTGGGAGAGTTTGCCAGAGCTCTTTGTGAGGGCTGAACCCAGCCGGACAACCTTGGGTGGGAGGGGCGTTTAGTTTGAGGACTGGGGGAGCCTCTTCAGATGAATGTGAGCCAGAAAGGCAAACCGACCATCTGGAGACCCATTCACAATGGGGCGAGGGAGTCCCTGGCTTCCTTTTTCCCCCAATGACAAGGAGGTTGTGGTTTCTGGAGCCGGCTCTCTTTTTCCACCATGTTGATTTTCGGTGCTCACTTGGGCTGCTTGGCAGCAAGCTCCTTTACCTGTTGAACCATCGTGCTGGTCCCGAGCTAGAGCCTCTATCCAGACTCACTAGTCTGGGTTCCTTTTTAGGGCTCCTCACCTGCTGGACGATCTCCACGGAGTGCATTTGTCACAAGTGCACACTTTCCCCGTGTGTGTGTGTGTGTGTGTGTGTGTGTGTGTGTGTGTGTGTGTGTGTGTGTGAATGGCCTGTTGGCCAGCTATAAAGCTTACATCTTGACCTCTTAGAACCCGCAGACCTTGGGCAGATCAAGGAAGGGACTGAGAGCTACATCCCTGGGTCTCCAAACTTGGGTATTTGAATAGAATTCTTGCACTTGCCACAGTGGGGGTTGTGGGGGTGGGGAGAGATTATCATCATCTCTTTTTTGCTCAGGGGGAAACTGAGGCACAGACCACCTGTAAATGGTCATCTAGGCCAGGCCTGATTGCCTGCCCAGAGAACTATGTCAGCTGTCGTAGGAAGGTCCTTGGAAGTGGCTGTGGTGTTGTAGAAGGTGAGGGTCGGAATATCAGCAGAGATTGGAGCTCTGGCTCGAGTAGGAGCCCATTTATCTTCCTCCTGTCACTGTCTCCTGAGATAGCTGTTTTTCTGCCTTCCGGAAATGTGTGGAAGGCTTAAGGGCCTGTTCCTCCTGCCAAGGAGTGTGGTTTGCAGAGGGAGAGACAACAGCCAACTGCCACTTCTCAAAGATGGCTGCGTGGATCTCACTGGAGCTTAAAAATGTATTGTTTTTAAACATTTTACCTCTCTATAGGTGACCCTTCATGGTGCTTCCTAAAGTTTACACCCAGCCCAGTGATGAGCCAGCTTTTCTCAGCTACAAAGCTACTTCATGACACTCCCCTCCCCGCCGCTGTCCCTGGGGAATCTGTCTGTGTTGTTTCCCCAAGGGCAATGTTCGGACCCTCCAGGCTCAGCCCTGTCCCCCTGTCCACCACAACCTGGCTGAGTGGTTTTCATCTCTGCTCAGTAGAGTAGGGTGACAGAGAGGAGTGGTATGTCACCTACCATAATGGCTGCTTCTCTACAAGCCAACGGGTCTCAGTCCCTTGCTGGCCTCATATTCCTGGTTCTGCACAGACTCTAGTCCAGCCTGGCTTCATGAGAACCTTTTTCCAAACAAACAAGAACCCCCAGAGTGGATAGTTTGTCAACTTCCCCTAGGAGCCCTCTGGCTCCCTCGAGGAAGCCTGTGTTTTCTATTGCCCTAAGCAAGCCAGGGCCTGCTTCAAATTGATCCCAATAAACACTTTTGGGGTTCCTGCTGTGTCCTAGGCTATCCCAGGCACCTCATCTCAGGAGGCACACTATGTGACTTTTGTTCCCTCTGTACAGTTGAAGAGCCTGAGGCCCAGGGACAGAGTGCTCTGGGAACCAGCACTCATTGTTAAGGATGGCTCCTGTTCTTAAGTCAGCTCTCAAGCTCCTTCACGTGGGAACAAGCAATGTTGTTCAGTGATTCATCAAGAACCCCACTCTCTCCTGGAACCTTCTTGTAGGATAAGGACACCGATTCTGGAGTCAAACCTTGAGTTCAAGTGTGGCTCTGTCGCTTCGCAACTCGAGTAGCTGCCTCAGCACTCTGGGCCTCAGTCTTTTCACCTGTAAAATGGGAGTAAAGACAGTCCCTGCCTTGGAGGGCAGACTGCAGATGTGGGGTGGGGGTGGGGGTCAGAAGATGACTTTATAAGGTTTCATTTTTCCTTTCCTACCTTTACCTAGGTTCTGGGAATCAAATTGAGATCACCAGACTTCTGTGGCAAGTGCCTTTACCTGCCGAGCGATCTTGCAAGCTCCTGAGTTTGAATTTCTGATCTTCCTGTCTTCGCCTCTCAAGTGCTAAGATCAGAGATTGGTTTTGAGGGGGAGAGCCTCCCTGGGTCTCACTATTAATTACTGTGGGAGGCTCCTTCCACACTGGTAGCTTCTTCCCGTCTTTCCTCCAGCCTTCTTCCTCGTTTTCTTCCTTCCGCTATGATCATTACTGAACACATGCTATCCCCTCTTCTACCCAAACCCAGGCTCGAATGCCAGTGGGGAGAGACCACAGCAAGGATACCATCACTGTAAGAAGAGGCGGGCACTGCAGAGGACAGCATGGTGATGCCGCCCTACCCCCCAGTTCTGCTTAGGAAGAGAAGAGATGCCATGTTTCTAAGGTGGGAGCAGCTCACCCAGATGGTTCCTGAGGCGAGGCCTTCCTTTACAAAGTCGAGAGTCTTTTTTTGAAGCAGGGTTTGCAGGCTTAGGTTTTTCTAAATCTCCTTTATTTAGGGTTCTTAAACATGCCAACTTCCCTTCTAACCTACTGACCGGAGGTAGGGGAGAAAGAAGGTTCATAGGAAAAGGGAGTTGTAAACCTGTTTAGAAGTAGTTCTTTGGGGGGGCAATTCCAATCTTCGTTGTCAGGATACCAGCAGTCCAGTTCAATAGCAAACACCAGATATAAATCGGTAGCCATGGCATGATCCAGCAGAAACCACAAGGCTCTGCTGAATTGGCACAAGTCAGCAGAAGCAGCCAGAGTCAGCCGGAACACCACAAGAAGTTCTTTGGTGGATTTCCTTCTAAAAAGTGAAGACCAGCAAAGCATTACACAGTGTCACACTGCAAGATTGTCCATCCTCTCACTGTCTGTGGGGTTCCATTTACAGTCTTTCTAAACATCACGTGCCCTCTCACAAAACAGCTTCCAGAAAAGCATCATGTGACACAACTGAGTTGTTAAACCAAAAATTTCCACTTCAGAGCCTCAGGTAGCCCAGGCTAGCCTCAAACTCACATATAACTGATGATGATCTCGAATCCCTGATCTTCCTCCCTCTGCCTTCTGAGTGCTAGGATTGCAGCTCTGCAGCGAGCCTTCATGCTGAGTTTGTACGATGCTGGGTGTCATCCCTGGGCTACACGGATCTCTAGTGCTGCACTGACTGAGGATTTTCCCAGTCCACAGGAATGAGCTCGTTCAGTTTCAAAGAAGACTTTCAATCTGCCTGGCAATGGAAACTAACAGACCCGAATGCCAGCAATAGCAGCCACCCTCCTGATAAGGTGAGGGTCCAGCCTCTGCCTTCATATTGGTATGCCATTCTTTTTGATGGCTGCATAATATTCCACGGTGTGGACCTATCACATTTACTTACCCATTTATCTGTTGATCAATATCTGGGTTGTTTTCTGCTTTTGACACTTTATGAGTAAGACTGCTACAGATGTTCACAGACAGGTCCTTGTGTGCGCGTATGCTGACATTTCTCTTGGGTACATTTTCCAAGTTTTTAGTAAAAGCAGATTTAACTTTTTAAGAAAATGCCAACTTCTAGGCAGTGGTGGCACACATCTTTAGTCCCAGAACTCAGGAGGCAGGAAAATCTCTGAGTCTGAGGCCAGCCCGGTCTACAGAGCCAGTTCTAGGACAGCCAGAGCTACACAGGGAAACCCTGTCTTGAAAACAAAACAAAACAAAACCATAAAACAAAAAGAAAGGAAGAAAGGAAGGTGCCAACCGGTGTTGAAGGTGTCTGTGTCAATTTTCTTTCTCATCAACAGTGTCCCTGGGTCCCAGCCCTTCTCCATCCCCACAGCACTGGCTATGCCTCCCGTCAGGACCGTAGTTAGCATTAACAGGCCGGTTGTCTTTGTCTTCTGTTGCTGTCAGAAGCCCAAGACTGGGGCTTTTAAAGAGCAGCTTGTGGTTCTGAGGCTGGGAAGCACAGAAGTGTGGCACTGGCATCTGCTTGGCATCTGCTGAGGGCTTTCCTTCTGCATCACATACAGCAGAGGGCATCATGTGACAGGCCATGGAGGACTCAATTGTACAACAAACCAACTCCCTAGCCCAGCAACCCACAGATCTATGGGACCAGACCTTCACCGCTCAACCACTTCCCAAGGTCCTTCCTCCGAATAATAGAGATTTAGGAAATAATGCTTCAGGGACACGCCCCAAACGGGCACTTCCTGTTGGTAAGCCTCTAGTCTCTAGGTTTTTGTCCTCACTTCTCTATGAGCGTGGAGGAAACACACCTGCCCAGTAGGTAAGGAGACCAGAACACAGACATGCCTGGTGACTGTTGGGAAGACAGAAGCCTGAGTGTGTGGGGACACAGAGCAGCAGGAAGTGGGCCTGGAGAGATCACTGGGCCTGTCCTGAGGCCTGAGGTCAGGAGGAGACCATAAGGGGAGGCTGGACAATGCTCTCTGTGCAATTGTTAGGCCACACCCTGGAGATGAGGGTGACAGAGGCTGACCAGCAATACACATGGCTGAGCTAGGATGCCCAGCTCCCTGAGTCCCCCACTGTCTCTGGACTTGGGACGATCCCAGAATCAGTGTCCAAAGGCTCAGAGTTCTCTTGGTGACAGAAACAACTTTTCCAGGGACAACTTTTCCTCGTGTTCTCGCTCTGTGCCTTCGATGTTCAATCCTGACAAGAGTCCAGGAGGGCTGTGCTGTGCACAGTGTCAGGTGGCGGCTGCGTGGGCCACAGCGTCTGTACTCAATCACCCTGCACTGAGGGCTTCGCCCTGGGTCCCAATTACAATCCTTCAGGCACGACACAAAATCATTGGGCTGGTAAGAGGAGAGCACCTGGGTAATGCGTTTAACAAAAATTAACCGGGTTAAGCCCTGACTCCATTGAAAATGAGAAAGTGTGGATGAGCCTAATCGATTCCTCCTTGGTCCAATTTACCCCAGAGCCGGCTTTGGGTTTCAGTTAAATGGGCCAACCCCCAAAACAGGGATGCTTGCTTTATCAAATTACCTCTTGGGTCACCGAGTCCGATTGAGGTCTCTGTGTCATCCATGGGGGCTGGTGGACAGGGACATCCTGCCTGTCGTTCTTCCCACCTCATACACATTCCCTTGTCCGCCCAGGCATCAACACGAACCTGGGCGGGCTGAGGAGAGTTAGTAAATATTTACTCCTTTCCCTGGGGAGCTGAAGGTATGGATTTGATCAAATAACTCATTTATCCTTTACCCACCGCCGTCCTCCCTGCCCACGCCCCTCCTCTGGCCTCTTGGCAGATAAATGATGTTATTTGAAGATATTCTGGAAATTTCTGACAGAGACCGTGTCTTAAGTGCTTTTAGAGCAGGCCTATACTTTGTAATGCTTGTCATGTTCTGGCTAGTAGACTCCTGGCCTCTAAAAGCCGGAACCTCACTCCGTTTCCTGTGTGCGAGGGCTGGGTCGTTAGCTGTGAATTTCAAATGAAGCAGATTTACACTGCAGATTGCAGAAATATGTGGAAGAGAGACAGCGGGTTCCCAGGGAATTCGTGGAGCTGAAAAAGACAAGTGCCCAGGAGGAGGACAGCCTGGGGAACAGGGCTTTGATTTCAGGGTCTTGAGAGTCTAACGTGGCCAACACACATCTCTTTTCTGGTTCCCCAGAGCCACTCCTCCTGAAGCCTGGGAAGGTGGTGTAGGTCTGTAATCCCGGCTATCTGGGAGGCTGAGGCAGGAGGATGACAAGTTCAAGATCAGCCTGGTAAATTTAGTGAGTCCTTGTGTCAAAATGGAAAGTAAAAAGGAGCCTGAGGCACAGCTCACCAGTAGAGCGCTTGCTTCGCACAGATCCTGGAGGCCATCTTCAGCTCTCTCTGGTTCATTCTATCCTGTCTCTGGCCCATGTCTCTGACCCTGCTAGGCATGCTTACTGCTTAATCCTGGCTAAGGATGGAAGGATGGGAAGTGGGGGAGTTCTCAAAGGACTCATGATGAGAGGAATTCAGGGTGTGAGGCTATGTGGGTCCAGGGCTTGATGACACAACCTAGATGTCACTGTGACTTTGCCAGTGGCCTTCAGATCTGCTATCCACTGGCTTTTAGACAGGGGAGTTCCCCTCTGTAAGGCGGCTGGGCCTCCTTTGGTTGGTTGAAGACTTCAAGAGCACAACTCAGGTTTCCCAGAGAGGACAGGGTTCTGGCTCAGGCTGCGGCCTCAGCTCCTGTCTGGATGTCTAGCTTGCTGATTGGTGCTGGTGATTTTACCACATCTGCCTTCACAGTCACGTGAGCCCATTCCTTAAAACGATCTGTTTACCTGTCTGCTGCTCGTCTATCTGCTTTTCCATCTATTCATCCATTCATTCCCATCTACACCTTTATCCCAGCGATCCATTCATCCCATCTATTTACCAACCTATGTTTAATTTATTCATCCACCCACCACCTATCCTTTCTTCCATCCACCTATCCATGCATCCACCCATCCATCCATTTATCCACCCATCCATCCACCCACCCATCCATCTATCCATCCATCCACCCACCCATCCATCCATCCATCCACCCATCCATCCACCTACCCATCCATCCATCCACCCATCCATCTATCCATCCATCCATCCACCCATCCATCTATCCATCCATCCATCCACCCACCCATCCATCCACCCATCCACCCATCCATCCATCCATCCACCCACCCATCCATCTATCCATCCATCCATCCATCCACCCATCCATCCATCCATCCATCCATCCATCCATCCATCTATCCATCCATCCATCCACCCACCCATCCACCTACCCATCCATCCACCCACCCATCCATCTATCCATCCATCCATCCACCCACCCATCCATCCACCCACCCATCCATCTATCCATCCATCCATCCATCCATCCACCTACCCATCCATCCACCTACCCATCCATCCATCCATCCACCCATCCATCTATCCATCCATCCATCCGTCCACCCATCCATCCATCCATCCATCCATCCATCCATCCACCCACCCATCCATCTATCCATCCATCCATCCACCCACCCATCCATCCACCTACCCATCCATCCATCCATCCACCCACCCATCCATCTATCCATCCATCCATCCATCTATCCATCCATCCATCCATCCACCCACCCATCCATCCACCTACCCATCATCCATCCATCCATCCATCCATCCATCCATCCATCCATCTATCCATGCATGCATTCATCCATCTACTCACTTCCCTGACCACCTTCCCACTCACCATGCCACCACCCATCAGCCATCTGCCAACCCATCCATCCATCCACCCACCTGTCTGTCCATTCACCCATCCATCCATCCATCCATCCATCCATCCATCCATCCATCCACTCACTTCCTGGCCACTCATCTTCCCACTCACCATGCCATCATCCGTCAAACATCCACCCACTCATCCACTCATCCACTCATCCATCCATCCATTTGTCCATCCTACTGGTTCTATCCTGGTTTTACAGCTGTTTTCTGGGCATAGCTGTCACCTGTCCCCAACATCATTGTGTTCATTTGTCACCACTTGAAGAGGCAGGAGAGTTCCATGGAAGTGTTCTGCCCAATGCCTAGGATGTGACAAGTCTCTAGGGAGCACCGTTAGTCCCACTGTCCCTGGGTATCTCTGTAGTTGTCCTAGATAGCTGGCTACCCACCCAGGACTTCTCGGTCTCCTTTGCTGATGGATCCCGTTTGTGCTTGGGCAGTAGGGTCCCAGTTCCAAAGGCTCCTCCTGTCTCTACTTCCCAAGTGCTAGGATTTTAGGTGTGTGTCTGTGCCTCGCTCATGCTGAAATTTAAACACCATTGTTATAGTATTAAGTGATGGAAATGCCAGTCAGGGGCATGTGCTTATAATCTCATCATTAAGGAGGATAAGCCGGGAAGATGTTAGTTCAAGGCCAGCCTGGGCTGTGTAGCAGGACTCTCACAAAATAAAAATAGAAGAGATGCAGAACAGCTGGGGAGAGAACAGTTGGGAAGAGAACAGCTGGGGAGAGAACAGCTGGAAAGAGATCATCTGGGGAGAGAACAGCTGGGAAGAGAACAGCTGAGAACAGCTGGAGAGAGATCAGCTGGGAAGAGAACAGCTGGAGAGAGAACAGCTGGGGAGAGAACAGCTGGGAAGAGATCATCTGGGGGAGAGAACAGTTGGGAAGAGAACAGCTGAGAACAGCTGGAGAGAGATCAGCTGGGAAGAGAACAGCTGGAGAGAGACCAGCTGGGAAGAGACCAGCTGGGGAGAGAACCGATGGGAAGAGAACAGCTGGGAAGAGAACAGCTGGGAAGAGAACAACTGGGAAGAGAACAGCTGGGGACAGAAGAGTGCGGAAAGAACAGCTAAGAAGAAAAAAGCTAAGAAAGAGAACAGCTGGAATCAGAACATCTGGGACCTTTAAGAGATGGTTAGGGCCCAGGGGCTCAGGCCCCCTGAATGGACACATTGTTATTCTTGCAGAGGATTTTGAGGGGGCTGAGGGAGGATGAACTAAGCCTGGGTGACTCGGAAACTTAAGGGTTCTTTGGAAAGTTGGTGGAATGGCGTTTTTGATGGGACAAAGACATGAAGGAACATTTTGTTAAAATGGACACAGGTGAAAGGCTGAGGCAGACTCAGTAGACTCAGGAGAGAGGATGCTCTGCTAAAGCAAGCATGTAAAAGGACACGTGATGAAGGATTCTTTGCTAACGACATGCATGTATCGGTCTGCCTAACATTGCATAGTTGAGTTCCATTTGTCAGAACTCCATAGAGAGAAATGCACCAAAAAACCATCTGGTGGTGTCCTGCAGTTTCTTGCTGCTTCTAAGGACTCGGGCTGATTGAATGCACATGCTGAGGCAAGACCCATGTTGAGGTAAGGTGCATGGAGGACACATGATATTTGCAGGGTGTAAATAGGACTCCATGGAGTGAAGAACACAGAGCTAGGCTTGCTGGCACAGCTAGCTGTGCAATGCTTGTGGGTCTCAAGTTCTAGCTGATCTTTGCTTCCCTGAGAGAGCCACAGCTGAGAACTCCTCCTGGTGTCCCTCCGGGTCCCTCCCGCTGACTCAAGCTGAGGCTGAGGCCTGGCTGTCTCTGCTAGGTCGTGTCACTGCTGCCGCTTTCCCAACTCTACCAAACCGGACTGCTGGTGTATCCGTGAAGTGTTTGTGAGTTGATCGAACTGCTGCCGCCTGCTAACCTGTGAACTGAACTGCCAATTTCCTGACAACACAGATGGGAGTTGCTCTAAAGAACCTTTCTAAACAGGTCCACTTCCCCTCTATCCTTTCTTTTCCACTGCCTCTGGTGGGTGGTGGGCTAAAGGGAGGTTAAAGTGTTTAAGAACCATCATTAAAGGCCCTGGGTTCAGTCCCCAGCTCCGAAAAAAAGAACCAAAAAAAAAAAAAAAAAAAAAAGAACCATCATTAAGGGGTTGGGGATTTAGCTCAGTGGTAGAGCGCTTGCCTAGCAAGCGCCAGGCCCTGGGTTTGGTCCCCAGCTCCGGAAAAAAAGGAAAAAAAAAAAAAAAGAAAAAAAGAACCATCATTAAAAGTAAGGTTTGAAAAAAAATAAAGTTACACCTGGGTTCCAGAGTTACATTGTAATCAGTTCTGGGTGCTGCCTCTTTGTTTCTGCCACACTGTTGTGTATGGAGAAGGCCCTTCCGGGAAGTGGGTCCTGCAGACCTTTGAGCCGGATTCTCTGTTTTCTGTGATGGGCTCAGTCTTGACCCTGCTGTTACAGCCACAGAAGGTGGGCTGAGAGAGCAAGCTCTTCAGAGTCACTGGGCCACCAGGGTTGCTCCCTTCCCCACAGCCCTGAGGCCTCCTTGTGTTTCTTTCACCATCAGCTGGGACGGGCGAGCTGCTCTCTGGACTCTGTGCTACAGTAAGGGGTTGATGACTGACTGTAACACAAGTCGGACATGCCTTTTGGCAATCCACAAGTTGAAGGTGAAGAAAGCCGTCGTCAGTTCAGACTCCAGCTACTGAGTGGTGGAGCTTCGGGACCTTTCCGTGGTGTCCCTATTGGTCACTCTGTGGCTGTTGGGTGGCTGTGTCCTCTGCAGATAGGACCAAGGTGCTGGCTGCTTGTTTGGCTGCGTGACCTCGGCACACTGTGATGGCCACTCCTCTAACTACTACGCACACGTCAGCAGCGGCTCAGCACAGGCTCTGCTGCCGACGCGCCCAGCGCCCACCAGTAGTGCCCCCAGCTCCGCTAGTTTGCTGCTTCTACCCTCTTCTTACCTTCCAGGGTGGGATTAGCCTCCTGGGAGCCCTTGGCACCAGGGCTGGGCTGTGTCTCAGTGGTTGCTGGAGCTTTGACGTCATTTCTTTGATGTGGGGCTGTTGAACCAGGCAGAATCCTGCTCTGCTGGTCCAGCGCCGGGCACCAGACAATTGAGCCTTTGTGTGTGTGCCCTGGGGCATCTGCCCACGGAAACCTGGTGGCTCCGAACACCTCTTTAGAAAAAGAAACCTTCAGGAAAAGGGGACAATGAGCTTGTCATGTTCAGGAGAGAGCAGGGCCTGAACTGGGGTGGGCACTGGGTGATTACAAGGCAGACCCAGACCTCTTGGGAAAGCCATGGGCAGGCAGGGGCCGGGGCCTCTAGAATAGAGTGTGGTAAGGGTGTTGCCTGCTGTGGTTATGGGATCATCTCACTTAGTTCTGCCAAACCACCTTGTTTATTTCTCACTGTTCTTAGAGTACTGAGGCTGTGTTTCGGTCTCAGGCCTTTGTATATGCAGAACCTTTGCCTGAGATTTTAATTTTTGATTATGTAGAAAATGCCAAGGAAAAGTTATTTTGATCCCTCAGATTCCCGTGACTCCACAGACATTCCTTCACAGTTTTTTCTTCTTGCAGAACATTGTGTGTGTGTTTGTGTGTGTGTGTGTGTGTGTGTGTGTGTGTGTGATGTATGTGTGTGTCTGAGTGTGCCTGGGTGTATGTGTGTGTGTAGGGCTTATGTGTCCTGTGTGTGTGTGTGTGTGTGTGTGTGTGTGTATGCATGTGCTTATTCCTTCAGAGGCCAGAGGAGGACATCAGGCATCCTGTTCTTTACCCTCTGCCTTATTCCCTTGTATCAGGTCTCTCTCTGAACTCCAAACTCACCATTTTGGCTAGGTTGACTGGCCAGAGAGCCCCAGGATCTGCCTGTCTCTATCTTTCCAACTCTGGAGTTACAGGCACATGTGACCATGCTTGGCTTTTGTGTGGGTGCCTGGGATTCAGGCTCAGCCTCAGGCTTGTGAAGGAATCAGCCTCCTGGGACACTATTGTTAAGTCATTCAAGTTCACACAGCAGGAAAGGTTTCCCTGCGTCCTTCCTGTTCAGTCCCCACATCCTTCCTGTCCTTCCTTTACCACCGATGAACTGTCAGACCAGAGGAGAAGGGAAGGAACCATCTAGCATGGCGGGATGACCAGGATGGCACACAGGAGCAGAAAGTGAACATGAGGAGAGGCAGACTCGTGAAAATAAAAGCGTGGGTCCTGCTGGGGAGTAATGGAGAGAGGCTGAGGGTCTGGAAATCCGGATGAGGGGGCAGGAACTCTGTGTGGTGTTCTTGTAGCTTTTCTACAAATATACAACCTCTCTAAAACAAAAAAATTCACACACACACACACACACACGATATATTTATTTTTTTAAGGAGCAGATGATCTAGGCACAGTGTGGTGCACACACAGAGGCCCAGCACTCAGGAGAGGGAGGTAGCAGGAGAACGGCTGGCCTCTTGTAAGTTTTTTCTCTATTTGGTGATTGATTTTTTTGAATTTTCTACATAAAAAAATAATCTGAGAAGAAACGCTTCGTTCTTTCTTCCCTCTTGATCTGTGATTCTTTTTCTTCTCTTGCCTTTTATCACAATAGCTAGAATTTCTAGTGTGATCTTGAATGGGGGTGTCAGGGGAGACACGATTGCCCTATGCCTGATCTCACTGGGGAGCCTGTGGTGCCTCGTTATTTTTTTAAATAATATAAATAACCCCGTGGGATGTTTCAGAACACAGCAATCCTAAAAACGTATTTGTTCTTTATCATCTCAAATTTAAATTTAGTTCTAAAAGATGGGAATGTGTCCACCTACTCCAATTACAAAGGTAATCATTATCCTTTTCTCCCAAATATACAAATCTTCTAAAATTCCATTAGGCCTCATATCTCAGGCCCATAAGCCCAGCTACTTGGGAGACTAAGGCAGGAAGATCCCAAGATCAAAGCCAGGCTAGACTGCAGAGTGAGTTCAGATCAGCCTATGCAACTTAGTGAGACCCTGTCTCCAAATTAACAGTGAAAACAGAGGGCTGGAGAGGTGGCTCAGTGGTTAAGACCCAGGCTCAGTTGCTAGCACATGGCCGCTCGCTCACAGTCTCCTCTAACTGCAGTTCCAGGGCATCCAGTGTCCTCTTCTGCTCTCCGAGGGCACGCACATTTGAACAAGCACTCGTACACATAACATAGAAATAAGTGAAATTGTAAAAGAAAGTAAAAAGAAGGCTGGGGGTGTAAGTGGTAGAGAGCGTGTGCAGCTTGTGCGAGAGTCTGGGTTCAAAATAGAGTGAAACAGACATACACACAAACATGCACACACACACACTCACACATATACACATATACAGATGTATATACATAGAAATATACACATATACACCCACATACAGAGACACATCCACCCACACACAGAGACACATCCATCCACATACACACATACATATACATACATACACACAGACATACAGATACACTCACACACATACACACACTCATGCATGCACACACAGAGACAGAAACACAGACTCATACACATACATACATGCATACACACTCATACATATACACCCACATACAGAGACACATCCAGCCACACACACATACATATACATACATATACACAGACATACAGGTACACTCACATGCACACACACACACACATTCATGCATGTACACACAGAGACACAAATACAGACTCACACACACATATATGCACACACACATTCACACACTCATACATATACACACAGACAAACATAACACACAGAAATATAGACATTTACACTTATACACAGAGATATAAACACATGTTCACACATCCATCCATCCATACACATACACACACACACTCTTTAATGCACACACACAGACACAAACACACTCACACACATACATACATGCACACAAACACAGCACACAGAAGTATAGATATATATACTCACACAAAGACACAAACATATGCTCACTCATACAAACACACATAAGCACACACACATACACAGACACATATACACACACATACACATATAGACAGACAGACACAGACAGACAGACACACATTCACAGACACACACACTCATATGCACAAGCACACACAGACACACACACTCAGAGGCACAGACACACACATGCACACACACAGACACACACAGATACACACACACTCAGAGACACACATACACACATACACACTCACCTGCACACACAGACACACACTTGCAGGCACACACAGACACACACTCACATGCACACACACACACACAGTCACACACACCACTCTGCCATGTTGCCGTGCTGCCACGCTCCCTGGTGCCACTCTGTTGTGCTGCTGCACTTTCTCACCGCCACACTTCCACGATCCCTCTGGCCCTGCTCCTTGTCGCCTACTTCTCTCAATGCTTGGCATCCTGGGTCCTGCTGAGGGAGTCTGTCCTCTGACGATTCATGTATTTTTATTTATTTATTTATTTATTTATTTATTTATTTATTTATTTATTTATTTGAGGCAGAGTCTTTCTATGTAGCCCTTGCTGTCCTGTCAGTCACTAGGCAGATCATAAGGCTGCCCTCAAACTCACAGAGATCCTTCTGCCTCTGCCTCCCCAGGGCTGGGATTTAAGGTGTGCACCACCACTTCTGGCTCGGTGATTTATTTTGAAAACAAGCATTAATTTATCAAACTCGCTCGGTTTTTATTTGTTTGACCGTGCCTTTTACGTGAGACTCATTTGGAAAGGCGTTTTCTCAAGCTGTACCAGGCACGTTTTCCCCAGAGTTCAAAGCCACCATTCCATGGAATTTTGCCATCTCTGGCTGCTCTTGAAGAGTCAGACGTGGGGCTGGGGAGATGGCTCAGTGATTAGAGTCCTGGCTGCTCTTCTAGAGGACCATGGTTTAATTCCCAGTACCCATACAGCAGCTCACAACTGTCTGTAACTCCAGTTCCAGGGGATCTGACAGCCTCACAGGCAGACATGCACGCAAAACACCAATGCATACAACCATTTTTTAAAAAGGAGGAAAAAAAAAAAACCTCAGTTGTAACTGACTCAGATGCCATTGGTCTCCACCAGTGCTTCTAGAAACTTCTACCTTTTTGTGCACTTATGGGAAATTTCACTCCCATGAGTCGCCAGGAAAAAAAAAAAAGGAATCTAGTGAAATTTAGATAAGTAGCAAACACATTTAAAATTTTCATTATTTGTGTGTGTGTGTGTGTGTGTGTGTGTGTGTGTGTGTGTGCATGTGCGCATATGTGTAGAGATCAGAGGTCAAATTCAGGAGTTAGCTCTCTCCTTCCATTGTGAGGGTTCAGGGATTGAACTTGGGTCCTCAGGCTTGGCAGCAGGAGCCTTTACCCACTGAGCCACCCTGCTGTCCTGCAGATGCATTTACAGTATCACCCAGGGGTGTATTTATAGCAAATACTTGTTAATATTGTCAACCTGACAGGGTCTAGAACGGCCTGAGAGACAAACCTCGACTTGCCTGTGAGGAGGTTTCTAGATCAGATTGAGGTAGGAAGGCCCACCCTGAATGTGGGTGGCGCCATCCCTCGGACTGAAGTCCAGGGTTGAACAAGGTGAGCTGAGATCATGCCTTGCCTGATAAGGGCGTTTTAAAATCCTATGCTGGGTGAGCCTGGAGTCTGATGTCTGACTCTACTGCCTGCTGTTCCGCTGACGCTTGATTGCGGTGCTTAGCCCAGCTCCTATGGCTAAATGTTCACTTTGGGGCAATCTGAGTCTAGGTGGAAGGTGGATTCCCACAGAAGGATTAGCAACTACTCCTGCCAGGAGCCTGTGGTCATTACCGACTTGGGACCACTTTAGACTGAATTCTTGGCTAGGTATTTTTGAGACCACCCACGTAGAATGAATTGAGGCTTCAAGCCCTCTTATTAGGGTTGGCTTCCCTACAAACTCTAAGGAGGGAGTGTCGCCCCGTTTCTGCCAAGGTTCCATAGGCACGCAGTTTGCTGGGGCCCTCTCTCCAGGGAGCAGAGAGAAGTCCAGGGAGCTTTGTCCCCGCCACCTTGCCTCCGGTGAGCGACTCTGGGGACTTAGCTTTTCGCAGAGAGGGTTTCTACTAAAACCTTCGCCCTGGGTGGGCTCCATGCTTTGTGTCTTGTCTCCCCTCTGTGGCTTTCGAGCACACGAAGCCCCCTCCAAGCCCAGCCTTCCTTTGGCGCTTGGTTCTGAGTGCGCCCTCTGTTTCTGAGAGTGTACCCAAGCAGTTCAACAAGGATGTGTCTAGCTGATCCCTTTGGTTGTCGGAGGTCGAAAGGCCTAGAGAGTATCAGCGCCATGTCTCTGACAAGCCCAGCCCTGCAATTCTCCCTCCTAGCTTTTCCTCCGGGAAACCCATGGAATTGGCTCCGGGCGTTTCCTGTCCACGTTTTTGAGACATGCTAACAGTGGATGCAGCAGTCACAGCTGCTGCAATTTTTCTCATTGGACTGGCATGATTATTTACTCTTTCTTTCTTTCTTTCTTTCTTTCTTTCTTTCTTTCTTTCTTTCTTTCTTTCTTCCTTTCACTTTTATTTTATTTTATTTTTCCCCCTACCACCCCCCTTATTTTATTTTTATTGAACTTCTGATCTAAAGACCAGGCTTTCTGTTAGATCCTTCGGTTTAGAGTGGACTCGGTGGCCTCAGGCTCTCCCTGCCCTCCTGATGGCCTCGGGCTAACGACCTGCCAACAGGAGAGGCTAAGCACTTTGGGAATATTATTTAATTTAATCCTCATAATGACTCTAGCAGGTTCTGTTTGGCTAATGCATTAGGAAAGGAAGGTGCTGAACGGTTATGTAAGTACCTGAGGCCAAGATACCTTGGAAGAGGCTGAGTTGCGACTTTAAACCTGGCCTGCCAGGCTACCACAAGGTTTTGTCGCCCACCCCTCTCTCACACGTACCACACACACTCACACACACACACAGTCTTACTATGCCACCTAGGTTGGTCTTGAACTTGTGACCCCCCCGAGTGCTGTGGTGACAGGTTTGGGCCACCACACCTGGCTAAGAGAGGGCCCTTCTTCCTTCCTTGTGCGGAGGATGCAGGTGAGATGTATTTCCAGCTTTCTGCTGCATTCAGACGACTCTGCGATCCGTCTGGGGTTCTAAGGGCCGACCTTGGTGTGTGGCAGGCCCTGTAGCACTGTTGCAGTCTCTAGCTTGTTCAGGGGTTGGGGAGGGCGAGGGGAGGGTGGTAGGAGGGAGTCAACAGCATCTCCCAGCATCCTGCAATGGTCACTGCTCTGGCACTAGGCCTGCTCTGGAACGGGAGGCTGCGGGTTCCCTGGGAGGAAATCTAGGAGGCGTTGGGAGCGAGACCTGTGTGGGGCAGCACCAGTAGCTGAGGTGGCGAAAGCCATTCCCCCTCCCTGCTCAAGTTCTCTCCTCTTCTCCTGAACCTGCGCTCCTAGCTGGACCAGAGATCTCTCCATGGAAAGCCTCCTGTGCACAACCCCATAGACCTCCTCTTCCCTGATGCAGCACCTTCTCTTCTATTTACTTATGTGCTTATATTTTTAATGTATCTTCTGCATATATGTGTGACTTGGTTAGGGTTTACTGCCGTGAGCAGACACCATGACCAAAACAACTCTTATAAGGACAACGTTTACTTGGGGCTGGCTTACAGGATCAGAGGTTCAGTCTATTATTATCAAGGTGGGAACTTGGCAGTGTCCAGGCAGGCATGGTGCAGGAGGAGCTGAGAGCTCTACATCTTCACCTGAAGGTGGCTAGCAGAATACTGGCTCCCAGGCAGCTAGGATGAGTGACTCACCTACTCCAACAGGGCCACACCTTCTAACAGTGCCATCCCTGGGACAAGCAATACAAACCATCACAATGTGCATGACTCTGGACACGACTCGTGTGCCACAGCCTTCGTCTGGAGGTCAGAGAGCAAGTTTTGGTGCCTTCCTTTACGGTTTCGAGAGGGTGCCTTGTCCTCATCTCCTCCCGACAGGGACCCTGGGTTGGTCGCAGATACTCAGGTTAATGTGTGCAGAGAGCACATGTGCTCTGGGGATCTGAACTCAGGTCGCAGGCTTGGTAGCACCTTTATCTACGGACCACTCTCATTGGCCTCAGGTACCCCAGGCCATCCTTGATTCACTCTACAACCAAGGATGAGCTTGAACTTATGTTCCTCCTGCCTCCACCTCCCAACTCCTGAGACTACATGGATGAGCCTCTACGGGGCTCCGTGCTGGAAACCAAATGCAGCCCCATCCTCTTTTTATAACGAGGACAGTCCGTTCCCTGATCCCGGTGGGACCCTTCCTCTTCTGATGGAGGTGGCCAGAGTGGGACAGCTCACCGTTGACTCCAGGGAAGTACCAGGGAATAGAAAAGCCAGGAGGTGACCACTAGGCTTCCCTGTCCACAGCCCACATCCTCATTTTACCTATAATAGTGCCAAACAGTGCCGCTTGCCCAAAGCCTGAAGGTCCCCAGAGCCATCACAGCCACACAAGCATGAGGACCTGAATTTGGATCCCCAGTGTAATGGTTCATATATGCTCACCCCAAGGAGTGCACTATTAGAAGGTGTGGCCCTTTTGGGGTAGGTGTGTCACTGTGGGCTTTAAGACCCTCATCCTAGCTGCCTAGAAGTCAGCCTTCTCCTCGCAGCCTTCGGATGACGATGTAGAGCTCTCAGCTCCTCCTGCACCATGCCTGCCTGGATACTGCCATGTTCCTACCTTGATAATAATGGACTGAACCTTTGAACCTGTGAGCCATCCCCAATTAAATATTGTCCTTATAAGAGTTGCATTGGTCATGGTGTCTGCTCATAGCAGTAACATCCTAACTAGGACACCCAGCATCTATGTAAAAGTCAAGATTTACCTGTAACCCCAGCAGCACGGGGGCAGGCTGACACAGGCAGATTGCTGGCACTAACCGGCCAGCCACTCTACAGAACTTGTTGAACTCTTGGTTCAGTGAGAGATCTGCCTCAAAAGAAAAGAAAAGGTGGGGCATGACCCTTGGTCTTTTACACACGTACTCACACACGTAAAGTTGCACACACACGTGTATGCATGAACGTGTCTGAGAATATGGTATTGCAGCTGTGGATGTTTCACACGAGGGTCTGTGCTGTGCAGAGCTGAGTGGCTTGGAGGCTCCCGGCTCCATGTTTCACATGGTTGAGGCGTTCCAGAGGTT
Source organism: Rattus norvegicus (assembly GCF_021556685.1). Taxonomy (NCBI): domain Eukaryota; kingdom Metazoa; phylum Chordata; class Mammalia; order Rodentia; family Muridae; genus Rattus; species Rattus norvegicus. The sequence goes on from NC_141538.1 coordinate 153,228,530, forward strand.
AGGAGTGAGCTCCTCCTTGGTTGCTCTTCATGGAGAAGCCACGGTGTCTCCAGGGGCTGTGTGACAGTAAGAAATTTGTGTGGAAGGTTCTAGACACACAGAGCCTCTGGCAGGCTCAGAGGTGAATGGCTGTCTGGAAGCAGCCACCCAGCAAATGGGATGTTACTGCTAGATACACCAGGACAAAAGAAGTAAGGAGTCGGGAGGGAGGCAGGCACCTCATGGCTGGGGCCACTGCTGTGAGGTTGGAACCTCTCTTCCTGTGGCTTTTCAGCTTCTCTGACCTTGAACTCCTGGGAGCCTTCTGCCTCACTTCTTTGGCTCTGGAAGCCGCCTGGAGCACTGCTCAGCACATAGCTGTGAAGTGAACAGCCCTCAGATCATAAGTTTACAGCCCTCTGCTTGGCATGGTGAAGGAGCCATGCCTGGTGGCCTGTGGACAGCAGTGACAGGAGACTGGAGACCTCCCAGCAGAGCATCCCAGATATTTCCTCTCCCTCCTGCTCTCCAGTGACTCATTAGCAGGCAGAAGAGAGTAATTGGTTGGTTAATTACGGAGAGAGAAGGAGAAAAAGAGTAAAAAACAATCGGAGCTCCCATTGACATCCACGGAAGGCAGCTGCCCCCTCCGCCCTGCCCACTCTTGCATAGATGGTGAGAAGAGTTCCTGTCCCCATTGGGGACACACCATTTGTCACCTTCAAAAGCTCAGCCAAGAAGGCTTGGTGGGGGATTTCACTGTGGGGCAGAAAGGGGTAGGCTCTTCTGTGAACCAGCTTTCCTTTTTCCCTCCATGCATGAATGCTTCCTGGTTAGAATGGGAGCCATCCTGGCCACTGAGATCACGAGCTAGCAGAAGCAGGATGCTCCCTGGGACCAGCTCAGCCTGGGGTCCTAATTCAATCTTTCAGGCCTTTTTTTGCCTATTCTGCTGGGGCTGCCATAATAGCCTGAATCCACAAGACATTGGAATGTTTTGATACATTTTTCACATTAAGAAGTTAAACCTTCAGGCGAATTAAATTTGAAAATAATTTCATTGTGTGATTTTTTTCAACTCTCGTGGAGACTTCACAGACAAACAAACAAGCAAGCAAGCAAACAAATAAACAAACTCAAGCCTGATCACAGACCTTGTAAATTAATCTTGCATTTTGGTGGATTCTCAGGTGGGCCAGTGAGTCCCAGGGATGACCTGTCTGGCGCTCTAGTGCTGGGACCACAGGCGTGCACCTCCACATTCTGTTTTTTACATGAATGATGGGAAGGGAATTCAGGCCCTCATGCTTGCACAAAAAAACACTCACTGTATTAACTGGGCCAACCTATCGACTTTCTCCGCTATAAAAACTGATTTATTTAATTGTATGCACACAGGCCTACCACATGCATGCAGTACTGGAAGAGACCAGAAGGGGGCATTGTATCTTCTGAAACTGGAGTCACCGACGGTGGTGAGCGGCCTCATGGGTGCTGGGAATGGAATCCAGGTTCTCTGGAAGAGCAGCCAGTGCTCTTAAACACGGGGCCCCAGCGTTTTTAAATAAAAAAAAATTGTGTGTGGTGTGTGTGTGTGTGTGTGTGTGTGTGTGTGTGTGTGTGTGTGTGTGTAGATGGCTCAGCAGTCAAGAGAGCTAGTTACTCTTGTAAGGATCGAGGCTGGGTTCCCAGCATCCATATGGTGGCTCATCAATAATGCCAGTTCTGGGGGATCTGATTTCCTCTTCTGACCTCCTCAGGCACCCAGCATGTGTGTGGCACACACATACATACATACATACATACATACATACATACATACATACATACATACAAAACACTCACGTACATGAAATAAAAATAAATCTTTAAAATATTACTTGGGGGCTGGGGATATACCTCAGGCATGGCGGCTTGCCTAACAACACAAGGCTCTGCACTGTGTTCCCAGTACTACACAAATCTCTAATTTGGGGATGATTGGTGATTCTGATGCAGTAGTGTGACAAGACGAGGAGACTGGGTGTATCTTTACTCGGTTTCCCCCGAGGTAACATTATGCAAAATTACAAAACAAAACCAAAAAACAGGACACGAACATCAACCCAGTTAAGATGCATAAGTCTGGGGGGTGGGGATTTAGCTCAGTGGTAGAGCGCTTGCCTAGGAAGCGCAAGGCCCTGGGTTCGGTCCCCAGCTCCGAAAAAAAGAACCAAAAAAAAAAAAAAATGCATAAGTCTGGGCTGGAGAGATAGCTCAGTGGTTAAGAGCACTGACTGCTCTTCCAGAGGTCCTGAGTTCAATTCCCAGCAACCACATGGTGGTTCACAACTCTTTGTAATGGGGTCCGATGCCCTCTTCTGGTGTGTTTGAAGACAGCTACAGTGTACTTATATGTATTAAATAAATAAATAATTAATTAATTAAAAAATGCACAAGTCTGTGTTGGCAAAGATCCTGTGTGGTAGCCACTGGCGGGGCTGGGGACAGGGCCTTCTTAATGGCTTCATGATCCTAAATCTCTGATTTTCCTTCCCCTATTTCCCCAGGACTGGGATGCCAGGTCCCATGCCTGACTCACTGTGGTTTTAACTGAGGCACTGGGCTCTTTTTCTTGTGTTCTCTATCATGTTTGTCCCTTTGGTGAAACCCTGGCGGTTTTGGCGGGAGATGCTGGTCGAGCCCAGATTGTTCACCCTGAGTTCTCTGCCTGAACCCTTCCTCATCAAGGGACTGATTTTCCCCTTCTGTAAGCCAAGCGCATGCCCAGCGGGGACCGAACCTCTGCCCACTCACTTGCTTCTCCGCTGTTCATCCCTGGAGGGTGGTGTATCCGGACGGGGCCTGGTGTCCACAGAATGGAGAGCCTGATCACAGTTATCCTCAGCTCTGCCTCAGAGGGACCTGAGGGGATTCAGGAGGGGTGGCACACTGAGACAGACTGAGGCCATTCCCCCTCTTGCTTATGGAGCAGCAGGCACACTGGAAACCTTTCTGGGCAACTGCCCTGACGACCTATACCAGCTGTTTCACTGTCAGTTCAGGTTTAAACATGGCTGAACCCATGGCTTCTTCTGGACGCTCTTTAGGCATGACTCTGGTCCTGCCCGCTGTCTTCTCTAGACAGCAATTCAGCTTTAATGACCCCTGGCGTGGCTGCCCAGCCTAGCCTATTATTTCCTTATTATTTCATTTAGAGCTCTTCATCTAATTAGCATCTGCCGGGGACAGGGCTGCAGCGGTTTTGCTGGAAGGGCTGGGACACATTGGGTGACATACTGGATTTCCTTTTAGTGGCAAGACTCCACTGTGGGGTTCCCACGTTTACTTTGGCTCCGGGACTTTCTGAGCAACCCTCCCAAGCTGGACTCAGAGACCAGGAATTTGAGAGCTGCTGCCACCTCTGAGGCCAAGGGTTGCTGGCAGTGGGGCTGAGTCCTCTGTGGTGCCAGCCTGCCCTCTATGGGGACTGGGGACAGCCTGGGGCTCCTGGCATGGTGGGTCTGAGTGTCATAGAGCCTCCCTTTTGTCCCTGCCTCTTGCTTTGCTAAAGGATATTTACTTATTTAATGTATGTATATGTGTAAGCAGAAGTGCATGCGTGTATCTATACATGTGGAAGCCAGAGGTTCACTTCTGATGTTGTCCCTAGATGTTGTGTGCCTTGGCTGTTGAGATGGAGTTTCTTCCTGGCCTGTACTTCGCCAGTGTTTCTATGGGTTTTAAGGACCCAGCCATCTCTTTAGCTTATGTATTATTAATCATTTATTTTCGAATCAAGATCTCACTCTGTTCTCAGGCTGGCCTTGAACTTGTGGTCCTCCTGTTGCAGCCTCCTGAATGTTGAGATTCCAGGTGTGTGCCGCCCTGCCCAGCTCCTTTGTGCTTTTGTGTCCTTGATGGCATTGGGAACCAGGGGAACCCTCTTTCCCCCCTGGTTTCTTAGTGGATCCTCTCAATGTGAGGTGTCTTTATTTTCTCCTCATGTCCACTCTGCATCTGTGTTGACAAGGTCACGTTGAAGGTCGAACTCTGAGCATTATAGGATCAGAAAGTTCCAGATGGGAAAAATCTGAGAGAGACGCATTCATCTCAGGGACTCCTCAGGTGTCTCATGGGAAACATTTTCCCTCGGAGCCTCAGTTTCCCCACCTTGTAATGGGACATAATGAATAATTTAATAACTTAATTTTTCCTTCTTCCTCTCCTTTTCATTTTCATGTGTATGTGTTGGGCATGTGGGTGGGCATACATGTGTGTGACCGTGGGTACACATGCAAGCAAGGCCTTGAAGTTGGTATTAAGACTCTCTCCTAGCTGCGGTCCTTACACTCACACAGAGAGGACCCCCATCTCCCATCACCCCTTAGCCTTCTCCTTGGCCACACACACTGTGATATGCTCTTGATGCGCCAATCAGGATGCATACATGTTTGGCCATGCCTGTGCCCATTTTACCTTCCTGGAAACTGAGCTCTGGAGAGTATCTGATCCTCCCAAAGTCACAGGATGGCATAGACACTCTGGACCATAGGTTTCTGTGATGCTAAAGTTACTATGTTACCTTCTGGAGTTGCTGAAGAGCAAGGGGTCACAGGAAACAGGCTGTGCTTAGACAAGGGGTCACAGGAGACAGACAGGCTGTGCTTAGACGGGGGGGGGGGGGGGGTCACAGGAGACAGACAGGCTGTGCTTAGACAAGTCCACAGCAGGATCTCCACGGGAGGGAGCCTGTGGGCTCCTGGGAAGGCAGGTGGGTTCTGTGGGGGCACTGTGGACAGAGGCTCACCGAAGGCAGACAGAGGACCAGAAGAAAGAAGCTGCTGTCTGACATGGGATGCAGTCTGTCCTGCTGCAGGCTGTCCCTTTGCCCGCCTTTGACATCACTAGAATGTCACAGCAGAGGACTTCTTGGCCTGCAAATTCTTGGCTCTATCTTAGGTCTCGGCTAACAGTCGTTGGTAGAATCATTTTCTGGGAACCAAGCACTCAGCTTAGTTCTTAAGATCTTGGGGAAGGGGAGGTGAGGAGCGAGAGGCCATAGCGATGCTGTTCCCCTCAGCTGATTGCCTCTGAGCGTGGAGGCCTTGCTCGTGGTTAGGAAGGTGAGCCAACATGACCTGAACTCTAAGGACTAGAAAGCCATTGCTGCAGCCATTTTTCTTTTTCTTTCTTTCTTTCTTTCTTTCTTTCTTTTTTTTTTTTTGGTTCTTTTTTTCGGAGCTGGGGACTGAACCCAGGGCCTTCCGCTTCCTAGGCAAGCGCTCTACCACTGAGCTAAATCCCCAACCCCCATTTTTCTTTTTCTAAATGGAGAGACTGCGGCTTCTTCTTGAGACTCGTCCGTGTGCAGAGGCTTATCCAGGTGTGCTCTTGGAGCAGTCACACTTGTCTGGCTGTGTCCCAGGTCCTTCCTCCTGCAGGGAGTTCTGAAGAATCAGTAGGGAGGGTGGACGCCCCGGTGTCTGTTGATTACTTGGCAGGAACAAGAAGCTGGTGGATGGTCCCAGGTCAGGGACTCTGAGCTGTGTGCCCACGCCAAGCCTCAGGTCACCTTACTGAGGGAAGGATGGGTGGCTCAGACTTGGGCAGGGAATCTGGTTGGCTTTGAGAAGATTCATTTTGTGATACCACTCACGGGGCCCAGTGAACAAAGTCACATGAAGCTGCTAACACTGGCTCCTCATGGCCAGGGTTGTGAAGTGACCTATAAAAGAGCAAATGGGGTGGACGGGGTGGGGTGGGGTGGGCTGGAGAGATGGCTCAGTGGTTAGAGCACTGACTGCTCTTCCAGAGGTCCTGAGTTCAATTCCCAGCAACAACATAATGGCTCACAACCATCTGTAATGAGATCTGGTGGCCTCTTCTGGTGTCTGAAGACAGCTGCAGTGTATGTATGTATGTATGTATGTATGTATGTATGTATGTATGTATGTGTATATGTATATGTATATGTATATAATAATATTTCAAAAAAAGCACCTGGGGTATGGGAGGCCTGGGTACTTAGGGCAGGCCTTTCTGGAGAGGGGTTATACTTGAGCTAGATCCAGATGAGAGGTGCCCGACATCCCACATCCGCACCCCTATATACCACAAAGGTTACAGCTTGTGCCTTTGGTGAAGTCACGGGGTTGTTCTCCTGAACAAAAGTCAAGCTGGAGACCCTGGAGGGCCCAAGATGAGCAGCCAGGGGCCCCGGGACAAAGAGGCAGTGGGATCCCAGAACTGAGCATGTAGCCGTCAGCCAGCCTGGGAGGGACTTTTTCCTTCTGTGACCTACTGTTTTGCCCAGGTCCCCGTTAGAAATTCGGGCATAAGACCCAAGCTTCAAAACAGAGTGCCAGTCACTAGAGACTGATAAGAGCCTCCGAAGAACCGGGGAATTTAAAACAGTATGGTCTCGGTTGTACTCTGTTGACCAAGTGGGTCAGAAATGTGGGCTAGCCCTGAGCTCTGTGTTCAAGGAAGACATTTTGGGGCCACATATTCCTGGCATGCTTTCTGATTTGGGGCCAGAGGGTTTGGCAGGGACCCTGAGTAGCCCCTTCCATATACCTGTACAGGGCTCTCATCCCTGGTCTGAGTGATCCTGGCCCGGGGGCGGGGGCCCCACAGGCTCTTTTCTAAAGCAGGATCGGTTCTCTGGCCATTGAAACGTCCTTTGTCCCATTGGGAGAGACTGGGACACGGGACTCGAATAAATGCAATTTTGAAAGTCATTTTTCTTAGCTTAGGAGCACAGAAAACAATTCCTATGTTGGAATTATTCTAATGAGTCCGGCCTCACTTCAAAGGGTTTAATGTAATAAAAGGAAGAGACAGGGCTCCAATGGGGCCTAATTAGATTTTCTTTCCACACTCATCCTGCATTTGTTTTCTGAAGAGTGGCCAGGCCCGGGAGATCTGTGAGGGTCCAGCGTGCAGAGAGCTAAGAGCCAGGCTTGGCTAGAGAAGAACCATCAGTCTCCCTGAGCCTGACAACTGAGATCCGCTCCCAGCAGGACTGGGCCGCCACCTCTCGAGTCAACAGGGTTTGGGACCACATGGGAGGGGTCTTGAGAGGACAGAGGGCTCCCTGGGTCAGCGAGTGGGATGTGTGGGGTGGGTCTGGAGTCGAGCTGCCTGCCTTTGGCCCTCTTCTGTGCCAGCGGTGTGATCATGAGGACCTGAGCTTGCCTTTCCGCGGCTCCGTTTCCCCATCCGTGAAACGCGCGTGTGAGAGGACCACCCTCTTAAAATCAAGGTGCAAAAGCCACAGCACCTAGCACTTAAGCATGTCAGATTTAGAGGCCGGAGGCAGTGTGAGAACCCAGCACTGTAGCCTCATCCTCCTAAGAAATTCCTTGACCAAAGGATGCTGCTTTAGGCAAACCTCACTTTGGGGGTTCCAAGTTGAGGTGGCTGAAAAGAGGGAGGTGTTCAGCGGGAAGATATTTTTTGGATCTCTTAAGCAGTTGATGTCTGTCACTGTCTTTACTCTAGGTGCACTTGGTCAATAGACAATTAGATTCCCAAGTTGAAAAGTTCTTTCTCTAAGCAGGAAATCTAAGTTCTCAGTGGCGAACCAGACTCAGGTCAGATCGCCCCCCAGCAGCAGGGCTTCACATTCCCAGTGGTGTGTCCCTGCATGGCGTGCCTTGCCCTGCCCTTCTTGCTGTTTCCTTATCCGTCATTCAGCCTTTATCCTTTCCTTTCCCTCTGGTTTAAAAAATTACACTTATTTCTTTATTTTCTAGGAGTGTGGCCATGTACATCACACTGCGCATGTGCAAGTGGGACAGTGCGCATGCGCAGATGGGAAAGGACTGCTGGGGTAAGGCAGCCCTCTTCTTTATATCGTGTCATTTCCTGGGATGTTGCTGTGATCTGCAGGTTCCATTGCAAGCCTTGACACAGGTAAAGCACATTTGGCCACTGGTTGAGATCAAGGTATGGCGCCCTAGGTGACAGGGTTCCTGATCTTCCTCCCACCGCAGCCTTGTGGCTTGAAGCAGAAATATCCCCTACAGACTCATGGCTTGAGCACTCTTGTCCCAGCTTGTGGCTCTGAAGGCTGTTAGGGGGCAGGGCTTAGCTAGGGGTTGCAGGTCACAAGGTGCATGCATTTAAAGATTGTACCTGCTCTGGTTCCAGGCCAGTGTCTGTTGAAATAGGAACAAGCCTTCCCAGATCTGTTTCATCTTGTCTCATCTGCTGCAATGGATGGAACCATTGGCTCTGAAACTGTGAGCCCAGACAAGCCCTTTCTCCATCGAGTTGATTCTGTCATTATTTTATCCCAAAGACAAGAAAAGGATCCAGTACACCGTAGGACATCCCTTAACTCTGTGAATTTCAGTTTCTCCTGCTGGGATGAGAATGTTGCAGAGATTCAGCAGTATGTGTAAGGTGCTGCACACCCCATCAGGCTCACTAGCAAGTGTTCCTTTAGCTCAAGTGACCATCAGTGTTACATGTTACTTGGTTGGCTGTCTTTAAAAAATGTTATAAATAAAAAATGTTATGTAGCAGTTTCCTCAAAGATTAAGACTTTCCATCTTGGAGGGAAGCTCCTTAAGACACAGGATGCTTATGCGAAGGTGAAACATTTCATCTTGCAGAGAAGTGCCTTAAGTTCAGGAAGAGACAACTCAGTACTTCCAAGAAGTTCCTGAAACTGACAGGATTCACCAGGTCCCTCCCTACTCAGCGCACTTGTGTGTGTGTGTGTGTGTGTGTGTGTGTGTGTGTGTGTGTGTGTGCAGTAAATTCTGCTGCAAGATACTCCAGGTAGCCCAATAGCTGCCTGAAAGAAGAAGCAACCAACTGAACACTCAACAAGGACACCATGTAACGTGTCCCGCTGCCTCCCATCTTGAATGCTGTACTCTGGCTTTCCAGATCTTATGAGCTGTCACTCTGCTGATGTGGGTTTAGTGATCCAGCTGTCTTTGAGTCATTTCTGCTCCCATGGTAACCCATCATCCACATTTCTGTTGGTCACCCCAGGAAAGGTCACTGGCTTACCAAGTTAGACTTTGGTGGCATCCATGATTTGTCCTGTTTTCAGCTCCCATCTGAGATGAGTATGTGTTTGTTCATGCATCTCCAGGAACAATGTGATACGTCTCATCACCCCAGGATGAGGAAGCAGAGCCCCAAGGAGGTGGAAGGACAAGTCTAAGGTGGCTTGTGAGCAGTGTGTAGCATTCAAAGCAAGGTGACCTCACAGCCACACCTTGCCCCTGGATTCAGCGTCCTGCTGCCTCCCGCCCTGTGATTTCTTCCTAATGGAAGGAAACATTCCATCCAGGAGGGAGGAAGAAGGGGAGAGGCTCATGACAGCCAGAAAATTATTAACACGTCTTCCGAAGTTCTGGAACCCAATTAGACTCATAAGGTCCTTCTAGGAGGCTATGGGGACAGTCAGCATGTATTGATGGAGGAGTCCGTTCAACCAGCCCAGCTTCCAGAAGGAGCCCTGCTTCCTGTTACATGGTCTGCCTGAATGCAGGCTTGTAGCTTTAGTGAGCTGTCACCCATGCTGGGGAGAGATTTTGGTGCTGTAGTCATCTCTGTTTCTGTAAGCAACTACCCCATCTTGACTTCTATAAGTCACCTCAGTAAGAAGTCATAGTCACCAAGCTGGACTTCAGGGGAATCCTCTGGTCTGCCGTTCTCTCTCCAGGGTGAGAAGATGTTCACATCTCCCCAGAAGTCCCACATAACACCTTCTGGGTGTTCAGAGCAGGCTGTCATCCTCAGGTCACAAATCCTTGTAGGTGGGCCTTCTACAGTGATGCCCCACTCCTGAAAACCCAGCTAGAGAGAGGGAGACAGTGTAGCTCAGTAGTCAGGATGTAGGAGCTGGGGTCAGCTTGCTGCTCTCTAAGTGCCCTGGCTGTGTGACTTTTAGTGACGTCTCTGAGCCTCAGATTCCCTACTGGAGAAATGATGTTGACAGTGTTTAAAGTGCTTGGTGCCAGCCTCCCTGTCAAAGGCTCAGAGTTCGTGCTACATGGGCGGAGTTGAAGAGGTTGGCAGAGACGATCTTCCTCCTATCTCTACTGGGGGTTCTTGTCCTTCCTCCTTCCAAAAATGAGGTGGTTAGACAACACGGGATGTTCAGAAGGGAGTGTTTATTACTGATTCAGGGTTGACAACCTTCAGTAAACTAGATAACTTTAAGCCTTGTGGGAACTGCCAACTTAGAAGTTTGAACTCTTGGTAGCCATGAATGCTAGCCCAAAGCCCGTTATGACTCTGAGAACAGTTACAGTCCTTGGGAGCTCTCAGAGGGATTCAGGGTGTCAACTGAGATAAAAAAGTGGGTCATCAGTGGGAGGAGTGGGAGCAGCGGGGGCAGCAGGAACAGGAGGAGCTGCTGGAGAAGGGAGGAGGGGCAGCAGGCATCCTGTCTCTGGCAGGTCTCAAAGCTGAGGGCAGCTTTGGCATCTGCAGCTAAAGTGTGGGGTCTGAGAGGCAAGAATGAACAACCCCATTCATTTGCACCCATGGTTTGCGCTGTCCGGGATGCTGGCTGGAGCTCCAGGGCCCTCCTTAGGCACAGGAGCCTGGGGCTCCAGGAGCTTCCTATGGATCTGTCTCTGCAGTCTTCTCTTCCTCTCTCATCAGCCTCTCCTCACCTCTTACTCACCCCTGGACCATCCAAATCTGTGGGACATCAGCTGGGCCACGATCAGCTGACTTCTGCTATGTAAGGTTATAAGTGGAACCCGTCAGGGAAGCGCTGTCCAAAAGTCTGCCAGTTCTGGTTAGTACGGTGTTCTTCATAGGCCACTGCCTGCTGCTTTTCTCATCCATGACCTGGTGACCTTTGGGGTTCTGGCTGTCAAAAGCTGGGATTCTGGGGGCTTTTGCCCAACTGTTTTTTGTTTTTTGGTTTTTTATTTTTGGTTGCTTGTGTCCGTGTATCTCCTTACCTTGGGGTGCCCTGGCTGTCAGAAAGCCCCCAATCAGATGGGAAACTCCTTAGGTGGAGGGGAGTTTGTTGCCATGGTTACCTTTAGTACCCTGCCTCCTAGTCCTTCACAGCCACAGTGCACACTACTGTGGCCTCTATGGGTATGAGGGCACCCAGGCTGGCATAGCTTGGTGTCCCTAGAGGGCTGGGTGCTGGTACACACACTCCCAGCAGGAGGGAGCATGGACACTGGTGGCCATCTGGGGACATTGCATTAAATTTCTTGGTCCTTACCACAAGACAGACAGTGCTTCAGTGTCATGGTTTTCTGGTGACTCAGGGATTAAGAGGTGCTGAATTTCTCAGCTGGAATGAGGGAAGAGGTCCAGTGAGAAATATTTTGAGGTTCTCTGTCTAATTTCTTGGAGCGTGGGACACAAGGACATGCCAGTTCTCCTGCGTCGCACCAGAAACAGGGAATGTCGCTAATTCAGGTGAGCAGAAAATAGGAAATGTAAAACCGTCATCCGGAATGACATCGTGTATGCTGCTCCTTCCTGACTCTTTTTTTTTTTTTTTAATAGATAAATATACAGGCCTTAAAAACAAAACAAAACAAAAAAACAAAAAACCCAAACCAAACCCCTTGGAAATGGAAGCACACGCACACAGCCAGATGTGAGACAGGTGTCTGCAACCCCAGCTGTGGGGAGCTGAGGACAGAAGGTCCCAGAGTGAGACCTACCTCAGAAAAAGAACAGAAAACCAGCCACACAGACCACCACCACCACCACCAAGACAATCCATGCCCACCCAGAGGGTCTGGGGGATGCTGCCCCCCACCCTCCCATCTTTGGAAACTTAGAGCATCCAGCCCATGACTGCCATTGCCCTCCCTGGCTCGCTGAAACCGCCGACCATCGACTTAAACCGTCTAGGTAGGGTGCAGACGAATAAACACCAGCTCCTGCATTTTTGATGAAGTTGACATTACACAAACGCTCCCAGCTTACTTGATCAGACCGGGCAGGCAGCGAAGGGCCGAATCAATAATGGAACAGTGGGAGAAATAAAACATTAAACAGGACATTCTGCAAGGCAAGCAGCTTGGTGGGGAGGCAAGTCAGGAGACCCGGAGCGGCACGCGGCCAGCAGTCCCGTTGCCTGGCTGCCCAGGGAGCAGATGGTCTTGGATCTCCACAATCTTGGAAGACTGTGTGACTTCTTCAGAAGCCTCCAGCTTAGGCTGGAAGCCCAGAAACATGGAAAGAGTATTAAGTCTGTGGCCTTGTGCAGGTTTTTTTATTTTATTTTATTTTATTTTTTGTCTGTCTGCCTCAATTGAGAAAGTAGATCCTTGAGCAGGGATGGCAAATCCCTTCCTGATGGGTTCAGTGTGAACTTGGGATGTGTCGGATCCAGACACAAAGGACATTCCAAGCCACATGTGAGCAGGGCCCAGGAAATATGTCCTTGGAGCCCAGCTTTGGTGTGCACTTATGTGTCTGAGTGTGCTTGTGTACCTGTGTGTATGTGTGTGGTGTGTGGTGTGTGTTTATATGTGATATGTGTGTGTGGTGTGGCATATGTATGAGTGATGTGACGTGTGTGTGTGTGTGTGTGTGTGTGTGTTTCACTGTGGAAATCACTGATTCTAGGCTGACTTGTCAGTGACCTTCAGTGATGCACACTTCCTGTCTCTGTCGCTACACTGCTGGAATCACTAATGCGTGCCCATACTTCTGCATCTTTTTGTAGGTTCTGGGCATCCGAACTCAGGTCCCTGTGCTTTGAGAGCCAGCACTTTACTGACTGAGCCAGGATCCAGACCCCCCCGAACTCCTTGTATGCTGAGAGAGCAGCCCCACCCCATCCTCCTCCCTCTGTGGCTCTTGACCTTGAGGTCATTGAGAAAAATCTGGGTTAAGCTGTGCTCCATCCTAAGGGTGTTTGAAGGGGACACCTGTTAGGGAAGGGGGTATCTGAACCCCACGCTGCATCCTCCATCCAGTTGCTGTGCAACCTTCAAGTTTGGAAGAGGAATCGGAGTCCTTCCCAAAGAGCAAAAGGCTGAGAATGAGGAGAAAAAGGAGTCTGAGGGGAGAGCTACAGTGTGGGTCCAGCTGTCAGGGACGACTCTCTGGAGCTGCCCTGTGTGCTCTCTTTACTTTCCAGGACATCCTAAGCACTCGAGGTCTGGTCCATGGACTGAGGAACCAGTACCCCAAGGACACAATGGCTTATGCTCTTGAAGTCTACTAAGGGAGAACAGGCAGTGTAGCTTTGAGGCTGAACTAGCTGAGCTCCAGTGGGTCCTCCTGCTCTCTCTCTCTCTCTCTCTCTCTCTCTCTCTCTCTCTCTCTCTCTGTGTGTGTGTGTGTGTGTGTGTGTGTGTGCTGCATGCAAATCACTGTCTGCAGGGGCCCGGGACAATTTTCTACCATCCTGAATCTTGGCATCCTGCTAGACTCAGATAAAGGTTCATGTTGTGGAAGGGACTAGGAAATGGCTCTGCTCAGAGGGACCACAGACTTATTTTTTCTGTCTCTTTGAGATGTGTAGCGTTTTCATCTGTTGGTTTGATGGCATTTTTAAACTGTTCCCCATTCTGCTGTCTCTACTGAAGGATAGAAATGAAATGTTCAGGAGCTGGGGAACTGGTTCACTTGATTGATAAAGTGTTTGTCTTGATAGCCTGAGGTCTTGAGTTCGATCCTCAGAAATTCAGGAGTGGAGGTGTGCTTGTAACCCCAGTGCCGGGGTTGCTGGGGAGGCAGAGACGGGTGAACCTCTGGGGCTTCCTGATTAGATGGCTGAACTGTCTCGGTGAGAACTTTAGGCCAGGAGGAGATGCTGTCTCAAAAGCCAAGGTGGACAGTGACTGAGGGACAGCCAAGGTTGTCCTGTGGCATCCACACACTGCACGAGGCTATGCATATGACACAAACATACGTGTGTGCCTGCACATACATGAATATGCGCACACACATGCTCATACACACCCACAAAGAAATAATCAGTTCAGCAAATATCTATTCAGAGTCTGCTGAGGACCAGACTCAGGACATGGGGACAAGGATCCAGACTGGAGCATGAGGCCATCTAAAGCAGCTTACAGGGCCACATACTATGGCCTGGTGGACCCCCATGAAGAACACCTTAGGCCACTAATGCAGATTCATCACCAGCAAATCCTAACTGTGGCAGAGTCACTGTGTTTGAGATGTGACCTCAGGAAGGCCTGATTCGGTAGGGTAGAGTCATGAGATGCTGCCACGGTGATTCTGGGTTTTCATTTTGGCCCTCTAAGAATTACTGGTCATTCAAAAGCTGAAAAACCTCATCTGGGGTAGGGCTGGGGTTAGGGTGGGGAGGGTAGAGGAGGGGTGGGGAGGGGTGGGAGAGGGTGGAGGAGGGGTGGGGAGGGTGGGATTTCTTATTTGACTTTACCGTTCTCTGATGAACACGGCGTCTTCTACCTGACTCCCTCGCCGTAACCCATTTACTTTGAGAATCAGAGTTTGAGACCCAGGCTGCCATGTGGGCGTGGGCAGGGCTGGGACTGAGCCTCAGATACACTGGGCATCCTCTGTGCCAGCTCCTAGCTCAGTCTCTTGTTTGAGGGGCTCTGCTTGCAGGGCTGGGATTTCAGAGCCACAGCTCTTACGTTTCATTTGAGGTCCTCCTCCTCCTCCTCCTCCTCCTCCTCCTCCTCTTCCTCCTCCCCTCCTCCTCCTCTTCTCCTTCTCCTTCTCCTCCTTCTTCTCCTTCTCCTCCTCCTCCTCCTCCTTCTTTCATCTTTATTAACGTGGGTATTTCTTATTTACATTTCGATTGTTATTCCCTTTCCCAGTTTCCGGGCCAACATCCCCCTAACCCCTTCTCCCCACCCTCCCCCCATTACCGCCCTCCCCCCAACAATCACATTCACTGGGGGTTCAGTCTTGGCAGGACCAAGGGCTTCCCCTTCCACTGGTGATCTTACTAGGCTACTCATGGCTACCTATGAGGTTGGAGCCCAGGGTCAGTCCATGTATATAGTCTTTGGGTAGTGGCTTAGTCCCTGGAAGCTCTGGTTGGTTGGCATTGTTGTTCATATTTGAGGTCTTCTAAAGAACAAAGCAAATTTGTATCTTTCTATCCATCCATCTATCCATCTATCCATCTGTCCATTCATCCATCCATCTTTTCTTCCTCCCCCCCCCCCCTTTTTTGAGACATAGTCTTCTACATAGCCCTGGCTGTCCTGTAACTCACTATGTAGACCAGGCTGGCCTTGAACTCATAGAGATCTGCCTGCCTCTGCCTCCTGAGTGCTGGGATTAAGGTGTGTATTACTATGTTTAGCTTACTTCTCAATTCTAAATAGCCAATGATTTCTCTCAGCTGGTGTGGTGACATGTACCCAGAATCGCATCCCCCAAGAGGCTGAGGCAAGAGGTTGTCCTACCCATTACGGGCAGCCAGGGTACATAATGGTGTCAACCACCCTGGCCACTACGGCACAGAACAAACATAAAAGTGGAATTTTATCTTGCACATGAGCCCATTGGACACTTTCATAAGTCTCAGATATATTATTGGATTTTATTAATCTAATTTTTTCAATCCCTCGAAAACTGGCTGATTTTTCCTTCTGAGAACGATTTCATCATGACTTTCAGCTATGCTGAAAGGACTACAATAAGAAGAAAATGGAGCAACAATGGAAGCATCTAGAAGGATGAAGTCATGGTGACTTGGATCCTCACTGCTGGGTAGCTGTGCAGTTTCTGAGCGGGTGACCGGGCTGAACCAGAGGTCGGACTGCAAAATAGTCAGCACTCTACCCCTTGGAAACTGGATGTTTCCTTAACAAGAGAATTTGAAATTGTGGTTAATACCTTGTGATAGATCATTCTAGATTATCTAGGTGACTTGAGGTAATCACATGGGCCCCTAAAAATGTCATAGAAGGTGTGGCTATGAATGAGGGGAACTGGAGGCATCCAGTGGGAGAAAGACTTGTTGGCGTTTGCTGGTTTTGAATATGGAGAAATGTAGCCATGGGCCAAAGAGTGTGAGTGGCCTCCAAAACCACCAGGGAAGATTCTGGAAAGGATCCTCCCAATAAGGCCACCGTCCTGCTGACAGCTTGATCTTAGCCCGGCGAGTCAGTTATTGTGTTCATCCGTGTGACTCCAAGTCAACGGACGAGGCTTTATTTTGGCTCATGATTTCCCGGGGCATAGAGCATCATGGCGGGGAAGGCATGACGGCAGGAGCAGTTCTCAACTGTGGTTCAGGAAGCTTGCTTGCCTCTAGGTGCATCGGGGTAGACTAGGAAGTAGAGCGGGACTAGGAAGTGGCCTGGGTTATAAAGCTCAAGACACGCCCCTCTGTGACCCACTTCCTCCAGGTAAACTCCACTTCCTGAAGGTTTCATAACCCCTTAAAACAGTGCCCTTAACCGGGGAACAAACATTCAAACATGAGTCTATATATTTCCCACTCAAATCGTAACAGCCTTACTTTACACTTGGACCTCCAGAACACACACTGTCTCTGACTCCTTGCCTCTCCCCAGTCCCCCAAGCTCCCCTCTGTGTGTGTGTGTGTGTGTGTGTGTGTGTGTGTGTGTGTGTGTGAGAGAGACAGACAGAGAGAGAGAGAGAGAGAGAGAGAGAGAGAGAGAGAGAGAGAGAGAGAGTAGCAAGATTGAGCTAACCCAGTGGCCTAAAACACTGCATTGTCAGAAGGTATAAAAGGAAGGTGGAGGCTGGGATTCGCACAGTCTTAGTGCTTGCCTAGCATGCACACAGCCCTGGTTCAATCCTCAGTGCTCTGTAAACCAGGCCTGGTGGTTCTCTCCTGTGATCCCAGTAGCACTCCAGAGGTGTAGGCAGGAGGGTGAGAAGTTCAAGCACACCATGAGTTTGAGGTCAGTCTGGGATACAATGGACCCCCTCGTGTGAAGGGGAGGCTGCAGGGGTCATTTTATATCATCTTACAGTGTGGGTCTTGTTTCCATCCAGTGCATGTAAGGAGTCAGAATCCCCTTCTTTCCCGGTATAACGATAACAAGGAGAGAAAGATGTCCTACGACTGTCAGATGATTCAGAATGCAAATGCCAGCAGACGACGGTGCAACAGGCTTGAGTTAATGGAGATGGTGAAACTGGCCACGTTGAGCGGAGTCTCAGACAGTGAGTGTTCACAGGACAATGTCCCGGGTGGATTGTTCTCAGACTCAAGATTGAACGCGTAAACAAAATCTCAAGGGAAATGAAAGGGAAATGTGTCGTGCCGTCTGCCTAGTCACCATGTGCTGCTCTGGGCCGGGAGCCTAGGTGTTCCGTTATTCTGGTTCATGTGCAGCAGCAGTCTCCAGGCTTGTGTGCAAACTTGTACTTAATTGACTTTGTAATTCAATTATCCTCAGTTCCTAAATGGACACAGGCAAAGATGGGCGTCCTTGCTAGGTGGCCGGGAGGAAAGACTGAAATAGAAATTAGGGAATATTGTTTGGGTTGCTGCTTGTCACTGGTGTTTGCAAGTCTAAAAATAGAACTCTTTTGCAATCTTGGAGCAGAGATGACTGCCTTTCTTCCAAAAAAACAAATTATGAATGAATCATTAGAGATTTCAAAAATGGAACTGGGGAGATGGCTCAGGGCTCAGGGCTGCTCCTAGAAGATTGGGGTCCATTCCCAGCACTGGTGGCCCCCAACCATCCATGACTCCAGTTCCAGGGGGTCTAGCACCCTCTTCTGATGTCCGTGAGCACTGCACACACACGGTGTGCAAACATACATTACACACAGATCACCTGTACAGCTAAAATAACAATAAAATTGAAAATAATAATTAAAAAAAGTTCTTCAGGGCTGGAGAGATGGCTCAGTGGTTAGGAGCACGGACTGCTCTTCCAGAGGTCCTGAGTTCAATTCCCAGCAACCACATGTTGGCTCACAACCATCTGTAATGGTATCTGATGCCCTCTTCTGGTGTCTGAAGACAGCAACAGTGTATTCACATACATAAAATGAATAAATGTTTTTTTTAAAAAAAAAGTTCTTCAGTGCTAGAACTTGGCTTTGTGAGTGAGTGAAGAAAATGAGAAATGAGAGGCTGAAATCCAGGGGGATGTGCTTAGGCTCTGAATCCAGATTCAAGATGCTTATGGTCATGGTTCTGAGTGGAGAATTTGGTTGTATCTAGACAGCGGGGCCCACTTCAAGCATGCATACCTTCAAAACTGGGAATCTGGGTAAAGGTTTGCAATGGCTCTGTTTAAAGTTGGGTATGAATATCTGATAAAGTTGGCCCTCACTCCCTTTCTCCTTTGTGTGGGTATATGTTTCTATGTACGCATATCAGGAGCTAATGCAGAGTAACCCAGTTAAGCTGCTCTGATATCAGGGGCTGGTGTTGAGTGTCCCCAAAGTTGTCTTCCCCCCTGTTTGAGACAGAGTCTCTCACTGAAGGCAAGCTTGCCAATTGTCTCAAACAATAGACTTGGGCGTAGTAAGGGGAAAATGGGTTGGGTACTGGATATCATGGTGACTAATAGATCGGGAAGAAGAGTCAACTCAGGAAGAGAGGGGACGAGGGTGTCCTTGTGTACCCCCAAAGGCCCATTACTTAACCTATGGAGAGACTCCATAGGGAGAACCACATGGGAGAGGCAGAGAGCTTGTTGGTCCCCAAGGTTCTGCTTCAAGGCCATACACTCTGTAAGTGTACAGAGAGGTGCTGTTCACTTGCAAAACAGTTCTTGGTGCCTCGCCAAACCTACCAGAGCTCTGGTGACCACCAGGCCAGGGACCGGGCAGCAGGGCTACATCACCAGTGCATTGCCAGAGGTTCCGTCCACCCGCTGTTTGCAATGCGTTGGGTTGAGCCCACACAGCTCTGGAATACGCAGGCAGATGTGGAAAGAGGCAGAGCCCCCAAGGCCTTCTCTTCCTGACACCTTTCACTCTTGTCACAAGTATGGCAGCGAGTGTGTGGTGGAGGTCGCTCTAGGGTCAACAGAAGGAATTTGGCCTGGTGTCCTGATCAGTTGAAGCAATCTGTGGTTGTTGGGTACCCATGGGGGAAAGGCTCAAGGGCTCCAGCTGATACCAGCATCTGAGGAAGTTCACATCCTTTCTGTAACGAGATTCAGCGTCTGCACAGAACCCTTGGACCCACCTGTGTTCCTTAGATAGACTGACCTCTTAGGAGACCCAAGGACGCAAATGCTGTGTAAATAGTCATTGCCCCATCTCGTTTCAGGAACAGGAGGAAGGTCTCCACACAGAGGCAGCCTTATTATTGTGTGTGTGTGTTGGGGGTGGTGGTGCATGTGTCATGGTCTCTTAATTAGAGTGTGATGAAAAACCATGACGAAAGCATGTGATGAAACCATGACTGTTCATCATTGAAGGAAGTCAGGACAGGAACTCGTTCAGGGCAGGAGACTGGAGGCTGATGCAGAGGCCATGGAGGGATGCTGCTTACTGGCTTGCTCTGCCTACTTCCTTATAGAACCCAGGACCACCATGGGCTGGGCCCTCCCCCATCAGTCACTCATTAAGAAATGCTCTCCAGGCTCTCCCACAGCCCGATCTTATGGAGACATTTTCTCAACTGAGACTCCCTCCTCTTTGTTGATTTTAGCTCAGTGGTTCTCCGTGTGTGGGCTGGGAATACTTCGGGGGTTGAGTGACCCCTTCCACAGGGGTTGCCTAAGACCATTAAAAAAAAAACACAGATCTTTACATCATGATTCATACCAGTAGCAAAATCACAGTTATGAAGAAGAAATAACAATATTATGGTTGGGGGGTCACCACGACATGAGGAGCTGTATTAAAGGGTCACAGCATTAGGAGGGCTGAGAACCACTGCCGTAGCTTGTGTCCAGTTGCCTTATGTCTAGCCAGGATGCTTGTCACGTGCGGAGGTCAGAGGCCGGTGTGCGGGAGTTAGTGCTTTCCTTCTACTATATAAGTTCCTGGGATCAAACTCAGGGCCTCATGCTTGCTAGGTCAGCGCCTCTATGCAGGTGGAAGCTGGGTATTTTGCTAATGTCCTCACTTTATAGCGAGGGAAACTGAGGTCTAGAAGGGGTTAGTGACTTGTGTAAGGTTGGGAGCTCTGGGTTCGATTCCCATCCATGATGTCCTGAGGACTTCTGAGCCAGCACCCACTAGGACAGCAGAAGGTGGTAGTGGGGTCGGAAGTGGAGAACCTATAGACCTGGCTCCTAGACTGGAGAGCTTGAGCCACATGAGTGTGGATGCTTCTAGACTCTGCTGGGCCTCCAGCCGGAATGAACCAGAGTTCCTTCTGTGAATACTGTCCACAAAGGCCGAGTTCTTCATCTACCTGAACAATTATGGGTTTGGAGATTTAAAATAATGGTTTCAGCATGTGCTTTGTATAAACAAGGGTTGGGGCAGGGGGAGGGGAGGGGGCTGCGAGCTTGGCTCCTTCACGCAGCTAAAAATAGCAACGTGCAAGTCCTTTAATGATCGGGAAGAAACTTAAAACGAATTTCTTGGAAAATTCCCTCCCGGTTCCACAGCACCCTTCCCACCCCCTTCTCTGCTTTGTGCAAATGAAGCGAGGGAAACCGGGGTGAGGGGTGTGTGTCACGATACACTTCCTTCCTGACTCTGAGAAGGAGGGGCTGAGGAGGCCAGATCGGGAACAAAAATGCCTGTTCAGGAGCTCGCTTCCGGCTGACACGGGCCTCTGAGCTCTGTGAGTGGCGTTTATAGCCACAGATATGGGAAAGAAAATAACTCTCCCGGGCACAGCATCTTGCTTCAATTAATAACACAATCAAGTGTCTGGCCTTGTGGAATGGAAGGATTTCAACATTCAAGGCCCCACTGGCAGGCAGGAGAGAAGTGGGCCCCTGACTAGGCACCCCCAAAGCAATGGGCTGTCCAGGCAGGAGCAGGAAGAGTGTGTGTGTGCTCAGGGCACCGGATAGAACAGTATAAGGTGGTAGGGGGTTCAGAAGTGGAGAAGCGGAACCTGAGGCAGGGGGTGGTCAGAAATCCTGCTGTTTATTGCACGCCTTTATGATCCCTGGGCATTTGTTTGTATTTCCCAATTCAGTCCCACTTTCCAGATCAGGAAACTGAGACCCAGAGAAGTGAGGCAAAGAGCACTCCGTACTCTGAAATGAGGCTAGAAAGTGGTGGGGTTGGGGTCTGAACTTCGGGGGGCAGCGGGCTTCCCATCAAGAGACATACTCTGGAGGAGGAGATGGCTCAGTTAGTAAAGTGCTTGGCCTGTATGCATGAGAACCCAAGTTCCATCTCCAGCACCCATGTAAAAAGCTGGGTCTGATAGCACACAGCTGCAATCCCAGCTCTGGGCAAGGAGAGCCCAGGGTTCCTTGGGGGTCGATGCTCAGCCTGTCTAGTTGAGTTGATGAGCTCTGTCTGGGGTTCAGGGAGACACTGTGTCTCAAAGCAAAGAGGATGGAGACAGGGAATAGCACAATTGTCCTCTGGCTTACACACACACACACACACACACACACACACACACACACACTCACACACACACACACACACACACAGAGAGAGAGAGAGAGAGAGAGAGAGAGAGAGAGAGAGAGAGAGAGAGAGAGAGAGAGAGAGGCAGAGACAGACAGAGACAGGGATTGGGGAAGGTGGGCCATTTTGGGGTATTTTGAAAGGGCAGAATACAAATGTCTCTGCATTCTGCCCAAGCCTGGACTGTGAACTGGGCTCTTTTCATGCAAGCTTGAGCCTCTCCTGCTTTTGCTGTTGGAAGTGTGGGAGGAGAAATGGAGGGAGGAGAGGCAATGTCCGACTTAGAAAAGTGGGCTCACCTGAGTGAGGCAGCAGTTGCTGAGGAAGGTGAAGGAGAGGTGGGTGAAGGAGAGAGCATGGTAGTAGCCAAGCTTGCTCCCACTCTGTCTCAGGCTTCATCTGGAGCTGGATTTGGGACACACTTAGAAATGTCTACAAACCACCATGAAGCAGGAGCAAGAGAAGCCTTCTTGGGGCTGGGGATTTAGCTCAGTGGTAGAGCGCTTACCTAGGAAGCGCAAGGCCCTGGGTTCGGTCCCCAGCTCCGAAAAAAAGAACCAAAAAAAAAAAAAAAAAAAGAGAAGCCTTCTTGGTTGGTGGGAACTTAGTGGTCCTCTGGGTGTTGGGACGAGCTGGGAGCCAGCTCTAGCTCCTGATGTTCACTGTCCAACAAGGGGTATTTTGGACACCTCTCTGGCCCCTGTGCTTGGCTCTTTTTGAAGTCTCTGATGTAAAAATAAAAAAGAACTGTCCAAATCACCATCTACTTCATCCTTCACCCCTGTGCCTAAATCACCATCTGGTCTACCTTGACCCTCACTTGTGCCTAAATCACCATCTGGTCTACCTTGACCCTCACTTGTGCCTAAATCACCATCTGGTCCACCTTAACACTCACCTTTGTGCCTAAATCACCATCTGGTCTACCTTGACCCTCACTTGTGCCTAAATCACCATCTGGTCCACCTTAACACTCACCTTTGTGCCTAAATCACCATCTGGTCTACCTTGACCCTCACTTGTGCCTAAATCACCATCTGGTCCACCTTAACACTCACCTTTGTGCCTAAATCACCATCTGGTCTACCTTGACCCTCACTTGTGCCTAAATCACCATCTGGTCTACCTTAACCCTCACCTTTGTGCCTAAATCACCATCTGGTCTACCTTGACCCTCACTTGTGCCTAAATCACCATCTGGTCTATCTTAACCCTCACCTTTGTGCCTAGTGTTTTTTCCACAACCAGTGGACAAGTGAGTAAGACAGGTATGGTCTGCCAGACTCCTGCTTTCCTGCTTTGCTACACATGTCCATCTCTTCCATCTGGCTCAGAAGCCACCATCTCCAGGAGTCTGCCTCCTTGAACATCAGCTAGAAGTCATTCTCCAACCTTTAAGACTTTAGAACTCTTGGCCTACCTTTCTGGCTCTTGAGGAGTTTCTTGCCTTGTGGGTCACATCTTCATTGAGAATCCTGAAGGGTTGCTTGCTTCACTTCTGGCCTGTGCTCAAGTATCAACTCCTCTCAATGACCAGAGCATGCACTTGTGGCAGAGTGCAGTCCCCTAGTGCAGACAGCCATCATCATCCTTAATTTAGCTGTGCCTGTTTGCAAGAGGCCACCAGGAGCTGGTCTGTGGAGTCTTGACATCTCCTTAGAGAAGGGGTCACTGTACCCTCATCTGAGACTCTTGATATGCTTCACAGCCCTTTGTACACAATTCTTTCCTACTGGCATGGGGCCCTTGAGTCTCCCCCTAGATGCTGGACTATGTAGGTAGGGACCTTACCTTGGAGCTCCATATATGCTGCTATGAGGAAGCCATAAACAGAGGTCAAATTCACTGTCCAGTCACTGTTGAGTGAGTGTTAACCCCAAACTAGGAGCCAGGCAGTGTGATGCCAGAGTCAAGCAGCTCATTCAAATGCTGTGATTTCTGTCATGACCGGTAGAATGCCTGATCCAGTGCCACAGATTTGGAATGTTGCTTGAGTATAACTCCCTACCAGTCTGGACTTGCTTCTCTTTGCTTTCAGAGTTTGTTGACTGAATTGAGGAGAACAGGCTGATGCAACAGACTTGTCGTAAATTCTGGGAGGTTTTGTACTCTTTTATAGCTCACTCAATGGATGAAAACAATGGGTAATTAGAAATCTTCCCATACAGAGGTGGGCTCTGTAGATTGCTCTGTGGGGGCATGTCTGGGGTTACATTCATAGAAATGGTGCTGATGTCATCGAGTGGCCTGTCTGGGCTGGACGTGTGATTACTCTCTTGGCTCATGAGTCTATCCCTTCAGTGGGTGGCTGGGACATGGGAGATGTCTGGACATTTCTCCTGCCATATGCCTATAGCTAGTTGAGTTTCCTCACAGCATGGTGGGCTCAAGCTAGTTGGATTTCTAACATGGTGTCCAATTTCACTGAGGTCAAGTGTTTCTAGGGTCCTATCCAAAGCCTTAGACATCCTGTGACAATCTAGAAGTGACACGCTCTGGTGTTGCCTGGTACACTGGGAGATATGTATCATTGCTTTTGTGGGCAGGCATTCTTAGAGAGGGTTTCTGTGGGCTGCGTCATGGCATACCAATGGTTTCTGTCACTGTGGCAGGGCTGTGGATCAGGGTACTGTCAGGGGCAGAGGCTGAAGCAGGTATATGGAGGTGAAGTATAGGGGTGGCTGGGGGTTGGGGTGACAGAGAGAGCAGAACTATGTCTCATTGCCAGCAGTCTACCAAGGGCAGGTACACATGGGTATGGTCACAAGGCTTCCAGAGGAGCAAGAATAGACAAGCCAATATGCATAAAAGCAACTTTAATTTTTCTAATATTTTTAATGATTCCTAAATGCTTTAACCTCCCTTTTAGCCTCCACCCACCAGAGGCAGTGGAAAAGAAAGGACATGGGGGAAGTGGACCTGTTTAGAAAGGTTCTTTGGAGCAGCTCCCATCTGTGTTGTCTGGAAATTTGCACCTTTACAGATCAGCAGCCACAGCTCAATCCACTTGCAAACGCTTCATGGATACACCAGCAGTCCAGTTCGGTAGAGTTGGGATAGCAGCAGAAGTGACATGACCTAGCAGGCACAGCCAGGCCTCAGCCTCAGCTCGAGTCAGCAGAAGGGACCAGGAGGGACACCAGAAGAAGTTCTCGGCTGTGCCTCTCTCAGGGAAGCAAAGATCAGCAAAGACACAAGACCAACAGCTGTTGCACAGCTAGCTCTGTCACCTGTCACTCCATGGAGTCCTGTTTATACCCTCCAAACATCACGTCTTCCATGTCCCTTACTTCAGCACACGCGTCTGTCTCAGCTGACATCACTCTGCCAATTAGTCTGAGTCTGTGGAAGTGGCAAGAAACTGCAGCACATCACCACAAGGTTTTTGGTTTGTTTCTCTCTATGAAATCCCAACAAATGCAGCTCAACTATGCAGCGTAAGGCAGACCATTAAGCATCATTAGTGAAAGGTCCTTCATCACATGTCTTTCCACTTGTTTGCTTTAGCAGAACATCCTCTCTCCTGTGTCTGCTTCAGTGAAACGTTCCTTCACGAGTCTGCCTTAGCCTTTCACACCTGTGTCCACTTCAGGAAAACACTTCTTCACGGGTTTGCTATTTCTCCAGCTCCACATTTTACTCTTAATTTTACTCTTTACATCTTACTTGTAGATCTGTTACTCACACAAAAAGAGACCAGCGGGTCAAGTCAGAGATCTTTAGATGGGGACAGTTTCCTGAATTATCTGAGTGACTGAATGCTGTCCTAGGACTGATTGTCACAACTAGACAAAGACATGTGGGTATGGAACAAAGATGAGGGGGATGTGGGTGCTGGCTTTGAGGATGGCGAGCAGCCATGAGCTGAGGAGAACAGGCAGCCTGTAAAGCCTGGAAAAGAGGAGAATCTTATCAGAGCTGCAGCTCTGCTGACTCCCTGAAACCCCTGACCTCAAGACCTTGTAACAGCAACCTTTTTTACTCTTTTTTTAAATGATTTATTTATTTATGTATATGAGCACACTGTCACTGTCTTTAGACACACCAGAAGAGGGCATCAGATCCCATTACAGATGGTTGCGAGCCACCATGTGGTTGTTGGGAATTGAACTCAGGACCTCTGGAAGAGCAGTCAGTGCTCTTAATCACTGAGCCATCTCTCCAGCCCCCCTTTTTTACTCTTTACACCCCTCGGTCTGTGGCAATTTGTTATAGTTTCAACAAGAAAGGAATATTTTACAGCCACCAGACTTTTCCCTCAAAATCAATCCTATCTGACTTTTGAAATTAGTTATAAGCAATCATGTCTCTACTTAGAAAACACAAAGACAGAGGCAGGTAAACACCCGTCCCTGAAGGTTCATAAGTCTGAGATATCCATTCTCACAGGGAGTCCTTGCTCCTTAAGGCCACTCCAGGGGACATTATAAGATGCTCTTTCACAGGTATGTACGTGATGTAAAGTAGACCTGGGTGTGTCACAGCACATCTGTTATTGGGGCGGAACAAGTCTGTCATCCCAGTGCTTGGGAGGCTGAAGCAGGAGGATCTTGACTATGAGGCTAGCCTGGGCTACACAGTGAGATCTTGTCTCAAAACCAAATCAAGCAAATCAACCCCAATTCCAACGTGATTGGTTTGAGGACAGCTGAGAGGTGTACTCTGCTGTGTTCAGGAGCTACTCTCCCTAAGAATCTTGGTCTTCTAGGACCATTTAGTTTTTTAAATAATTTAATAACAGCCTTTAATACTGGAGTAGAAGAGGCCTGTGTCACTGAGGGCCTGTGCCTCACCTGCTGGCAGTATGTCTTAAGTGCCGGCACAGTCCCTTAGAGGGGATAAGTCGCTTCTCTCTCAATAATGCTGAATCAATAGTGACAGCCATGTCACTCACAATAATCAGGGTGGAGTGAGATGGCCCATGATCCCGAGTGACAGCCTGTGGAGCTGCCCCTCGCCAGAGGGAATGTTCTGGTAATTCATCATAATAGTGTCTCTAGAGAGGCTGGGCGGTGGCCCCTGCAGCAGAGTTCAGTGGTGAGGCTGTTCCCCTCAGTCTGTCTCCTCACAGATGCACCCCACTTTCTCTGACTTAAACCTACAGCCGGCAGATCAGAGCAGAAATGTGTTGGCTTCAGTCTTGAATCTATAGAATACCAGAGAGTCAGAGCATATCAGTTCTGTGTGTGTGTGTGTGTGTGTGTGTGTGTGTGTGTGTGGCAGCTGGAAGCCATTTCAAAGTGCAAAAGTGCAAAGCCCCAACCCTGTTTCAGAAGGGGAAGCTGAACCCCAGGTGGGGTGACCTGCCTGCCTGAGATCACCCCAAGTCAGTGGCTGATGGGATCCAGGGCTCACCTCTGCTCTAGGGACATTCCCCAGCTGCCCTTGAGGAAAAAATGGTCGAGAAGGGGAGGGAGAAGCTGAGGAAGAATGGAGGAGATGGGGCTCTGTGGGCCGCTGCCTCTGAGGAACAATTACGGTGTGGTATCTGGAAACATCAAAGGCCAGAAGATGTTTCCTAAGGCAGACACTGGGAGACATGATGGGCAGGGCAGGAATAGTGGGGAGATATTTTATAGCAAAGCAAAATGAGACGCCAGGGTGCTAATACTACCTCAGGGCTGCTTGTAGGGCTGACAACAAAATGACGGAGACCTATTTGCTCTTCAACGGGAAGCAGCTGTGGAAGGCTCCTGGCTCTGACTTCAGGCCAGTCCCTTCCCTGTGGGCCACTTTCCTCATGTGCAAGGAGGGAGAGTTGAACCAACAAGTAAGAACATTCCATGAACGACTGATGTTGGGCAAGACCTGTGCATGTGTGTCAGTGCACACTCAGTCCTAGCATTGAGGAGGCAGAGGCAGGTGGATCCCTGGGGCCTGCTGGCCAGCCAGCCTCACCTCTAGACCAATGAGAGACCCCGTCTCAGAAAATAACGTGAATGGCTCCCGATGAACACCACCAAAGTTATCTTCTAGCTTCCACACCCACATACACACACATACAGGCACACACGTATAGACATGCTCACACATATCCGAATGCATACACGCATGCACCCACCCACCACATGCACCCTACTAGATAGATACATCAATTTGCCCATACATTCTGCCACATGCAAACAAGCACACCCACACACGCACACACACATGCCCACATGCACACACAGGTACACACTCGTATGCATAGGCACACACACAGATGCACACTTATACACAAACTGAAAGTTTCTGTGTGGAACCTCGTAAAAAGAAAAGTGTTTTGATTTTAGACTCTCACTGAGCGCAGTGGGAGACTTGATTCAGAAAAACAGAGCAACAAGCCCCTTGGACCTGACCAGCAGACCCTCTGGAATGTGAAATATCCTGGTGCATCCTTGCCTTGCCCTCCCTCCTGCTGTGCCCAGACCAAGGCTCCTGACCTAAGTCACAGGGTGGCACCTTTTCTCTGGCGGGGATGACAGATTCCATTTCTGGCTGTCTGTGATGCATTTTCAGAAGGCACCTCCCCCAGCCCTGGGGAGCTTGTTAAAAGGCCATTGGCATCCCCAGGAGGGGCCCAATTTGCCTTTATGAATGAACTGTTCCAGAGAAATCAATGAACGTGTCACTTGGGTCAAGTAAACAAATGTGCTTCTCCTTGGGGCCTGGAGTCAGGCTCGGAGCCTCCCCGTGGGCAGCGGGTTCTGAGAAGTGCTTTGTCCGGGTTGGGAATGGCTTTGGGTTAGCGCTCCAGGGAGAGCCAAGGCATCCCAGAGTGCATACCCACGGGTCTCTGCTCTCACTGCAGGAGGAAGGCCAGAGAGCAGCATCTCTGGATGTTGATGATCAGAATAGAAGTCAGAGACACCTTTCCTTTTAAAAAGTGATGTTCTGTTTGTTACATCTTAATACTTGTGTGTATGGTACGTGCACGTGTGTGTTGTGTGTGTGCACGCGTGTGCCTGTGTGTGTGGATACAGTCATGTATACGTCTCAGTGAATATACGGAGGTCGGAACACAAACTCAGCTATTGATCCTGCTCCTCCTTGTTTGAGACAGTCTCCTGTTTTCCACTGCATGGGCCAGGCTAGCTAGTCTGCAGGACCCCAGGGATTCTCCTGTTTCAGCCTTTCAACCCCGCTGTAGAGCTTTGGGGTTATGGTCACCATTCTACCACAGCTGGCTTTTCCACAGTTCTGGGGATTTGAACTCAGGTCCTCACACCTATGTGAAAAGTGTTTTACCCTCCAAGCCGTGGCCTCCATTCCCTTCTCCATCTCCATGGGACCCTGGCTAGCACCTACTGTGTGCCATTACATAGATGCTTTAGGTAGAGACTTAGTGACCCTTAAGATGTAGGCCCTGTCCTCGAGACTCACACCAGGTTTGAATCTTCCTGCTGCACAACCCCCACAGAAGCCTGTGAGTGCACAGATTCCCAGCCACACCCCTCAGGCTGTCCGGACTGTCCATAGTGGCTCCTGACTGTCCCCCTCCTCTCTTCTATGTTCCCTTAAATTTCACTATTTCGTCAAAATGTTAGTTTTCAGAAACTGACCCTTTCAGGGCCAGTAAGACGGCTCAGCAAGTGAGCTTGCCTTTGCCAAAAGCCTGATAGCTAGAGAGCCATGTGTGGAGAGCCCTGTGTGGAGAGCCATGTGTGGAGAGCAGTGTGTGGAGAGCCCTGTGTGGAGAGTGCTGTGTGGAGAGT
The DNA here is from genome assembly GCF_021556685.1 of Rattus norvegicus. Classification (NCBI taxonomy): domain Eukaryota; kingdom Metazoa; phylum Chordata; class Mammalia; order Rodentia; family Muridae; genus Rattus; species Rattus norvegicus. The sequence goes on from NC_141538.1 coordinate 153,257,650, forward strand.
GCTGTGTGGAGAGCAGTGTGTGGAGAGCCGTGTGTGTGGAGAGCCCTGTGTGGAGAGCGGTGTGTGGAGAGAAGTGACTTGGTTCATGGAGAAGAGAAGGATTGGTTCATGCTGCCCCCAGGGCACTGACTGTTTTTCCCTTGTGGGCATCTGTGGAACCCTAAAGTGAAGCAGGGGGTTCTCTGGAGAGGAGGGTCTGAAAAGATGGGGTCCTGTGGACAGCGAGCTCACATGTGCCAGCTTCCTCCCCTAGACACTGGGCAGAGCTTATCACTTACCCCGGGCCATCCTCCATGCTGGGAAGTTTCCCTCTAGCTGTGCACCCCCCTGTGAGTGTTCCAGAAAGGAAAGGGTGGGGTACACCTGAGTGGTAGAGCAGTTGCCTGGTGTGCCTGAGCACCAGAGCTGTGGCCAGCATCAACAGACAACAAAACCAGATTAGCATGCCTGGCCTCAGACACTCTTCCCAGGTCATTACCAGGTCCACTAGGGCTGTTTAAAAACAAATCCTTTAGGGGTTGGGGATTTAGCTCAGTGGTAGAGCGCTTGCCTAGCAAGCGCAAGGCCCTGGGTTCCTGGGTTCGGTCCCCAGCTCTGAAAAACAAACAAACAAACAAACAAACAAACAAAAAAACCAAATCCTTTCCACAACAAACACAGTACTGACTCTCTCCTAAATTTACTTTTCAGAAATATAATTAAAATTATTTTTAGACTTATTTCATTTTATGCATATAGGTGTTTTACCTGCATGCTTGTATATGCACCATGTGCATGCAGTGCCCATGGAGGCCAGGAGAGGGCGCTGGACCCCTGAACCTGGAGGAAGATGGCTGTGAGCCACCATGTAGATGCTGGGAAAGGAACCTGTGACCTCTGCAAGGGAAACAAGTGCTCTCTAAACAGCTAAGCCATGTCTCCAACCCCCAGGGTATAGGGGCATATAGTTTGATGGTAGGAACTATATTCAGTTGTTCCTTATGGCACATTTAAAATTAAAAATTTAAAAATAATCAATTTTTAATAATCAAAACTAGGCTTTTTATGATTTGTGCATGTGTGTGCATGTGTGTGTACGTGCATGAGGGCATGTATGTGTCTGTGTGCCTGTGGGCATGCATGTGTGTACGTGCTCATATGCTGTGGGCTGGCTCTCCCATATAGCAGGATGTGGGATTTGAACTGTTAACTGAGAAGTCCTGTGTTCTGCAGTCTCCATAATCAGTTCACGTACTACTGTCCCTCTGTCTGCGCTCGCTCGCTCTGCGGCTAAGCATTCTTGGCTTTGAGCTTCCGGAGCTAGTACCAGAGTGGTTCCTGGGCACGGGCACAGAGAGAAGCAGAGGGAGGCAGAGGGAGACGGGTTGAGGGAGAGGGGACAGGCAGTGGCCCTGGAGAGACTCAGGTCTTCTCAGAGGCCTCACTCCCTGAAGAACGGTCTCCATGACACAGAGCTCAGTATAGACGGCCACCTCCATGAGCCCATGTGTGGCCAACGGTGTCCTGTGATGTTTTCCCAGCCATCTGGCACAGTACTGTCAGTGTGCTTGGGGACACTTAGGCTCCAGATGCAGGGTCCGAACTGGAGTGAAATGCCGAGCCCATTCTTGCCCTATCCACACAGAACCAGCTTGTAGCCAGCTGACCCGTCTTTGAGGAACGCTGGTCTGTGTAGTGAATCCTGGGCTGGGGTTCCTATCACCTCTTATGGCACTGGAGGTTCACCTCGCTTAACCGTGTAGATGGGAGGTGCACTGTGGCTTCCGATGAGCCCTTGTGGCATCTCTATCCGGGTTAATGTCCTTCTCAGAAGTGACTTCACTGAACTTAGCTGACAGTCTGGCGAGCCCAGACCATTCCACAGTGCACCTATGGCTCAGCGAAGGTGCCTTCCCAAGACCACAGAGTGAAGAGTTAGGACTCCTCAGTATGCGTCTTCTAGGGCTGTTACCAATCTCCCGGTGAAATGGCTTGTGTATGGTTGCTGTTCATGACATTGCGTCTGGCCTCTCTGCGTGCTGGCATCGATGTCACATGGGAGCATGGGAGCTGTGTGGGGCAGGGGAGGAGGACAGAGGCAGCCAGAAGGCCAGGCCTCTCTCATTCTGTGGCATGTCTCTCTCCTCTGTTCTCCCTCCTATGCTGTCCAGTGGCTTGAAGCAGCATGTGGACCTGTGAAGACAATCTCAATCTCTCTCTCTCTCTCTCTCTCTCTCTCTCTCTCTCTCTCTCTCTCCCTCCCTCTCTCTTCCTCTCTCCTCAGCCAACCTGAACCTGTTCCCACACGGACACTCTTTTGTTTACTTGCTCCTGTTGAGGGTCAAGAAGCTGGGCCTGGAGTGGAGGCCCGCCATCCTGACTGCCACATCATCTGGAATGCAATACGGTAACTGTGGGGAATTACACTTTGATTTCCTCAAATCTCTATCTTCTTGGCTCTTCATTCTGAGCCTGATGGTGTTCAAGGCTGTAGTAGAAGACAGGCCTGGCTGAGGTCTCACTGGCTTCTCCACCCTTCTCTCTTCTGTCCCCTGTGTACCTTCTGGGGGCAGCGCTGAGACACCAGGTGAAGCCCAGGAGGGAAGCTGCCTGCTTTCTACTGGGCAAGAAAGTGCTTCTCCATCATCCTGGGGAGGTGAGGCTGGGGGAGAGGGAGCCACTCTTCTGTTTCCTGAGGGGCACCAATAATCGTTGGGGTAGCCTGTGCTCTGGAGTTCCCACCTGTGGCTGGGGTCATGTCCCCCAGCCCAGCACCCTCTGCTAACTAGCCGAACACCGAGACCCAGAGAGAAAACACAGTTGGGGGCTGTCGGGTGGGAATGTGACTCGTAAGAGCCTCAGTTGAAGGGGTGTCATGGTTGTCTCTGTGTGGAATTTGGGCTCACTCAGGCGTTCCCACTGTGTCCACTCTGCTCATGAAGGTTACATTAACATCAACAGCTGCCGCTTACTGACTACCTGTCACATGCCAAGCGCCATCCCAGGTCTCTTCTGCTCCTTCTCTTGAGTCTTCACAGTGGCCCTGCATGGTGGGCAATAATGTCCTATTTAACTTTTTTTTTTTTTTAAGACAGGGTCTGTCTATATAGCCTTGGCTGACCTGGAACTTCCTGTGTAGATCAGGTTGACCTTGAACTCACAGAGATTCACCTCCCTCTGCCTCCTAGGTGCTGGGATTAAAAGCAGTTAAAGCACTGACTCAGGGCTACATGAGAGCCCAGAGTCGGACCTGGTCTATGTGAAGCCATCATGGTGTTCTGTCATGGGATCCTTATGCCTTTCTTAGTAGGAAGTGCTCCAGTCTCTCGAGGCTGGATGGGTACATGCCATTTCTTGAAATATTTAGCTCTGATCTATCATTTTCATTAAAAATTAAAAAAATACATATTTATGCATGTGGTTGTTTTGTTTGTAGGTATGCGTTGTCTGTATGCCATGGGTATGCAGTGCCTGCAGAGGCCAGAAGAGGGCGCCGAATCCCAGGAACTGGAGTTACAGAGGCTTGAGAGCTGCAGTGTGGGAGCTTTGAGTTCAACCTCAGTCCTCTGCAAGAGCAGCCAGCACTTTTAACTGTGAAGCCATCTTTCCAGCCCCCGTTCTTTATTTTTAAAAATTAGAGAATGTTTTACAGGGCTGGAGAGATAGCGTAGTCAGTTACACACTTGCCTTGCAAGTGCCCAGACTTGAGTTTGATCCTCAGATCCCCCATGTAAAGAAAGCTACACATGGTGCGCCATTGCAAGCCCAGTGCTGGGAGGTGGAGGTGAGGATCCCTGGTGCGACCTGACCAGCCGTCCTAGTTGGAATAGCAAGCTCCAGTTCAGTGAGAGACCTGCACATGCAACACGTGTGCGTGCATAAACACACATATGTATAAACACATGCATGCATAAACACACATGTAAATACACACAGAGGAAAGATAATTGCTTAGTAGAGACAAACTAGAACCTAAAGTAGGTGTAAGGTGAGCTCTCCAAGCAGGAGAGGAGGTGCATCAGCCCCCATGTTGGTGTGGGTTCTTTCAGATGAGAGAGAGAGAGAGAGAGAGAGAGAGAGAGAGAGAGAGAGAGAGAGAGAGAGAGAGTTTGAGCATGCACACATGTGTGAAAGGTCATGTGTGGCCGAGCCTAACACTGCAGAAGGCTGCGGGCTGCAGCACTGCCCTGGTTCAAGGCTGGCCCTGTGGATCCTTGCTGCAACCTTGCAAGCTTCTGAACTCCGTGCACCTTCGAATTGAGATGGCGGCAGTCGCTGGCTCACAGGAGTGTGGTGAGGAGTCGGAGGCTGTGAGTAGGAAACAGCCCCAGGTCTGCACTGTGGCCAATGGCTGTCAGCTGTCCTCACCAAGCTTCGATGCCCAACTGCCAGGTCTCTGGCTACAGAGAACCCTGTGACCATCAGGGCAGACTCAAGCACACCATTACACAAGCAAGTGTCACTTCCCACCCACACAGTCCTGGGGAGAGATGGTCATGGAGCCAGAGAGCTGGTATGGAGTGGGAGACTGCACATGGCGGAGATCTGGAGGGCTTCCGTGCTGAGGTAGACAGACAACAGTTTGCAAAGTTCCCTTTGGATGCCCATCACAGGGAAGACAGGTGCAGGGGCCGAGCAGAGAGGAAAGATCACCCTGTCCTGGGGGTCATGCTTCAAGCGCTCTGACCATCCTTGGACCATAGCCTTGCCTTGTCCAGAGTGGGGTCCCCACCCCGAAGACTTCTGCCCATCCTCTTCCAGCCCCTCTAGAGCATGGGCTTCTCAAACTCTGGACCTGAGGGTAAGTTACCTGCTTACCTTAGGAAGCTGCCATTTGCGAAGTCTAAGCTGGAGCTAACACCCACCCTTGGGGTGGGATGGAACAGGGGTGGCCAGAGGAGCCGGAGGGCAGAGACCATCTCTTCTACCCAGAATCGCTGTCACACAGAGAAGTGTGGCCAGGCTCTGAGGTGATGTCAGGAGGTGACCTATCACACAGAGGGGTGTGGCCAGGCTCTGAGGTGATGTCAGGAGGTGACCTATCACACCGAGGGGTGTGGCCAGGCTCTGAGGTGAAGTCAGGAGGTGACCTATCACACCGAGGGGTGTGGCCAGGCTCTGAGGTGAAGTCAGGAGGTGACCTATCACACTGAGGGGTGTGGCCAGGCTCTGAGGTGATGTCAGGAGGTGATCTATCACACAGAGGGGTGTGGCCAGGCTCTGAGGTGAAGTCAGGAGGTGATCTATCACACCGAGGGATGTGGCCAGGCTCTGAGGTGATGTCAGGAGGTGACCTATCACACAGAGGGGTGTGGCCAGGCTCTGAGGTGAAGTCAGGAGGTGATCTATCACACCGAGGGATGTGGCCAGGCTCTGAGGTGATGTCAGGAGGTGACCTATCACACAGAGGGGTGTGGCCAGGCTCTGAGGTGATGTCAGGAGGTGACCTACCACACTGAGGGGTGTGGCCAGGCTCTGACGTGATGTCAGGAGGTGACCTATCACACAGAGAAGTGTGGCCAGGCTCTGACGTGATGTCAGGAGGTGACCTACCACACTGAGGGGTGTGGCCAAGCTCTGAGGTGATGTCAGGAGGTGATCTATCACACAGAGAAGTGTGGCCAGGCTCTGAGGTGAAGTCAGGAGGTGACCTATCAGAGGTAGAAGGAGATGGAATGAGAACTGGGCTTGAGTATTTGCTGCATCAGGATCTGGATTGGCCACAAGGCAGGGTCTCAGTTGGATGGGTATATGTTGAGTGCTTCTTGGGACTTTATAAAATGTCAAATAGACAACCCCCCGACACGCCCTTCTACTTTTTGCCTAGTTTTTCTGAGATAATGTGTTTAGGGGATCTTTATCTGAACCTAGGTTAATCTCCCCTCAGTCACTGCCACACTAGTAAGAATTAGGGACTAAGTACCTCCTGACAAATGGAGTGTCACTGTGGGGCCATCTAGATCGTGGTGTCTTATGTGTCTCTGCCATTCAAGGGGTCAGAGGGCCAGCCTGCTTTTTGTCTACGTCCATTTCTGCCTGGGTAGAGAACAGCTAGCCATTGCTCAGTTCCCAAACTCAAGGGCCAAGTCTCACTTGGGGGGGTCGTTGGTGGCCCCTCCTGGCCATGGTCCTGATCCAGTTCCTACCTATCAGCCTTCGAACCTTTGCTTCTCAGCCGTGGGTAGCTCCTATTCCATCCCCCATGAGCTGCACACTTCTTCCCAAACCCTTCTGTCTAAGTCGTGAGTCCCAAGTGACCCTGAGCAGGGCTTATTATGGCTTCTGCCCCCGAGGCTGGCAGCACCCAAGTTTTCCATGTGCCTGGTACTGCCAGGCAGCCTGACACGAACATGGCTGTCAGGCATGGCTGGCTCCAGCTGGCTCCAGCTGGCACTGGCTGGGACCAGGGCCCCACAGTCAAGCTGCTGGCTCCCTTTCCCACTCTGTGATCAAAAGGGCACATCTGGGCAGCAGCTGGGCGGCCTGTCTCCCAGCCTCTGAGCCACCTACTCTGGGAGCTGCAGGCCATCTGCACTCAACCCAGAGGCTGACTTGGGCGTGTGGGACTGCTCACCGGAATTCTCTCCCTTCCCCAGGGGACTTGGGCTCCTTTCCCTCCTTCTGTATTCCAGGATTAGGCTGCACTCTGCAAGAGGCCCTGGGGTTTCCCTGCTAGAAACTCTTGAAGGGAGCTTCCAGGCTCAGAGCCTGCCACTTGTGATGTATCACCATGGAAACTCATCTCTGGGCTTGCCTGAGAGGAGTCCTCTAGATGCACTCTAAACATGGGTGGCACCACCCCATGAATTGGGGTCCAGGACTTCACAAAAAGGAGGAAGTGGACTGAGCACCAGCCTTGTCACTCTCAGCTTCCTGCTTGTCATGTGACTCCTGTTCTTGCCTGTCATGTGACTCCTGTTCCAGCATCCACACATTCCTCACTGGGAGAGACTGTGCCTCTTAGAACTGTGAGCCCAAACAACCCGGATCTTTCTTTCTTTCTTTTTTTTTTTTTTTTTGTTCTTTTTTTCGGAGCTGGGGACCGAACCCAGGGCCTTGCGCTTCCTAGGCAAGCGCTCTACCACTGAGCTAAATCCCCAACCCCCCCGGATCTTTCTTAAATTGCTTTTGTCACAGCCATGAGTAAAGTAACTAATAAATTCACCAAGGTTACCCAATTGGGGGGGGGAGGAGTATATCTAAACCTAGATTCATTTTTTGAGGGGGAGGAGGTGTTTCTCTGTGTAGTTCTGACTGTCCTAGAATTGGCTATGTAGATCAGGCTGGTCTCAAACTCAGAGATCTGCCTGCCTCTGCTTCTCGAGTTCTGGGATTAAAGGTTCAAATCTAGGTTCTTGAACCCTAGTTCCCAGTCCATGACTCCTTTGTTATTTCTATTTTGAGTTTTTAATTTATTCAGTCAACAAGTAATTATTGGGTGCCTGCCCTGTGTTCACGGCCACACAGAGACTAAGGAGTGTGGTGTGACCTGTTGGTAGTGGAAGAAGACTCCTAGCAGAAGTGACATTTGAGGGACCCCACCTCCACCACACCTTTCCCCAACCCATCCCCTCACTCCCAGCATGTGAAGAGATGAGCTCAGAAAAGTGGGGGAAGGGATGACCGTGGCAGAGGACTGAGGACTGCCCCAGAGAGCTCTCTCTTCAGTTCCAGGCCAACCTGTAAGTAAATGAAGGCCCTGGGGAAACCAGAGGCTCCGGAGCCCAAGTTGGCTGCCTTTCTGCCTGTGTTTTTAGAGAGGAGGAACATAGTAAGGTGTTAAAGAAAGCATAAATATGGGAGTGTGCAGTCCTAAGTCCTGGTCTGACCTGTGTGGTCATGAACCAGGCTCCTCTCTTGAGGTGGTCTCAGTTTACCAACTGAGGATGGACCACAGAACTTTGTGGATGACATGTGGTATGGAGGTCCCACCGAGATCGGAGAAGAAAGGGGGTACCACCTACGGGATGTCCCTGGAGCCCGGCCGGCATAGGAGGAGAAGGGACGGATTGGACGTAAGATGGGTCAGGAAAGGCCTGGATGATTTGGGCTAGCCTGAGTAAAACTTGTCATAAAAAAGGGACAAGGTAACGGTAAAGTGTTTTTTTTGCATATGTGTTCTGTTAGAGTTATATTTTAGTCTTTGGACCCTGACTAGAGATAGTTTACACCCTAGACATGAGAGAGAACGGGTTGGGGAAAAACAGTCCTCCCGGACTCTCCGCGGTTGCTTTGGAGAAAGAAAAACCTTTTCAGAGCTCTCCTAGGAACAGAGGGAAAGCAGGAGACGTCCTGCCTCTCTGCTGGCTTCTATTGGAGAAATGTTTATTTCTGGTTCTGGGTTCCATAGGTAGGATATGTGGGTCCCTTCGGTGGGACACCATTTAGTTTTTCCCTCTATGTCTATTGTCTGTCCTTGGTGCACCAAGCTGTCCATGTCTGTCAGTTTATGTCTGTGGTTTTTGTTTCTCGTTGTTTAAATGTTTTGTGTTTCATGTTTAAAAGAAAAGGTTAAAATTTTAAATGCTGGTTGATTCACCCATTGATGTAGTTTTAACTCCTTTCAAAAAAGGTACAAATAAATAAAAAGTTTCAATTGGCTTTTGGAGCCTACATCTGTAGCTAGAAGCCTAAATCTGCTGGGCAAGCTCCCCAGGGGGCTGGCTAAATGTTTACACTAGCCAATCTTAAAGGAGCCAGCAGCTCCTCAGCTTCTATGTTAAGGGAGCTGATGGCTGTTTCTCTTAGAAAAATCCCTGACTTATTATTAGATTTAGCAGGTGACAAGGTGCTTCTCTTAAAATCATAGCTAGAAAAGTAAAAATGGTGCTTGGTCTAAATATTAAAGATAGGTGTAGCCACTTCAATTTTGTTTCTGATTGGTTTTAAATGTATAAATATGCTCTACATGCCTTGGTTATGGACTATTGGCTTTCAAGTTATTGGATATGGTTAAAAAAGTATAATATTGGTAACAGAAAGTTGGCTTAAAACTGTAATTTGGATGAAGTCATTCTAGACAACATGTGGCATGAGCCAACCTAGGGAAACAGGTCTAAATTGAGATAATATTTTTATGGAATTCTTATCCTAGAAATCAGGCTTCTAAAAGATTTTAGGGCAATGTCTCTTTGTTGAGGTATTAGAGACCGCACCATTGTGCGTTCATATGTAGGAATTGGCAGTCAAACTTAGTAGCATGAAGGATAGACTCGGTGTTTTGGAGACTGGATTTTGGAGACTAGTTTGTTAGAGGTTAAGTTTTGCTTTCCAAAGTTGTGGTTTGCCCTGAAGTTATCTGTATTTTAATGCTAATTCCACTGCCCCAAGGACAGCTGCCTAGTCACTACTCAGAACTCAGGTGACCTTGTGGTTGTGCTCTGGTGTTACAAGGAGAACGTAAGGATTGTGATTAAGGATTGCCAGTGTTGCATTGACTAACTCAAACTTATTTATAATTGAGAAAAAATCAAACAGGTAGAGATTGTTACAAGATTTACGAAGGATTGATGAGGTTTTAGAACTTGTGAGAGCATTATAGCCTGTTTGCTTACTTCAACCACCATTCAAGATAAGAGTTAGAGGATTGCTAACAGCCTTGTATTATGTAATTTTGTTGCTTCTTCATTGTAAGAAGTTAGAACTTAAATCTTTCAATGTATATGGAAATTTTTACTACAAACCTTTGCTCTCAAAATGAGCTTTAATATTTGGGGAGTAGCTGTTACACTACTCCAGAAAAGAATATTTGAAGCTAATTTTAAGCTTCTAAGGATATGTTAATTGGCTAAGTACCTCACCTTACCAGAGGACTTAGGTCTTTGTTATGCACATTGGAGATAAAACTTCAGCTGTGTTAATACAGAATTGTAGGCTAGAGTCATGGAAGTATTTTAAAAAGAAACCTGGTGAAACATACCTTAGTCCAAACAGCAATTTAATTGGTTATTACAAAATACTGATATTTGGCCTATTACATATACAAATTTCAGGCAAAATTGATAATTTTACTCGCATGCTTTTGTATTTCCTGTAAATTTGTGCATGCAACCCATAGAAAATGCACTTAGTGTATTTATAGGTGGTTCATCTAATGAAAAGGCTACATGTATGATTGGATCACTTGCTTATTCTCTTGAGTTTCCCCTGCTTCAACACAGACTATTAAATTACGTGCTGTAGCCACTGTTTTTAAATGTTAAAAACCATAGACCCAGCTCTTTGAAAATGGTAATGGAGTTGATAACACACCCTCACGAAAAGAGGAAGCTCCATTTGCTTACTTTCAACTCCCATCCTCACCTTACCAGCTCAGGGATTTCTAGTATGACTGAATCTGGATGCTTAGGTTTAGGTAAATAAAGCTGGTGAGGGGCTGGAGTGATGGCTTAGTGGTTAAGAGCACTAAGTTCTGTTCCTTTATAGGCCATTTAAGAACTCAAACTGGATTGCCTGGACCCCTTAGCAAGGGAGGACAATAATACCAGGCAGATTATAGGCCTTACATAAGAACAATTAGTCAAAAAATCTCATTCTTTATATATCCAAAACAATAATGCTGGAGACAATAATTTGGTATACAAGTCAATTTATAAATACAAGTGCTCAGTGTCCTCAATTTAATCCTCGAGGACTTCTCTTAATAAATAATATTTTAACAAAATCTTAATAAATAAAAAGGGGGAGTTATATCCCTGTATGCTATGTATGCTATACAATTATTTAATAATACACTTTTTATTTCAATTTTAAAATTTGGATGCCAAGGAACTCTTGAGTGTTTATGGCACCCTACAACTAGGCATACTTCTGCCTAGGTGAAATAGAAAGATCCATATATTGGCATGATCCTGTCCAGGTATTTTTATGGGGAAGAGGGAATCTTTGTGTTTTTTCTACAGGATGCTACAGGGTATGCCAGCTGCCTGAGTGTCTGGTGAGACATGCTGATCCTGGGAGCATGAAGATTCAGCTCTCGTGGTTCTGGTTCCTGGAGTCATTCCTGTGCCCTTAGAGGAAGATGGAGGATTCCCCCTCATCTTTTGTCATCACAGAAATTCTGGCGTTGCTGCAGTCATTGTGTCCTGTCCCATCGTGGCCTGTGCTCCGACCCTCTGTGCACTGCTGCTTGCTGGAAGCTGCTGTGGACTGGGGAACTCTGCCCTGGTTCTGCAGATCTCAGACATGGTTCCATTGCCTGCTGGTTGCTCCAGAGAAGAATGACCGATCCTGAACTGTCCTGGGAAAGACCTTGGCATTTTCGCTGCTATTGTAGCAGCCATTTCTGCTGCAGCCATTGTGTCTGCAGTGTCTGGAGTTACCCTCCCCCAATCTATTGTTAGGCAAGCACAGTGGGTGAACTTTCTGGAGTAGTTGCTAACAATTGGGAATTCTAAATTTGATTATAGGAGCGGCTTGACTACGGCCCTTGGTGGTAGCAGCTGAGGAGAACCAGATGAGGTGCCCACTACTTATCGGGAGAGGCTCAACTTCCACAATCTCTTAAATTAATGCCATCTGGCCTCTGCTCCTTCGCCCCTGGGCTCAAGTAAGAGGAATGAGAAGATGACCTGATGTAGCTATTCTCAGCGACGGGCAACTTCCTCTGACCCTTGACCAATCTAGACATGGAGCCTTGAGGGCAACAAGGTGGTCCTATGACAGAGAGGCTGGGGTCTGAGAGGTCGATCCTAAGACAGAGTTAGCTACACCCCGTTTAAGTGTACGGGCCGGTCAAATGCTCCTCTGCCCAGTTTCTCCCCCAATAAACACACACGTATAGCCCAGAACAGTGTGTTACAGCATAAGTTCATTTCTGGCCATTGGGGTGCAGTCCTAACTGCAAGAGTGGCTTGCCATGGCCGAGCTGGGCACTCTGTGAGGCATGTCTGGTCTCTCTCAGACCACTACTTCCACCTAATGGTTTTTATAAAAGAATAACGGGGGAGATGTAGTGCCATATTGGATTTGGGCCTGGCCGCTTTGTAACTGCATGGCCACAGTAAAAGTCATGGGATTGTTGGACAGAGGCCTCTCCCATGTATTTACGGCACAGGAAGAAAAGACCAAGTAGTAAACACCCGATATCTCCACTGCATGACCTCTGCTGAGCCCGGCTGATGCATGTGGAACTGACACACCTGGACCACACCTGGGTGGTGGTCAATTTACTTCTGCCTTTTACTTCCTCAGCCTTTATCCTGGAGATTTAGGCTGGTCTTCTGGGATTTCTCCCTAATTAATTCAGGTCTCATAGTTGGTCTTTTGTTACCGAAGTCATGAGCCAGGTAGTCACGAGCCAGGGTTTCCCACTGTGCTTCCCAGTTATTTTCTACCTGGAGACTTGGGTATATAAGTGGTGAATAAAGCTACAGGAGACTCTCACTCTTCTTCCTCACCCTCACTCTTCCTTCCCATCTTCCTCTCTCTCTCTCTCTCTCTCTCTCTCTCTCTCTCTCTCTCTCTCTCCCTCTCTTCCTCTCCTGGCTTGACACGATAACCTGTGTGTGTGTATGTGTGTTTCTTTCATCCCGTAGGCTTTCGCCCGATTCTCGGTACCAGGTCGGTGCTGGCGCCGACATTGGTAGAGATGGGAAGACACAGAGCAAAGTCACACAGAGCCACCCCCTCCTCCCCACCCTCTCCTCAGGGAGTGGAAATGGAAAACTTGCAGTAAAGATTATTGGTCAGTAGGGGGCGCTAGCCGAATGACCAGTGGTCCCAGGAAGGAGGAAGTAGTTGGTCTGGAGTTGGCTTATGATGGTTGGTGGCTGCAGGAAGTCTGACTTCCGAACAGGCTTTAATGTGGACTCTTACACAAAACCCATCTCGGTTCACTGAGCTGACCACTGTTCTCCAGCCCTGAGAACTGAGGAATGATGATTTTTTACATTTTAATCAGCTAATTGGTTACAATATAAACAGCTTTCCACCTCGAATGTTTGTTTTGCTTGGCACACAGTGTTATGAAAAATTCTGAGGCATGGACCTGGCTCTGCAGCAAAGGATACTAAGATTGATTAGTAATGTCTGTCAGGGTGAGGCCATGGAGGACACAGCAGGAATGTCTGTCACCTCTCTTTAAAGCAGTCTCATTACTGGATAAGATTGTCTATCGATGCAGAGATGATTGATTGATTTGTGTATGGTCTCCCTGCAGGACCATGTCAGAACAAGGGGAGTACTATTGATTAGTCATGGCTGTGAGCCTGAAGAAATTGCCTCTCTAGACCCTGCAAATCTGTGATCACATTTGCAACCAGCATGGCCCACAACGGAGGAAGGACATTCAGTGTAGAACCACCTAGGGTTGTTCTATGATACTGGACAAGCTGGTGGGTGTTGAGGACAGGCTGGAACCTGCCCAGAACCTGGCAGAGGGGCAGAGCAGCAGGCTTGGGCAGAACTCAGGCTTGATCAAGGCTTCTGAGCTGAGGAACGCTGATGGCATCCATGGTGCTCCACGCATGACGAGCTCCTGTTGGCTACAGGTACATGGAGGAAATCATGCTGCCTGTGGGGCTGTGGAAGAATCTGAGCCAGAAGTCCCAGGTCAGGCCTTTTGGGGGCGGGACTTGGGGTACAAGTGTGGCGACAGCAAAGGCAAGAGTTCGGGAGCAGGGCCAGCTAACCCTCCTGGGCAGAGTGTTCTGCTCTGACTGTAAAAATAACTGGTGTTTATGGCAGACAATCTAGGAGATGCAATGAAAGACAAGGCTAAGGCTGCAAAAATCCCATAGACACTTTGTTACACAGACAGTGGCTTTCAGCATCTGAATCACACCCTAAGTCAGACACAAAGTGGCACTGTGCTACACTACTGGCCATGAAACTCAAGGCCTCACACATGCTAGGCAGGCCCCTGTTTCCACATAGGGTCTCACGGATTTGTCCAGACTGGCCTTGGGATTGCTCTGTAGCCCTTGAAAATCCAATCCTCCAGCCTCAGCTTCCCAAGTAGCTGGGGGGACAATCCTGAATCCCCGGTTAGCCCAATAGTTTTGAATTTTCCTTCCTCCAGTGGTGTTTAAGAAATGGCAGGTGGCCGCTGCCTGCTGGCATTTGTTAAAATGCAGCTTTTGCCCCAACTCCACCAGCCAGAGGATGCCCCCTGGACCAGAGACCAGAGGGGTTGGGCAGGGAGGAGACAAAAGAATGCTATCAGAATTTTGTTGCTGGGCTGGAGAGATGGCTCAGTGGTTAAGAGCACTGGCTGCTCTTCCAGAGGTCCTGAGTTCAATTCCCAGCAACCACATGGTGGCTCACAACCATCTGTAATGGGATCTGATGCCCTCTTCTGGTGTGTCTGAAGACAGCTATAGTGTACTCATATACATTAAATAAAGAAAGAAAGAATTTGTTGCAGGCTGACAAAAGGGGGCACAGTCCTCTTTATCCATCTCCCACTTGGTAGAGGAGCTCTGAACTAGTAGGTAACGAATAGACACCACCACCACTACCCTTTCCTTCTCCTCCTCCTCCTCTTCCTTTTCCTCTTCCTCCTCCTTCTCCTCTTCCTCCTCCTCCTCCCTTCTTACTCAGGGCTCTCCGGTGAGCTCCTGGAAAGGGCACACTACATGACAGCTGCCTTTAGACCACTTGGGAACCTGAGAGGAAGGAGCCCCTGTCTTCACCATGCTGGGGATTCGCTCAAACCACACTGGTTTTCTCTACAAACCTTTCTTGGCAACACAGAGATCAAATATAGTTCAAGAGAAATGACAGCTCCAGGAAGGTGAAGAATTGGGTCGGAGGGAATCAGGGTTCCCTGCTGAATCCCCATGTTCGTGCTCTGTAAGAACCTCCAAAGAGGCCTCCCAGCAGCCATTGTGTGGAGAGCTGGTGGCCTGGTGGGGTGAGGCTGTAACATTTCAAAAAGAGGGCCACGGGTGGTGGAGATGGGTCAGTGACTAGGAATGCTTGCTGCTGTCACAGAAGACCCCTGTCCGGTGACTCACAACCATCTGCAACCCTAACTCCAGGGATCTGATGCCCTCCCTCCTCTGGACTCTGTGGGCATGTACACGTATGTACACACACACACACACACACACACACACACACACACACACACACAATCTAAAAAAGTGTTTAGAAAGAGGAACAGCGGGATTCTGGGAAAATGCTGACTCCCTATGAGGATTCCTGAATATTTCAGGTCAGACCAAGCTGCTGGAAGGACAACAGTCTCCCTTGGGGTCTCCCAGCGGGCTGTAGAGCCAGAATTGTTGGGTCAACCTGGTGAACCTCCCCGGCCTTCTGCCCAGCCCGCCACCCCTCCCCACCACTCCTTCCGGAACCAGAAGGCCTTGGTGAGCTCCAGTTTGCTTCATTCCCTCCAGCTACCTCCCCTTCCTCTTATCTCTGGGCCTCACTTCTGTTGCTCCTTCCTGGAGCTGTTCTCTCACTGGTGGCTGAGCTGGGGGCCCTCACTCCTCCAGCCCCAACTGAGACCTTGGGGTGCAGGCCCACTGTGAGCCTGTCAGCCCACGTCCTGTCAACCTGTGCTCTAGGGGGTGGGTGAGGACTCGGGACAGCTGGCCTAGAGGAGTGAAGGTTAGGAGAAGGGTGGTCACATGGAAGGCCTGACACCAGGCAGGTTTTGTTCCAGAGGGCAGACACAGGACCCCGAGCAGAAGTTGGAGTGTCCATGTTTTGCTTATTTTAACTTGTTTGCTTTTCTGTTTTGTTTTGTTTTGTTTTTGTTTGATTGGTAAGTTTTGGTGGCAGGATTTTGTGTAGTCTAGGACAGCCTCACTGAGTTACTCCCTGTGCCTACCTCCCAGTGCTGACAATATAGGCATGCTCCTCTCCCCCTATGTGTATGCGTGTACCCATGCTCCTCACCCCCTACGTGTATGCGTGTACCCATGCTCCTCTCCCCCTACGTGTCTGCGTGTTCCCATGCTCCTCTCCCCCTATGCAATCAAGCCCAGCCTGATACACTGAGTGTTTTGCTCCTTCCTTTCTGGAGCTCACAGGGGATCCATGCTCTGGGGAGAAGGTCACTTGCTGTCTCTCCCCCTGCAGCATCTATGCTGCAGCCTTAGACATGTCACTTGCCCCAACCCAGCCCTGGCTTTCACTTGAGGCACTCTGCCCCGCCCTCCGCCTCCTGTCACCCTCACTGTCCCAGATCCCTCCACCCGCCTTGCATACAGCAGTCCCTTTTCGAGGGCTGAGGGCTACCTTTCACCTCAGAGTAGTGCTTAGTTACAAAGTCGATGCCAGATGCCATGCGAAACGTTTCATCCGTGCCCATAAGCCTGGACTTTCGCTGACCCTGTCCCCACTCTGACCCCCTCAGAGCAACTGCTTTTCTTCTGTCTTCTCTATATCTCCAGACGTTAACCAAATCACCTTGAAATCCCAGCTCCTTTCCCAGCAGAGCATCCGGGTATCTGCCACGCCCAGACACTTGCTCCTGGTGTATTGTTGGCTTCACAAAAAAACATTTCCTTTCATTTGTCTTGGTCAAAGCAAATCCCAGAGCTAGCAGGTTGTAACAACTGTTTCTTTTCAGTCAGAATCTTCCAAGAGGGGCCCAGAGACGGGAAGTAACCAGCACAGGGTCACACAGTGGGGTAACAGCAAATCTTGAAGCAGGCCTTAGGTCGCCTGCTCTTAAAACTCTTCAAAGACCCTGAGATGGCTCTGAGCTGTAGTCTGGACTCCAGGTCCTCCCCCAAGCCCCCAGCAGGCCTGTCCTGCCCCTCAGCTGTGTGTGTAGAGGTTTAGGACTGCTGGCTCCATAACAGGGACATATCCCTTTGAATTTGAGGCTGTGGTGTTCAAACAGATACGCAGAAGCCCTCTAGCCCACTGCCTGGAACCCAGTGGGAACATGGGTTGGGGAGTGTGTGTAGGGGGAGGTGGAGGTCAGAGGGGAAACTGAGGTTTGGGGAGAGGTGGAGTTACCCTTCGTTTTGAATGTCAGTGCCAAGGATCCAGCAAGCTCACAGAGGGAGGGCACATTCTGTTATTGGTTTTCAGTTCACATCATTAAAACCAACCCCATAGACTGACAGAGAGACAGCCCAGCGGCTAAGAGCTCTTGCTGTCTTCCAGAGGACCTGAATTCAGGTCCCAGTGCCCACGCTGGGTGGCTCACATCACCTGTATCACTAGCTCCAGGGGATCCAGCGCCCTCTTCTGGCCTCCACAGGCACTGCATACAGTGGTGCACACACCCGAACACACATACATTTAAATTAAAAATAAAATATTCAGGCTGGGGGCTGGTGCCACAGTTAAGAGCCCTTGTTGCTCTTAAAGGGGTTCCCTGCTCCCACATGGTGGCTCATAGCCATCTGCAGCTCCGGATCCAGGGAGTCCTCTTCCTGCCTCCATTGTTACCAAGAACACGGGTAATACATATACATACACGCAGGCAAGACATGCGTGCACAAAACACAAATAAACCCAAAGCAAAAAAAGCCACAATAAATGCTTTTTTTTTTTTTAAAAAAGGAAACAAAGTCAACCCATGGGAAAGTTACTTAGGCTAAGCGCAAAGAAGGGAACACAGCCATCTCTGCCCTGTTAGGACTTTTATCGGTCAGTGGAGTTACTGAGCTTTCTGCTTTCCCTTCGCCTGAGAGTGCACTTTTGTGCACAAGTTCACATGTGCATGCATGAGCATGTATGTGTGTGGGCACATGCATAGGAGGAGGCCAGAGGTCAGCATCAGGGTGTCTCACAGGCCTGGAAAGCACTGGTTAGCTGGCTTTCAAGCCCTGGAGATCCTGTTGTCTCCCCCTTCCTGGCTTTCTGTGCTGGACCCACAACTCTCACTATCACACCTAGCTTTCTATGGGGGCTGAGAGGGGTCAAACTGTCCTCATGCTCCTGCAGCAAGCCCTGACTGAGCCCTATCTCTGGACCCGGTTTCTGCTTTCTATGCTCTGAGGCTTCTGTGTGACCAATAACAAATTATGTGTGGTTTTAGGGTCAAGGGGAGAGAAAAAGTCATCCTAGGGCCCATGAGAGTGCTTGTGGTACAAGCTTCTGATGCTGGGCTCGCCATTTTCCCTGCTGTGCTAAAAGCGCCCTTTAGCTTTCGGGGTTGGTGGGCTCCAGGAGGCCCCTCTAGCACTAGAGGCTCACACAACTCGGTACCTCGAGCTGAGGTTGAGATAAGATGAGGGTCGGGGGGTTTTGCCTGTTGGATTTGGGCATGGGTCCTGCGTGTCCAGCTCTGGGCCAACACAGAGGCTGTCACAGAGGCACAGAAAAGGATGAACCTGGGAAACAGTCACGGTGGCCTTGTGGTCACAGCTGGAAGGCCTCGGGCTAATTCTCCACATCCCACAGCACCAAAGGGGCTGTGGTCCTGTTCATGTTTGTACAGCTTTGGACAAATTACTTAACCTCTCTGCGTCTGTCTCCTCTATAGAGCTGTAGAACAGGGGAAGTCTGCTCAGGGCCTCGTCCAGGGACCTATTTGGCCTCTGTAGTGTGAGCGGAGGCCCAGGGATTGTCCAAAATTGTCCCTGAGTGGAAGGTATCTGTGTTTGCTCACGGATTGAATCTGGCAGGAGTTGAGAACAGCTCCTTCCTGTAGTGGCTGTGGGTGGCACTGGGACAGGGCTCTCGAGAGGGACCCTCTTTAGTCATGTTCTTAGGATGTGTGGACCCTGGTTTTAAATAAATGAGTTTCACTCCCAGGAGCAGGTGGCACCTGGAGCTGTCATCCTGTTCCAATCTTCACCGGCCTCAAAAGGGCAGGACTTTAGGTGACAAAACCTCCCTGTGTTCTGAGAGCCACAGGCTCTGCCTGCAGCACAGCCTGAGCTGCTGCAGCACAGTCACACTGTCACACTGTCACAGGCCCTTGCGATGCCCATTTTCCCAAGGAGGCTCAGAGTGGGAAAGTCACCTGCCAAGGCCACGGGGCGACAGAGGGGCAGATGCAGCAGGGACCAGGTCTCCTTTCAAAAGCCTGATCCTTTTGTCCCTCTGCTCTCCTGACCCACCTCCGGCTGTCACACTGCTCTCCCAACGTCTGAATGGCTGGCTTTTCCTTCTCTCTTCACCCAGCCTCTGCCTTCCAGTGTCCAACTGCCTGGTCGCCTCGAATGTCCACTTAGAGGGAAGCTGCTGGTCCTCAAAGCACTCACTTGGCCCGCCCAACGGTGGCCCTGCCCACTCTGAGCCGTCCTGGCTCAGGACCAGTTTGCTGCAGAGAAACCCGGAGCTCAATGCTCCTGACCACCCGATGGCCACCGTTCCCTCCACTTAATAAACGGCCTGAGAACCACGGGTGGTCGACGGCTGAGGCCTGCACGGGGCAAGGTGGAAATTAAAAGCGGTGGCTGAGAGTGGGTTTGCAAGCAGCTGCAGGAACCATGAATATTTTACAAGAAACCGGAATTATTAATGTTTCAATAAAAACCCAAACCCCCACGTCCATGGGAAGGTTACATGTGACTTCAAGCCTCCGGCAAACCGCTGCGGTCCTCCGCTGCCCCCCCACCCCCCACAAAGCCACTCAGCGCGGTTTTGCTTAAACCGTCCCCATCTCTCAAGCCTCAACCCGCTGCTCCCGGGTGGGGAGTAGCATCCGCCCAGCCGCCCCGATAATTAGCGCGCCCCCCTTCCTTCGGAGCTGTACACGGCCAGAGAAATATTTCTGGAAGACTATTTACGAACTTCCCCATCGTCATCAATCACCCGGGGAAGAAGGCACGCAGCTTGGGTTCTTACCTCAAGGACTAATGTAGAAAAGCCATTTACTGGGCACGGACAGGGCTGCGATTTCTGCCGCCATTACTATGGGATACATAATAGCATCAATAATTAAGTATAAATCGGGTTTAATATTTTATGCTGGCGACATGTAATTTACACTCTACCCGAGGTATCAAAGGTCACGTCTGAATGAGGGAGCGTGGGGTCGCAGCGTTCTGAGCCATATGTCCCCCTGGCGGCAGCTGTGGCCTATGGAGGGATGGGAGGGACTTGGGAACCTCAGGGACAGTGCCGATCCCCGGAGTGCAGATCTTTTGAGGAGGCCCCAGCCTCCTTTGGGGTAAGCTGCCCAAAGTGGGTGATGCTGCCAGGGGGCTCGTGGAGGGCAGTAAGGCCAGGGTGTGTTGGGGAGGTCAGGTTCTTCCTAGAGACAGAAGGGAGGGTGGGGGCTGTGCCCGTGAGCTGATGGAGTCAGAAGAAGGAACCAGGCCCAGAGAGGGGGGCAGGGCTCATCGGGATGATGCAGGAACTCTGTGGCCATGACTTGAACCATAACAGGCAGCTTGGAGCTGTCGGGGCAGAGGGTCGGTACCTCAGACCTAGGCTTGCTGGAGCCTTAGTCTGGCAAACCCCAGAGAGCTGGAGCTTGGCTCCATCCCTCAGAACACTCAGAGAGCTCTGGCCATTGTGGGTTGGGGTGGAGCATGTAGGCGGTGTTTTGTGTGTGTGTGTGTGTGTGTGTGTGTGTGTGTGTGTGTGTGTGTGTGTGTGTGTGTGTGTGTGTGTGGTGGCAGCAAGGACACTCCTCCATGTACTACAAGGAGTCCCGGTATTGCTACTCACTTAACCCTCACACAGCTCCCTGCCTCTCGCTGGAGAAACCCCAGAGCCTTCTCCTACCTCACAAAGCCCATAGCTGTCTGTGCTGCTCACTTCTTCTCCTCACCTCAGGGCACTTTTTCCTACTCAATGCACCTCAGGAATGTGCGTGACCTTCTACCTTTGCCCTTGCTGTGCCCTACTCTGCCCAGGACACTGCCGCTCAGACACCCACCAAGTCCCACAGATTGCTGTCCTCCATGCAGCAATCCCTCCAACCTCCGCTGCTTCCAAACAGGCTCTGGGATGCTTCTCCTTCTGCCCCCACCTGTCTTCCTTACTGGGATGCTGGTACCTTCACCCTTCTAGGAACCTCAGCTACTCTGGTCAAGGTTTAGCTCTTAGCCTAAGCCTAGAGGAACACCGGAACCTGGTTATCTCCAAGGGAGCCATCCACAGCTTGGGGAGGCCGAGTTGACCAGTCCAGCCCTGCGTCTCCACAGTTAGGCACTCCCTCAGCTTCCCAGGATCATGTGACTCAACCATTTTCCTGTCAGTTTCCCAGTCTTTCATCTGGTCTCTTTGTGCTCCACACTAGGATGTTTTGCATACACTAGGAGCTCAATAAATGGGTGGGGGGGGGTAGTGAGTGTTCTGGGCTGCGGTGTCCTTGGTTGGGGAGTGGAGAAAGCACCGCCCACATCCTGAACTCCCACCCCTCTTCATCCTTGTCCTTCTTCCCCTGGTGGAGTGGACTGAATAGTTAGGTGTCCTTCCTGCTAGCCCTGACTCGGCACAGGGTAGGGATGGGGTGAGGATGGCCAGGGTGAGTTGAGGGCAAGCAGAGCTTCCTTAGTGCAGGCTCTGAACCTCACACGGCCCAGCGAGCTGTTGCCTTGATGTCCCCTTTCACAGGTGACAACACCTTGGCATGGCAAGCTGGTCATTTGCCCAAGCTTCCATGCAGCTGTGTCCAAAGGAAACAAACCAGGGCTGCTGGCCCTAGGCCAGTGGTTGTCCTACCTAGCGGCCATGGTGTACTCCAGATGGGTTTCTGGGGAGTACACGTGTTTTGAACTCCTAGAGGGGCGCTTCAGAGGCGAGAGACCCGGAACAGGAACACACGTGGCTTCACACAGCAGTGCACTTGCTGCCGTGTCCTGAGCTCAGGGTCCTGGAGGCTCTGAGTGGCCCATCCACCCAGCCTGAGAACCAGCGCTGCCCCCTGCAGGGGTGTGTGCCAAGCACTCTTCCTCCCTGTGCCCTAGGAGCTTCAATGGAGAGGAAGACAGCAGTTTTCCAGAGTCTTCACACTCTGGGCCTGTCACGTGAGTGGCCCCTGCCCACTCCAGTCCCATGGAAGCAGCAGAAGTTTGGGGTGCCAGGATGTCTCATTCCTCTTGCAGTTCAGCCTTAGAGGCTCCTGGGGGAGGCATAGGCAGAAGTGTCTGGGGCCAGGCAGAAGGGGTGGCCCTTGAGGAACCGTGGTCAAAGGTCTGTAAGGGGGGGTGGGGTTCTCCCTGGATCCCTTGAAGCTGTCTTCACAGCACCCCAGGTAGCCTGGGGACTTCTGGTGGAGGCTTCAGGGCCCAAGGACAGGACTTCCTCTGAGAGTGGGGGTGGTCGGCTCCAGGGACCCAAAAATCAGGTTGTCCCTGGCCTGTCCTTCCTGGGGAGACCATGTGGTCTAAGGAAGTTGAGAAGGCAGAAGGTGGGCCTCCATCATGCTTGGTGTCAGCTCTGTGATAAAAACAGCCAGTGGCCACAGGGTCTAGAGCCTCAGAAGGACTCCGTGTCTATCTTAGCCAACCTAAGATGTGGCTTACGAGAAGAAAACCGAAGAAAACCGCCTCTGGTGACAGAGCTGTGAGAGGGCACGGGCAGGCTGGGGTTAAGGCCTGAGCACTCACCATGGACTTCCTTAGAGAGAGACAGTGGCCTGTGGGGGGCACACATGGCCTCCCCACCATGACTGCACAGCCTCAGTGATCATTTGGGGCAGTTGTTTGTTAGAGGGCTCTTTGAGGAACTGTCCAGAGAATTCATTTACACCACAGACCCAGTTTTCCATTCTGATTCATATGTGATATTGTGATAACCCAGCAGCCAGCGTGGCCAGCTTTGGTAGCTAAAGCCCTCCTGGCTCTTCAGGAGAGGAGGCTTAGCCAGAGTTCCGTGTGCCCACACCTACCCAGACCCTATAGGGATGGAGATGCTGCCGTGGGTCTCAGATGACCTCACGGGAGGAGAAGACGCTGTCATAGGACCTGGGAGAAGATGACCCATAGGACAAGGGGATACAGACACCATTGTGGGACCAGAACACAGTCATGTGACACAGATTCTGTCCTAGGACAGAGACCTGGGTAGGGCAGGTTACCTACCCAGGCCAAGGCTACTTGCAGAGGCCATTTGTCACATGACCTGGTTGCTGGTTACTTTTGTGTCAGCTTGACAGAAGCTATTGTCATCTGAGAGGAGGGAGCCTTGGTTGAGAGGGCGTTTGCATAAGATCCGTCTGTAGGCAAACCTGTAGACTATTTCTTCATTAGTAATTGATGGGGGAAGGTCCAACCCACTGTGGGTGGAGCCACTCCTGGCATGAGTCCTGGATTCTATCAGAGAGCAGGCTGAGCAAGGCAGTAAGCAGCACTCCTCCATGGCCTCTGCATCGGCTCCTGCCTACTTGAGTTCCTGTCCTGACCTCCTTCAATGATGTACGGTGATGGGGAACTGTGAGCCAAACAAATCCTTTCCTCAAGAAATTGGTTTTGGGGGGGAGGGGGGCTGGAGAGATGGTTCAGTGGTTAAGAGCACCGACTGCACTTCCAGAGGTCCTGAGTTCAATTCCCAGCAACCACATGGTGGCTCACAACCATCTGTAATGGGATCCGATGCCCTCTTCTGGTGTGTCTGAAGACAGTTACAGTATGCTTATATAAAATAAATAAATAAATAAATAAATAAATAAATAAATAAATAAATAAATCTTTAAAAAAAAAGAAATTGGTTTTGGTGGTCCTGGTGTTTCCTCACAGCAGGAGTAAACCCTAAGACACCTGTCATCCCTACCACATGAAGTGCCGTCCACACCCAGAGACTTGGGACTCAGCAGTCATTTCCCTGACATGTGTTCAGAGCGACCAGCAGTCCTGGCCAGCTTTCTCAGATGGCTGTGGTCAGACTGCAGCCGGGGGTCCTTCAAGGCTAGTGTCTACAGGGACTTCAGCTGGGTCTGTGTGACCTCGGTGTCTCTCTGTGACTCGGACTTTCTCAGAGCATAGTGTCTGAGTCCATGAGGGATGTCCCCTGAGGGTCGAGTGGATGCTGTACTAGGCATCATGGGCCAAGTGTCTGGGTCTGGGAGGGGAACTCCAATGAGTCAAATGGATGTTGTAGCTTCTAACACACCAGGCAGCCATGGTCTCAGGCCCATGCAGGATCAGTGGAGGGAGCCACAGTAGAGGCCAGTACCTGCGAAAATCCACCAGGAGCTGAGGTCTCCATGCCTGATAGATTGTTACTGCAGAGCTGGCCACCACCATCAGGGCAGGCATGGCCACAGAGGCTGGGGTAAACTGAAGCTCTTGCACAGGCCAGCAAAGCTTAGCGGGTAGATCTCAGAACACTTGTCTCTATGAGCTCAGAACCCCTGCAGAGGTTTCCCTGGGGGTCAGCCTTGTGGTCACCAGCATAGGGAGGTTGAGGTTTTTCCAAGGCCATGGTTGGCCACAGGGAAGGACAGAACCCTAAGCCAGACTCCCAAGCATCTGGCTCAGAGTCTCCACCGGGGCCTGCAGCAGCCTCTGAGCCCACAGAAGCAATCTCAAGGGGGTAAGAAGTCTCCCATCCCTGCTTTCAGGTAAGACTCTGGACCAGGGAGTCCCAACTCCCATGGCTGAATCCTCCTTCCTCTGAGTGGGGGTGGGTACACAGGGTCTTACTATTCCTAGCAAGGGGTAAGTCTGTCTCTCCTGTGATTTTGTGAATTTTGTCTCTATAATTCTTAGACAGCTTGTCGTGAAGGCTAGAGCCGCCTTTTCCCTCTTCACAGGCATCTGCCACCGTCATAACCGAGCCTGTATTTCAAGTGGGGAGGAAGGAAGGGACTGGACTCATATCCAAAAGCAGCACTTCCCAAAGAACGTTCTCTAGGCACACCTTTTCAGATCCTCATGGATGTCGGAGCTGGGGGAACTCTGCCGTCAGATAAATCTGTGCGTGGGCTGAAGAAACCCCAGCTGGCAACAGAACTTCTCAGTGTGGACTAGCCTGCAGCTCTCGAGAGGTGGGAGACCAGATCCACATCCTCTTTCTCCACACACCAGCTCCCTCTCTCGTTCATCTGCTCTGACTGTCCCGGGTATGCATTTTGTGAGGCAGTGTTGTCTCCTGATTTGGAGTTAGGGAGGGAAATTGGTAAACAGCTAAAATGGCGGCTCCCAGGCATTAGCAGTGAACGCCCTGTGTGGGCAGGGTCTCAGGCCACGCTCCATGGATAGACCTTGCAAACCCATCCTTGAGTTGGGGTCCTGAATGAGGAAGAGGAAGCCATATCCGGTGTGGCCTGCGGCCCTGTGGCCTGTGGCACGGAGAATCCCTGAGGACCTGAGCCTTGAGGAATCGTGGCCAGCCCCCAGGCTCAGGCTGAGGGCTGCTCTTTCCCAGCCTGGCCTGTGGGCTGATGTCGTCTAATGCTGTGGTCAGGCCGCGTGGCTGGGCTCCCCAGGCGGGTAGGGCCGCATAATGGACGGGTCAGACCCACTCCTGACGGCTCCATTAAATGTGGTCGATGTTTTTTTTTCCTCTTTCTATTTTTTTTTCTCTTCTCTGTTCTGTTTCCCGGTGTTTTAAGCTGAGTGTCTCTGGGCAGGCGTTCAAAGCTGCGGAGCTAATCTCAGAGGCAGGGCTGGGGGCAGGCTCAGCTGCATTAAATGGCTAAATCTAGCACTGGGTGGGCGGGGCTCACTCGAGGAAAGAATAGCATCACTGTGGTCAGGGACTTTGCGAGCCTGGCTGCTCTCCCTGTCCTTCAGGTCGCTGGAGGAAGTTACCAGGCAGCAGTAGGGATTCTGGGGAGGGGTTCTGGTAACGGTGGGAAGCAAGAGGTTGTGCGCCTTTGTTTTGTGACCTTTAGGAAATTGTGTATCCTCTCCGTGCGTCGAATCAATCAATCAATCAATCAATCAATCTTTCTTTCTCTCCTCCCTTCCTCCTCCTCTTCTAAATTCACTTCCTTATGTAGAATTGGAGTGGTTTAGGGAGCTGGCCAGTCTCTATAATAAAGGAAACCAAGATGATTTGGTTTAGAGATATATGATGGTTCCTGTGGCCTTAGGAGAGAATGTGGGCCAGTCTACAGGGTGTAAGAGCTGGAATTGGGGAGCAGGTAACAAAGGGGGGGGTGCATAGCATCTGCTAAGTATGGGCAGGATGCGGGGGAGTGGGAGGGAGGCAGGAGGAAATCAGGTTCCCTTGGGTAGGGTCAAGGAACTCCCTTTGACCTGTCAGAGACCCCTTCATTTCTGTTCTTAGACTCCCCAGGGAAAGTAGGCTGGCTGGGCTGCTGTGTGAATAGGTGAGCAGAGGGGGAACAGAAAGGTCAGGGTCATGAGCAGTCACCTGCAGCAGAGCCTGGGGTAGTCATCTGGTCACTGCTCTGTCACCTGTCCCAGCCCAGAGCTTGCCTGGGAGGTCTGCTAGAAGCCAAAGTCAGCCTCTGCCGAAGGGGACAATGGTCAGGGTGAAGGCAGGCCCAAGGGCAGATCAAGCACCCAAGACTGCAAAAGCCTCGGCAGGCAGAGTTCAAGCCTTT
This sequence comes from Rattus norvegicus, assembly GCF_021556685.1. Lineage (NCBI taxonomy): Eukaryota > Metazoa > Chordata > Mammalia > Rodentia > Muridae > Rattus > Rattus norvegicus. Next base: position 153,283,952 of record NC_141538.1, read on the forward strand.
GATGGGGACGCTGAAACCCAGCATCCCATGTTAGGTCCCCCAGACTGAAGCCCCTGACTTCCATCCCCAGCCTGCTCACGGCCCCCAGGGCTCATCCCTGTAAGTCTTTCCGTGCTTCACTGCTCTCTGCGCTGCTGCAGGGGACTCGGATGAGCCCACAACTGGCTTTAAACCACGGGCATTTGTTGTCTTAACATCCTGAGAGTCACAGGTTTTCCTGGGCTAAAATCAAAATGAACTGTGTTCTTCCTGGACAGGTGTGTGTGTGTGTGTGTGTGTGTGTGTGTGTGTGTGTGTGTGTGTCTGTCTGTCTGTCTGTCTGTCTGTCTGTCTGTGTCCATTCCTTGCCCAACTTCTCCAAGTCATTGTCCTCGTAGGCTCATGACCTGAGCCCTCCCTGCCTGAATCCACCAGCCTCAAGCATCCCACTTCCGGACGCCTCTGTCTGATTTCCTACCTTCCTTATTCTGATGAGCCCAGTGTGTCTCAGGGGATAATAGGCCATTCCTGTCCCACGTCTGTAGACTTAACCGAAAGGTACCAATAAAAGCTCTTTGTCACAGTAGCATATAGTATGCAAATGTATGAAAATGGAAGGTAGCAGAATATGCAAATCAGTTGCACAAACCTTTCCAGGGTTAAGAGATGGGCCCCCTTGGAGGTTGTTATTCTGTGCAGCAAGGTGTCAGCCTTGATGGTTCTGAAACCATCAGGGACACAGAAGACCCGCCCCAGGCTCTCTCAGAGGCAGGTTCAAAGGCCCCGGGTCTTCCAGCTGTGACCCGCTTCCTCCAGCCTCCTCCAGTCTCTTTTCCTTGGTACAACAGAGATGGTGGTTCCACACAGCTGGCTGTGAGCATTCAGGTTCCTGTGAGCAGGATGTGGACCACGGCATCAGCCAGCTTGGCCCTTCAGTCATTTGCACTTCTGCAACTCTTCCCCACCCCCGCCCCCACCAGGCCATGAGACAGCTCCCTAGAGGCTGCTGCCCCCAGCACTCTGTAGAGGAAAGCCAGGTGCACAAGAGCCACAGTTACTTGCCTGGCTTGACCAACATAGCACAGCGCCCCCTGGCCTTGGGGAGGTGGTGGTAGTGGGCGCAGATGTTGTTCAACTCAAGGCATCTTTGTGAAGACCACCCTGGGTCTGGATCACCTTGGCCTGGATTAGCTCTGTGTCAGTTCTCAAGGGACTATAGGGCTTGTCCTGAAGGGGCATGACCTCGATCTTCCGACTCTCTGGCCTTTCTCTGCCTGGTTGAAAGACACAGGTCAGCCCTCTAACCAGACCAATGACTCATCGCAATGAACATTGGCAAGTGGAGGTGTTTGGGGAGCAGGGTACGCCTTAGGACACAGGGTCACATGGAAAGGGGGTACAATGTGCGACACCCGCAGCTTCCATGATGTGGTTTTTGTTTTCTTTTTGGGGGGGAGGTTGTAAGGCAGAGGGCAGATGTGGAGGGAGGGGGAAGTGAGTGGAATTGGGGTGCATGGTGCGAAATTCATAAAGAATCAATAAAAAGCTAAATAAATAAATAAATAAATAAATAGAGTGACTTGCATGAAGTGATAACCAGGGCCTGATGGATGGTTTTAACCACTGAAGAATAAGAATGGTCACGGACTTGTTCTCTGGCACTCAGCTTTCTTCTACAACATGGACTGATCTGCTTAGTGGTGGTGCCACTCATCGTGGGGAGGCGCACCCCACAGGCCAGTCTGAGCAAGGCCATGTTTCAGTTTCCTCTCCCCAGGTGACTCTAGGCTGTGTCAAGTTGACAGTAAAACCTCACAGACAGATATTTCCTCGATATATACAGAGCTCTCTGTGCTCTCTCTTCGTTTGTCAGCGTACTGGACGAGCTTGAATTATTTTCCGTTCAGCCAAATGATCAAATCTCATTAATGTAAAACTTTATGCGTTACCAGATGATTCGTTTAATAATACTTTAATGTCTATGGTATCTCTGTATCTATGGTATGTATGATGCCTCTCTCTCCCCCTACCTCTTAGATCTTTAATTTTGCTTCCGAGCCATCTCTTCTACACTAAATCACCCCCAGGAAGCTCAATAAAGCTGTGCCCCCACCTTATACCTGCCTCCGTGGGTGCTCTCTGGAAGTTAGAATAACAGATTTCTCCCTCTTCCCCAGATCTGGGAAGATGCTGGTGCTCTGGTTTTGTCCACTGACACCTGGACTAACACCTGGACTAACACCTGGACTACAGAACATCCAGCATAGTCTCTTTCCTGGGAACCCCTGGGTCTCCTCGCTGCTTCTGACACTTCCCCGCTGCTACATCTGCCACCCACTCCACATGCCAGCACTCAGGATGCTCCAGATGGGGGTGGGCTACAGAAAGGTCTTTGCTCTCACTTCTTTTTTTTTTTTAAGATTTATTTATTTTATATATGTGAGTACACTGCAGCTGTCTTCAGACACACCAGAAAAAGGCATCTAATCCCATTACAGACGGTTGTGAGCCACCATGTGGTTGTTGGGAATTGAACTCAGGACCTCTGTAAGAGCTGTCAGTGCTCTCAACCACTGAGCCATCTCTCCAGCCCCAGGCTGGAGAGCACTTTTAGAGAACTTCCATTGGGGCTGGAGAAATGGCTCTGGGGTTAGAAATACTCGCTGCTCCCACAGAAGACCTCAGCTTGGTTCCCAGCACCCAACTGCCGGTAACTCCAGCTCCAGGGGATCTGACACTCTTCTGGCCTCCAAAGGCATGGCAGTCAGGTACACATGTCCACATAAAGATACACACACACACACACACACACACACACACACACACACACACACACTTAAGTAAATCTTAAATGTTTTATCCACGAACTGAAGTTTTTGACTTTTTTCTTAGTTTTTTTATTCTTTTAGTTCAAAAAAATCAAGGATAAACTCCTATTTTTGTTTTCTTGTACTGTTCCTCCCTGGACTCGGCGAGACCTCTTAAAGCCCATGCAGCCCCAGTCTCTCATTTATAACATGAGGGTAGGGAACGCTCTCCTGCCTTGCTCACTGGTAATGTTGAAGGGGTCACATGGGCCCGTCAAAGCAAGGGCCATGAATTCTTGGCTAATATTTTGTCAACTTGACAAAAGCCAAAGTTATCAGAGAAGAGGGAAACTCAATTGAGGAAATGTTCCAGCAAGACTTCCTGTAGGCAAGTCTGTAGGGCATTGTCTTGACTGAAGGTTGATGTGGGAGAGCCCATCCCTCTGGGGGCACGCCACCCTTGGGCTGCTGGGCCTGCGGTGTGTAAGAAAGCACAGTGAGAAAGCAAGGGAAGAAGCCAGTGAGCAGCCTCCTTCACGGCTTCTGCTTCAGTTCCTACTTCCGGGTTCTTACCCAAGTTTCCTCCATGATGTAAGCTGTGAGCTGAAGCAAATCTTCTCCTTCCCAAGCTGCTTTAGAGCATGCCCTTTATCATGACGCCAAAAAGCGAACCAAGAACATGGAAGAGCGTTTATTTGCTACCCACTCAGGGATTTATAAATGTACATGTGTGATTTTTTTAATGATTTTTTAAAAAAATTTATTTAATCTTTTCTTTTTAACACTCCAGATTTTATCCCCCTCCTGGTCCACCCTCTGACTGATCCATATCCCTTATCTCCTCCCACATGTATGATTTAATCCGCGGTAATCGTGGTAATTATTTAGATGCCTTGTTAGCGCAGTAGGTATCCTGCTACTCTCGTAATTATAATAATTGTTACTATTTGAATGGGAAGTGTTCCCCACAGGCTCATGTGTCTGAATACTTGGTCCCTGATGAGGTAGCTGCCTTGGAATGTTGTGAACATCTCCCTGCTTGGAATGCCTTGGCACACAGCACCTAGCTGACAGCCGGACTTGTTTGTCTGTCTATCTGTCTGTCTATGCATGTTATAGAGACAGTTCTCTTTCGGCTTCTATGGGGTAAAAAAAAAAATCAAAGTGTGGGTGGGGCTGTGCTGTTGGGAAGAATGTTCCTTGTGTTGTTGAACTTCTAGAAGCTTCCTACATCCACTGGCTCATGACCCAATTTCAAAGCCCACTGTCAGCCTGTCTGTCTGTCTGTCTGTCTGTCTGTCTGTCTGTCTGTCTGTCTGTCTGTCATATCTTCCTCTTCTACCAAGAAGACCTGCAACTACTCTGGACCTAGCCAGGTGATCCAGGATGCCTCCCACATCTCAGGGTCACTCTGTGAGCAAGTCCCTCTCCTTGCCCCTCCCCCACAGCTTTCACCCTTTCCCTGCTCATAGGTTCTGGGGACCAGGTCATGCACCTCTTTGGAGGTGGCGATGGCTTCCTTCTATCACACGAGGAATTCAAAGCCACTGAGGTCCACCCATTCCCATTGCTCCAAAAAAAAAAAAAAAAGACTCTAAGTGTTTTAAACTCATTTCCCTTCTTTTCTTTTTCTTGAGGGGATTGAGGATTTCAGGACAGGGTTTCTCTGTGTAGCCCTGGATGTCCTGGAATTCTCTCTCTGCAGACCAGGCTGGCTTTGAACTCAGAAAACTACCTGCTTCTGCCTCCAGAGTGCTATGATTAAGGTGTGAACCACTACTACACCAGCTTTTTTTTTTTTTTTTTTTTGTTTCTTTTTTTTTCGCAGCTGGGGACTGAACCCAGGGCCTTGTGCTTCCTAGGCAAGCGCTCTACCACTGAGCCAAATCCTCAGCCCTTACACCAGCTTTTTAAACTATGGCTGTACCCTTGTCTTCCACACGCCGCCAGGTGGAGAGAGGAGGAGAGGGTCTGGCTGCAGGAAGAAGAAGCCTTACTATTGTGTGTCATGAATGTCTGTGGCTCCCCTGGCATGGCTTCGGCCCTGTGTCCAAGGGAGCACAAGAACACCACATCACTCCACTGCTGTATTTCCCATTATGAGATCTTCTTTCAGAACAGTTTAAAATTCACAAGAAATTGCAGAAACGGTACAGAAACATAGAGTATAGACACCTGGCTTTTGCAAGCACTTTGAGGGGTGTAAGACAGGACACACATAGCCTGAGTGGCCATCACACGGTAAAGACCTTAATCCCAGCCAGCAGAGTGGCAAGAGAAGGCTGGTCCTTGGAGGCCCCATGGTGGGGAGGATGGCTCAGGACCAGGGTGTGTTCTGGGGTGAGGCCCTGGGGGAGGAAAAGGGAGAGCCAAGGTTCTGACACACTGGGGGGTGGCCTTGACCACAGGTGTCAAGGGGAAGGTCACCTTGGCAGTGCACTGTCCAGTGCACCTGAACTCTAGGCAGCAGGGACCAGCAAGGACCTTAACTCTCCCAGATTAATCCTGCTAAGTCGCAGTGATATTGATATGCTATTATTATTGATATGCTATTATTTTCATCTTTATTCCTCCCCCGGCGAGGAGCGAACGACTCCCCCCAGGCCATTCATAATTGAAAAATGCTTTTAAGGCCTTTACGAGTTGAATACTAAATTTCTCGAGGTGCCTGCTTTATTGGGTCTCCAGTCACCGATGATACATTTGCTCCCTAATGTTCTTTAAGGAAAGGGGTTCCAGCGGGGTGATGGATGGAGCGTTCCGAGTCAATGTTCATTACTCATCCCGTGGCTGCCCCACTGGGGATCAGCTCTCTTCAGTACAGAGCAAGGCCTGTTGGCTGACAGTTGCCTCAGATGACGGCTTAGCAATCATTCATGGTCTCAAGAGATTTTTCTTTTCTTTGCCTGTGTATGTGTGTACGTGTGTGTGAGATGCATGATTGCTTGTGTGTGGGTGGCATGTGTGGAAGCCATGACATCACGGAGTCTTTCTTGATTGCTCACCATCATACACACACACACACACACACACACACACACACACACACACACACACACACACACACACGCTCATACACTGTGGAGTGACCCTTGGTTAGTGCTGAGCCTGTGCTGGGGTAGAGGGGGGTGGAAGTGGAGGAGGTTACTTGTAAGTGGGTGCTGGCTGTCAGGGAGGCTCTCTTTGAAAACAGACATCTTAGAGGTGTGAGGTAAGCATGTGGGGGTGAATGAATGATTCCAAGGCAGGTGCTCTTGCGAGAGATCAGAGGCAAACAAAGACTGGCAAGTTCCACCTACCTCGAGCAAAGGGACTTCTCCATTTGACTTCCTAGATGACTCCCCCTGGTGGCTTCTGAGGTGACCAGATCTACAAGCCCGTCGACCTGAGGCTCACAGTGTCAAAAATGGCACACCACAGGACAGGGAGGGCTCTCGGGGCATAGTCCGCACAGCCTGCAGGGGTTCTGATGTGCACTTCAGGGACCCTGGTGGCTAACTACAAGGTGCTAAAGCCTGTGTCAGAGTGTAAGGTGACAAGACAACTCTGGTTCTGCCCTGCTCTGTTCTGCCCAGAGGAGACAGTTGCTTTATCTCTGTTTCAAAGGTCTGGGGGCCAGTGTGTAGCTAGGAAGAAGGCTACCGAAATGGGCCAAAGAGGGCAGGGTTGGTATCCCAATGCTTTCCCTCTGTCCCTCTTGGGCAAGCCTCTCTTCAGGGCCAGCCAAGGAGCAAGGGGCTTTGGAATGGCGGGAGGGCAGGACAGCCAGTTATCTGACCCCTGGAGCTGTCTGCCAGTCTCACACTTATGGTAGGCATACGACCCAGGCTATACAGTGTCCAAGGGAGCAATTCTAATGTGATCCCTTTTCCTGTGGAGTACGGAATGGGGGCATCCCCCTTCTGTACTTTCATGCCTGGTGATAAGGCATACAAGACAAGACTGAACTGTCTAAGGCTGGACGTGGGAATTCTAGAGTAGCATGGGGTGATACGCCCCACGGATGAACGGGGTCCTCCACACGACTATGAGGACAGCTGATGGACTAGAGAGCAAATGGATACATCCAGAAGTGGCACTTATGGGCAGATTAGAAGGAGGCTGGACGGAGTCCCACAGCTTTTACTGCGGAAGATCCGACATGCAACCGAGGCTGAGCTGTCTGTCTAGAAAGAACCTGCCGTGGGTAAGGGAAAAAGACTAGAGGATGCCCCCCACATTAGTGTCTGACTTGGTGGGGAATGTGGAAAAACTGCGGGAGGAAATGGAAGTGTTTGCTGCCGTTTCTTAGAGCTGGTGTACGGAAAAGACGGCGAAATTGGGTCAGTGTTTAAGACCATTCTGGGAGCTCAAAATGTGGAACCCATGAGAAGAATCAGACAGTGTGGAGGAAGAGGGTAGAAGAGACAGAAGATATTCCTTAAGCCCATCCCACCTTTAATCCAGAGGAAGGAAACGTCCATGATACGTCAAGGAGGCAGAAGCTTCCGGCTGGCTCAAGGCAGGAAGCGTAAGGATCCGGCGTGCTCCCCTTCGGAACTACTTAGATTGGGGGAGAGTTGTCTTTATTTACTGTTTCTTGAAATAGCATGTCACTGCATAGCCCTGGCTGTACTGGAACTCACTATGTAGACCAGGCTGGCCTCAAACTCAACAGCTTCTCAAGTGCTGTGATGAAAGTTCTGTGCCGCCACGTCTGGCTTTAATTCCTTCTTTAAATGTCGCACTGTCTGATGAACCACAAGACCAACAGGCACCATTCCCTGAGCCGACAGTGACAGGCCTTCAGAGACCCTCCCCACACACAGCAAAATGGTTTTATTATATGTAATGCTAGTAATTGACGCCTTACAGATTATATATAATGCTAGCCATTGACACCTTACAGATTATATATAAAGCTAGTCATTGACACCTTACAGATTATATATATAATGCTAGTCATTGATGCCTTGCAGATTATACATATAATGCTAGTCATTGACACCTTACAGATTATATATATATATTTATATATATATATTTATATATATATGCTGCTAGTCATTGACACCTTACAGATTATGTATATAATGCTAGTCATTGACGCCTTACAGATTTGAAAAAGCACCTGGAATAGAATAGATTTTTTTTTGTTTTTGTTTGTTTGGGTTTTTTGCCTGTATTGTTTGTTTGCTACAGAGTTTAACAAAAGTTAAACTGGAGGGGTGAGAAAAGGCACACTCAGAGGTCATAAGCTTACCAAATACTATAGCCTTGCTTAGCGGTGAGATATTTCTCGTGAACTATTGCCTAGGGAGGTATCTTGCTGAATTAATTAAACCACTTTGGCTCCCAGCAAGTTGGGTACACTGCACCCACCCAAGAACTCTCTGAATTCACAAATCACACACACACACACACACACACACACACACACACACACACACCAGCTAATTTTGTTATGCCTTCAGTAGCTCAATGGTTGGGCATTTTTAGTGGTCCCTGTGGCTAGCATATATTCTCCCCTCCAATGTTCCTGAGTCTACTTGTTAAATCAACATTTCATCTCTGCTACCCCAGACCCAGTCAGGGGCCACTTTCCTGAATTCTTACATGGCTGGTTGCTTTCTTTCCTGGAGCTCTTACTTCTAATCCCTGAGCTTCCCAGTCCTGGCAAGTCTCCTCCTCTCCTACCTCAGTTCCTTGCTTGAACAATCTAAAAGTCCCACCTCTTACACCCTGCCCAGCCATTGGCTGTTAGCAACTTCACTTCCCAATCAGAGCCAACACACTGATTCCTGTGTGATTCTGGGACCTGAATTAAGACAAAGCATTCAAACTAATCCCCAACAGGGAGGTCCCTGCCCCACCAACCATAAAGACTATTACCACTGCTGTTCATAATAACCCAGAGTCAGAGGGCCACGTCCATGTGCCAAAGACACTGTATGCTTTGGTTAAAAGCATGAAGAAGTCAAACCGAGTTAAGCCTTAAGTTCATTGTTTCAGAAAGTTCTATGAAGGCTGCTGGGACAGACTTGTTACCAACATGCTGTAGCCCTTGCATATCATACTATGGACATGCCAGGCAGGATGTGCCTGCCGGTACAATAGTGGCACGATTGCTATGGGCTCAACCAATTGCCAAATGGATTTGAGGCCCACTCTACAAATAGGAACTCACTGTTGGTACCATGGGCTGGAATAAGAAACCTGTTGTTAAGGAGGTCATAAGCCCCAGTGAAGAGGTCATGGCTATTGTTAAGCAAAGTGATGTGATTTGCCCATCAAATGGCCCTGTAAATACTTGTGGTTTTGCCTATAGATTGTTAGAGCTCTTAGTATGTTTGGCTGGTCACCAAGGATAACTTCTTTCTTCATAGTGGGCAGTGGTTACTGTGGAGAGTCCTAACCAGTAAAGCTGGTTAAGAATAAATGACTGTCATTGTGACTCCGCCATAAATGGATGGAAGAAAATAATTGTGAATCTTTATCACCTCAGTCCCCTCCCTATAAGCCTCAGGGAACAACACAGGGACAGGAGAGAGAGCTTAGGACCCAGAGTGGTGTGTGTGTGTGTGTGTGTGTGTGTGTGTGTGTGTGTGTGTGTGTTTGTGTGTGGGTTTATCTCTGTGTGTGTCTCTGTGTGTGTGTGTGCTTGTGTGTGTGTGTAACTGTGTGTTTATCTCTGTGCGTGTCTCTGTGTGTGTTTATCTCTGTGGGTCTGTGTGTGTGTATAACTGTGTGTGTTTATATCTGTGTGTGTGTCTGTGTTTGTGTGTGTGTGTGCAACTGTATTTATCTCTGTGTGTGTTTATCTCTCTGTGTGTTTATCTTTCTGTGACTGTGTGCTTTCATCTCCCCTGGAGGAAGAAGAGAGATTCCTATGACTTAGCAAAGTAAGTCAGGGCTTAGGAAACTCATAAAGCTGGAGAGATGGCTCAGTGGTTAAGAGCACTGGCTGCCCTTCCAAAGGTCCTGAGTTCAATTCCCAACAACCACATGGTGGCTCACAACCATCTATAATCAGTTCTGATGCCCTCCTCTGGTATGCAAGTGTACACACAGGAAACTCATAAAGTTTAGTAAACTTACAAGGCCTTGCCGCAAGACTCTATACAAGTGACTCATTGGTGGAACTGCCTGTGAGTTGTACCAGGAGCTTTAAGGGATGGGGATTTTGTGTTTTCATCATGAAAAGTAGGCTTCTCAGAGCTCCAGCTGCCTTTAGTCACCTGTGTTCCTGTGAGTAACTGCTTGCTTCTGCTTCTGTAAGTAATACCAGGGAGTTCGTTTGTCATGGTATCAGTCAGGATTCTCAGAGGAACAGAATTGATAGAGTGAATCCCCCCTTCCCTCTCTCCCTCCCATCTCTATATGTGTGTGACATATTATATAATTTATTAGACATATTATATATTTATTAGAATGGCTTACACCTGGTGGTCCAGCTAGTCCAACAATGGTTGTCTACCAACAGAAGGTCCAACAATCCAGTAGGATTGGTGACCAGTCCTGAGGCTGGATGTCTCAGCTGGTCTTCAGTATTTGCCAGAATACCAAAGAAGTAGGTTCTGATGCCAGTGAAAGAATGGGCTTGCTAGGGAGAAACAGCAGGCAAAGAGAGACCCGGCTTCCTTCTTCCATGCTCTTTATATAGATTGCCAGCAGAACGTGTGGCCCAGATTGAAGGTGGATCTTGCCCCCTCAAAGGTCCTGATTAGAAGTGGCTCTCCCCACTTCAAATGATTTCATTAAGAAAGAGCTTCCTTGCAGGTGCCCCTCGCCCCAGGCCATGTACATTCTAGTTTCTTCCAGATGTGGTCAAGTTGACAGCCAAGATAGCCATCACATCACCATGGTAGACTTGGGTGGCGCTGTTTGTGTCTTTTCCTGTTGTCACTGTCCCCCCTGGTGTGAGCTTGTTCCTGTTTCCCCAGCAAACCTCACACAGCACAAGGCTTTTGACTCGGGGGCCTGAGCAGATGAACTGGGCCCAGGCCCCTGCTTTGCCACTTGACCCAGCGGGGAGAGTAAACCCGAGACCTCACGTTCCTGCACTCTTCCCATCTGTGAAGTGGGACCAATGTGGCCTTTCTTCTAGGGTTTGAGAACATGGGACAAGGCATGCAAGAAGGGTCTTGGCACGCAATCCCTGGCCACATTTCCTTCCACGTGAGGCTAGGATCAGGCAGGTGGGTGAGGCTTTGGGGTTTCAGGGGGAGCTGGAGCTCTTCCTATGAAGGACTCACACTGGGCAGGGCAATGTCATCTCTGGAGTCCGTCTCTTTAGCTCTGTAGTCGCCTCCACACACTTCCTGTTTGAGGCAGCAGCTTCAGGTCTCAGTGTCTCCATCTGACATATGAGTGGATTCATTTCTTTCTTTCTCTCTCTTTTTTTTTTTTTTTCCGGAGCTGAGGTCCGAACCCAGGGCCTTGCACTTGCTAGGCAAGCGCTCTACCACTGAGCTAAACCCCCAATCCCGTGGATGTGAGCAACTAGGAAACACTCACTGACCCGTGAATCAGAGATAAGCTATGCGTATGTGGCTGAGCAGTGAGCTAGGTGTGTGGCTCTGCTTGGAAAGTCACCAGTCAGCAGACTCAGCTCGGAAGAAGCTCATCTGGAAACTGCAATGTTAGTTATCTCCTTGCTGCAAGGAAACGCCTTGCAGAAGGAACTGATGAAAGAGAGGGTCTGTTTGAGCTCACCGTCTGTCAGGTAGGGGAAGGCACAGTAGCTAGAGTTTGAAGCGGTCAGTCACGTTGCACCCTCAGTCTCTCAGTCAGGAGGAACTGTAAGTGAAGGTGCTTAGCTCACGTTTAACTCGTTATTCAGTCCAGGACTCCAGCTGGTGAAATGATGCCACTCACAGCTACGACAGGCCTCTGCCTCTCCAGTCCCTTCATGCCAATACACCTTCTGAGGCGTGCCCAGCGACTGGCCTGCTAGATTCTGTCAAGTGGGAAATATTAGCATCCCAACTCCTCCACTTGGCAACTTAACCCCCAACGCATCATTCTTGAAGCCCACACTGGCCTCCTCTTGTCTCCAGAGGCTTGTGGCCATCTTCTAATGCAAAATGCATCGAGTCTTAACGTCGAGTCCCCCATAGCCTTTAATGAGTCCAGCACGGTTTGAAAGTCTGAAGTGCAGCCTGGCTCTTTCGGGGTGACATCACACATGCCTTGTGGTTTTCACCGGTCTGTGGTGAGGCCATTTGTAATCAGCCAGTTAGATCCAGGCTACTTCGCAATCTGGCAGGAGTTCACAAAGGCAAATTCCATTGGGCAAACTTGTTTATTCGGGAACTTCCGGTCACCGCCGCTGTTGCCTTTTTGGTGAACGCAAGCACAGGGTCGCTGTATGAAAGAAGTACGTCTGGGCATCTGGGCAGTGAGAACGCGTCATTAGGAACTATTTATAGAATAGAGTATCACATATATACATATGAGCACGTATATTTTCCCCAACAAAAAATAAAATAAAAATAAATGAGCTGTCTTAGTTTTATTCTGTTGCTGTGATGCAGTGCTCTGACCAAAAATAACTTGCAGAAAGGGTGGACATCTTGGTCACTGCTCTATTGTTCTAAGGGGACACCAGGACTAAGGCAACATAGAGTAGAAAGCAGTTAACTGGGTGCTGTCTTATAGTGTCAGAGGGCAGTCCATCATCAGTACGGCAGGAAGAATGGTGGAAGGCAGGGTGTCAGGCATGGGACTCAGAGCAGTAACATCCTGATCCACAGAGAGTGGATAGAAAATGGGACACGGGACCAAGAATGGGTTTTTGAAACCTCAAAGCCCACCTCCAGCGACAAACCTTCTCAAAGAGGCCACACCGACTCCAACAAGATCATACCTCCCCAACAGTCCACCAGCTGAGAACCAAGCATCCAAATATATCAGCACATAGGGGTCATTCTCATTCAAACCACCACAGAAGGGTTTTCTGCCTTCTACTTCTGGGTCACAGTTCATCGTTGCAGAAAATCAAGGCAAAAACTCCAGCAGGAACTGAAGCAGAAACCACAGAGGAACACTGCTTACTTGTTTGTTCTCTGGCTAGCTCTCTTACAGTCTTATGCTTAGCTAGTTTTCTTATATAGACCAGGATCATCTGTGTAGGGAATGGTACTGCCCACAGTGTGTTGGGACTTCATATATTAATTAACAATCAAGACAATCCCCCATAGAAATGCTCACAGGCCAATCTGATCTAAGTAATTTCTCAACTGAGGCTTTCTTCTCAGATGACTCTAGGCTGTATCACATTGACAGTCAAGCACACACACACACACACACACACACACACACACACACACACACACACACGTCCAAAGAGCAAAGTCTTTTTCTGAGACTCACATAACTCTTTTTTTTTTTGTTCTTTTTTTCGGAGCTGGGGACCGAACCCAGGGCCTTGCGCTTCCTAGGCAAGCGCTCTACCACTGAGCTAAATCCCCAACCCTTACATAACTCTTGTTATCCTCTAAAACATCAAAAAAACAAATTGCCTACTCTCATCATTTGATGATACAGAATAGACGTTCTCATTATGAAAGGCAGGAGGATGGGGGCCTAGCAAGGAAAGATTTGAGCAAAGCAAACAGAAACCCAGCAATGTGAACACTGAATCCTAAAGCTCCATGTCCAGCAGTTGGGGCTCAGGACGCCTCCAGCCCCAGCTCTCCAGCTTTGCTGCCTGCAACACATAGAACCTTTCTCATGGGCTGGCTGCATTCCACACATGCAGCTCTCCTTGGTGGATGTCCCATGGTCCTGGTATCTCCAGCCTCTTAGGGATTCCACTGATTTTAGGTTTTACCTTTACACCAGGCCAGCATGGGGGAAGTCAACATAGGATCCTGCTGTTGAGACCTTCAAGAGACTTGATAACTAGAGACAGGCAGCAAAAGAATGACTTGGGCCCCTGTGGTGGTTTGAATATGCTTGGCCCAGGGAGTTGCACCATTAGAAGGTGTGGCCTTGCTGGAGTGGGTGTGGCCTTGTTGGAGGAAGTGTGTCACTGTGGGCATGGGCTTTGAGACCCTCCTCCTAGCTTCCTGGAAGTCAGTCTTCTCTTAGTTGGCTTTCAGATAAAGATGTAGAACTCTCAGCTCCCTCTCTAGCCCCTTCTCTTCCTGGATGCTGCCTTGCTCCTGCCATGATGGTAATGGACTGAACCTTTGACCCTGTAAGCCAGCCCCAATTAAATATCCTTGTAAGAGTTGCCAAAGTCATGGTGTCTGTTCACAGCAGTAAAACTCTGACTAAGACAGGCCCTATATAGAAGGTTTCCCCCTACAGAAATGGCCTGAGGACAGTCAGAGTCAGCTGATGACCCCTGAAGTGACAGCTTATTCTTCACAGTCCCCCATTCTGACTTTAAGGGCAGCACCCACAATCTGTGGCCTTCTACCTCTGCACAGGAAAGCCCTGGCTTCCAACCACGTCAGCCTAACACCAAGGCTGACAACTGGCTACCAGCTGCTGCCTTGGCTGCAGAAGAAACAGACATTATCATGCACATATCCGAACACTGCAAAATTCATGAGCAGGGTGCTCAGCCAACTCAGTGGCAGGGAAGAGTGTTCCCTGTGGATCACCTTCTCCGTGTGGCCCTACGTGGTGGAAAGGACATCATGTCTCTCATTCCTTTTCTTATGAAGCCATCAATATCATCACAAGAACCACTCTGGCCCTAATCATCGTATAGGTTCCACCACAATACACTGTCCTGTTGGGAGTTCAAATATCTTCCCAGGAATTTGGAGCCATGACTGTTAGGTCTCAGTATCTGTTGGGTGGCTGAGGGCTGAACAGGGAGTCTGGGAGCTGAAAGGCCCCCCAGAGCTTTATTTCAGAATGTAGTCTGTGAGGGCTGATGCTGGGTCCATCTGGGGCCCAGGCACCGCATGGAACATGGAGATATTTGAGGTCCAGTGTGGAAGCAGGCTGGGCCTGAGGCAGGGTGGGTCTGACATCACTGGACTGCCTGCCTGGTTGAGCTTCTCCTTTGCCCAGCCTTTGTCCTCTCATTTGGACAATTATTTATGAAGTTCCAACTGTATGCCAAGGACCATTCCAACTCAGGGGCCAGCAGTGAACATTCCAAGGACAAGCTGACAATAAACACAATTAAATAATCAAACTATGGTGTCAAGAAATGAAAGATGCTACCGAGAACAACTGGGAGCAGGAAAACAAGAAGCAGGGACCCAGGGACAGATGTCCAGGGCACCTCTGGGAAGCACCACTTGAGTAAGGCCTGAAGGAAGAGATGGAGTCTTCACGTCAGGGAAGTGCTCTGTCACACCCTCTCTTCACCATGGGCTGGACCTGGTAACTCCATTTAAACGGAGGGAGGCCTAAGCCTTCTGGGTTGGCTTCATGGCTGTACGGCGAAGCCTTTAGCATGGCCTCAGAGCCCTGCTTCAGGGAGAGCCTGTGGCATGCCAGGAGGACCAGGCACAGGTTTGTAATGAGGATCTCACGCCATTCTCCAATGGGGTGGAAGGTGCTCTCTCACCAACAGCCCCGAAGACACCTGGGAAGGCGTCCTGAAACCCAGGGCCCGTCCTAGAGGTCCAGGCCCTGCCTATATCTGACGGGAGCGTGTCTGGAGGCTGCGCTAACATCAGTATGTCTGAGGGTTCCACCTGCTGGGCCTGGGTAACAATCAGGGTTTAGTTCATTATTATTAATATGCATTAATTGAACGCATTCATGGACTTCACAGTGACATTTCCACCCATGTGCACCCTGTGCTTTGATTGCATGGCGTGTTCGAGTAAGCCGCTAAATTTGATTTGTGAGGTAGCAGTGACTATACATACAGAAGGGGAGGGGCCTACTCCACGGATGGGGGGGAGCAGGGCGTGACTCAGCTGTGGCTCAGCTGGTGCAGCTGTGGGGCTGCCACCTGTGGCCCCTCCCTCACGGGGAGAGGGCGGCACCACACAAAGGACAGGCTCTGAGGAGGAACCCCATGACTGGCCCAGGAAAGCTCAGTGGGTCTGGGCCTTGCATAGCTACACCGCCAGCCCCTGGTCAGCCTGACACAGGGGGAGGTTACTCCATGAAGGAAGCGTGCAAGATGTAGCCATGAACCCTGATTTCTGACTCCTTCTAGGGAAGAGTCTAGATAGAATCCACAATTCACTTACCTTCCCGTGGTTCGTATCCCAGAAGGCCTCCATTCCCCCTGGGGCTCTGCCTCTGCCTCAGAATCATCTAGTCCTTCCAACCCACCCCAGGTTCCCTCTTCTTTCTGGGCTCTCCCTCCCTTTCTCTTCTTCAACTCCAGAGTTAGACTTGACTGTCACTGGGCCATCTCTCAGTCCTGACCTGGCTTCTGTCACACCAATGTCCTCTCTTGTAGCCTTCCACCTCAAAGAAATTCTGGCTACCACCAGCACCTAACCACCACCCCGGCACCGAACACCGATTCCAGCCAGCGGCTTCAGCTCTCTCAGGCACTGTCTTCTTACACATCTAGAGTCTTCAAAGTCCAGAGCCAGGAAGCAGATGGATCCCAGATGCAAAAGAGGAAGAGGACCCAACCAGCTGCACCCGGGCCAGGCACAAGGAAAGCACGTGCAACGGTCCAGTGGTGGCAAGGGCTGGCGCCCGCAGGCACTGTATTGGGCTGTTTACCTGTCTGTCTCTGGTATGTCACCTAGTCATCAACCTGGTGCCCGGCACGTGCTCAGTAAAATGTTCTAGATGGAAAGATGAGAGGATGAGGAAAATGAGAAGAAAAGAAGAAAGGAAGAGGGAAGGAGGAAGCAGGGGAGGACGAGAGGGAGGACGGAGAGGGAGGAGAGCTGTGGGATGCAGGAAGGGTGAGGGAGGAGGAACGGGTAGAGAGTGGGAGGGATGGAGAAGAGGCTGGAGGAGTGAGAAGACAGGCGGAATCGGTCAGAAAGGATGGCTGGGAGGTAGGGAAGGAAGTCCCACCAGCCTTGTCGACCAGACAGGGGCAGCAACCTGCAGAGTCCCGAGGGCTTGGCTCAGTTAACTAGGCCCCTGTTTTACTGCCGCTCTGTTTTGCAGCCGAGGCAATTAGAGGTAACGGGGCTGTAAGCCTCTCTCCGGGCAGCCCCACCTGCCCTGTCCTGTCCCATTAACTTCCAATTCAACAGCCATCCCCGACCTGCTATGTATAATGAAAGACATTCGAAATCTATCCAAATGGCATGCGTATTGATTTATTAATGCTGGGGAATGTTGCTCTAATTGAATTGAGATCCAGGAAGTAAGTTAATGTAGCTGACGATGCTACAGGAATTGAATTACCCCAGGGCCTGGAATTATTACCTTTTCGCTCGCTTTGTTGTCAGTGGGATAAATAACAAATCAATCGACAATTCACCCTGGTGGCAAAAAAAAAAAAAAGAATAAAAATAATAAATAAAAAGAAGAAAGAAAATGTGCTCAGAGCCTAGATATAGGCTGCAATAGGCAGATGCTGGGTGGGTGGGGGTGGGGGCTTCCTGGAGGAGGAGCAGGAGGGAGGGGAGGGGTGTGGCCTAGCTGAGGGCACAGGTCCTCTAGTCTGGGCCAGAACCCTTCTGTCACATAAGCAGTAGACACGAGAGTGGCCATGGCAGCACACAGAAAGCTTCTCCTTTCAGAGACAGCCTTGGCCCAAGTCATACAGCGGTTGTTCTCACTGCCTCCCTGGCCTCTGCCCTACTGGGTGCAAAGACCCTCCTAAAGCTGGGGTCTCTTCTCCTTGGCTTCTCCACCCTGAGGGTCTGCCGTGCCCAGAAACTTCCACTGGACAGAGGCCATGTTTGCCTAATGAAGGCCTAACGCTCTCCTTGCCTGGTTACTGAGAGATTTGTGAAATGGTTCTGGAAGCTTCTCAGAGGAGGAAAGTGACGTTATAAGGAATAATTACAGTCATGGCAGATCTAGACTTCAGTCAGCACCTTGTTCAGAATCCTCCCTTTCTTCCTTCCCGGCCCTGCCGGCCTCCCATGGACTCCCAGCCTCTTTGTTGGAGGGACAGCTCTTGGGAAAACAGGCTCACCCGGGCCAGCACACCAGCTCTGTTCCTTGTTGGTTTTATGCCCTCAGGGTACAGAGTCCCTTTGCCTCAGTTTCCCAACCTATCAAACGTAAGTCCTGCAGAACCCTAGGCATGGTAACTCCAGTGTGCTTCAGAAGACACCAATAGCCAGAGGCTGCCAAGAGCTCTCTAGGACCTGGGACACTGGCCACCTCGGCTGCTGGCCTTTCAAGCCGGTATCCGTGAAGCCGCCGGGCTGGCCTTGCTCTGGTCAAGGAAAAGAAAGCCTGAGTTAATTAAATCAACAGCTCACACTGCAGGTTACCCACAAAAGTGAACTTTAGTGCCCCTCAAACCACTGACCAAAGGAGGGCTGGGAAGAAAGCGAAACCACAGTGGGAGTGAAATGGAAAAGAAACCAGCCGCTCCGCCTCACTTCAGCGGCCACAGGTATCAGAATATTAATTGGTCTTTGACTCGATTTGGCTGTGGGAGTCAGAGCAGGCTGTGGCTTCAGGGAGCCCGACAGCGCCATGGGGCTGGCGCAAAGCATGTCGGGAGTGGAGAAGGCTGGGAGGAGGCAGCCAGGGGTGGGGCCTTCTGGGATTGGGAGGGCCCAACTCGCTGCTGTTGCTTTGTGGGTCCTTGTGTGAGAGGCAGCAAGGAGTGGATGTGAGGGAGTGTAGAATTAGGAGTGGACATCCTTGTGGGGGTGAAGAAGGGGTGAGTGCCTGGGAGTGTAAGGTATCAGTCGCTTTGTGCTGGGTACTGGAGACTCTCCCTGCCTGTCTTAGTAGCACTTGAGAGCTCATGGACAGGGTCTCACTGGGTCGTTGGGACATTACTTGCCACGCGACAAAGATAGCATTGGCTTATATTAAGAACTAACCTGTAGACTCCCAGGGCCCAGCACAGAGGGTATCATCAGGCATCGGAGGTTGAATGTATGCTTTGGACAGGTGCCACCTAAGTGGCTGGCCCCTCTCCTCTCCTCTCTTACCCTATGGAGGTGGGAGGAGCAAGGGGGGGCGGGGAGCAGTCCAAGCCAACCATAGATATTTTTACCACGGCAAGGGGCTTACTTCGTGCTGTGGCTACGAGTCGTTTCTTTCTTTTACTAGTGGTTGTGGGAACAAACTGTGCCCAGCCCTTCCACGTGCTCGCTGAATGCACAAGGGACATCAGCATGTGGCTGTGGGGTTGGGGGCAGGGCAGGAGCTGATAGATATTAGATCCTGAGTGGATCGTGCACTTGGTGCGGAGGGGTACGTTTTGTAGCTGTGTCCCACACCCTGGCAGAGGTCACACCAAGGCAGACCTGCTGGGTTTACCAGGCCTCTTCACTATCGGCAAGATGGGCTCTTTGGTCATCTAACCTGGCTTTCTGCTCACAGGGGAAGCAACTAAGGCACAGAGAGGGCAAGACACTTGCTTGAGGTAACACAGCGAGAAAGAACCTGGGGTTCCATACGTCTGGATCTAGTCTTCTTCCCTGAAAACTCTATGTCTTTAGGGGTCACATACAAATTGCAGACTGACCATTGGCATTGTCCTCAACATTGGGAGAAAGAGAAAGCTGTGCAAACTGGCCACGTGGGGAGGCTGTGCCTGGCCCATGGTACAGCCACTGCTCTGCGTGTGTGGTGGTTTGGGTAAGAATGGCCCTCAGAGGCTTGTATATTTGAATGCTTAGTCACCAGGGAGTGGCACTGTTTGAGAAGGATTGGGAGGCGTGGTCTTGGTGAAGTGGGTGTGGCCTTGTTGGAGAAAGTGTGTCACTGGGGGTGGGCTTTGAGGATCAGCCTCACACCAGGCCCATTCTCACTTTGCCTGTGGATCAGGATATGGGTCCTAACTCTCTCCAGCACCATGTCTGCCTGCGTGCCGCCGTGTTCCCCATCAGGATGATAATAGGCTAAACTTCTGAAACTGTAAGCCAGCCCCCAAGGAAATTCTTTCTATTATAAGAGTTGCCGTGGTCCTGGTGTCTCTTCACAGCAATAGGACAGTCACTAAGACAATGTCCCTGCCTCCTCAAGTGGGGATGAGAGTCTGGGCATTCGCATGACCTTTGGCGATTGTTGAATGGTGGCAAAGTTCGAGACGTTTAAGACCATGGTGACACGAGCAGACTGTAGGCTGTACTTGGTGATGCTCGGGCCTGGTGGGTAGAGTATGGGAGGAAGTAAAAACCCAGAGTGGGTTTGGGCTTTGAGACAAGCTGTTGACTAATGGCTTTCTTCATTCATTCATTCATTCATTCATTCATTCATTCACCCTTTCTTAGTCCAGCTCAGCTGTGACTGTCCTTGACATTTCAACCCTGGGTGACGTCCTCACCATCTCCAGACCAGCCTAGGGACACAGGGTTTTCTAGAGAATGCCAACCCCCAGCCTTCTCCTAGACAAGCATCAAAGGTTGCCTGATCTATGTAGAGCCTTTTTCAGACAGACACAGCCCCTAGACCTGGCCCTATTCCTACCCCATGAGTTAAAATAGGATCAAATAGTCACGGGTTCAAATCCTGGCCCTACCAACTGTAAGATGTGTTTTGAGGAATGGCCGCTGCCCTCTCTGAACCCTGGAGAGAGACTCTGCAGACACGCTGTGGCTCCCTTTTCTCTTCATACATAGGACGGCTCACTGCAAATCAGGGACTCTATTGAGGGGACTCACAGCCTGGGCTGCAATTTCAGGAGCACCCACAAAGCAGCCCTCAGATACCAGGCACAGGAGGCTGTCCCTGGGTCGATGCTGGCCTTCCTCACCCCCATGATGACACGATTCTGTAGTATGTATGACAGAGGGAAACATTTCCTGAGAATTTACTAGGACCCACAGTGACAGTTCGGTAAAGGCTCTCCCGTCCCCTCCCTGATTTCCCAGTTGCTCACCAGAGTTTCCTGGTGTGGTTGGCTGAGCATTAAGTGAGCATTTAGCTTACAGCTGCTTCTGGCGGAGGCTCTCGGGAATCTCGAGTTGCTCAGTTATCAAATGGGTGCGGGGAGTGTGGCTTGGGCAGAGGTTGGAGGCAAACAGGTCATCTCAAGCAAGCCACAGAGCGGCTTAGCCCTCTGCTAGCCTTCCTTGGCAGGCTGAACCTGCTGTCCCTATAAAGGAGGTGGACTGTCAGCTTCTAACCCTCAGCACCCTGTCCCAAGGCCAGAGCTCCTCACAGTCTTAGAACTTGAGATTGACTTGAGGATTCAGAACCAGAGAGAGGGAGACTGCAGTCTCTGTGGTGATGGTGGAATGCTTGCTACAGAGGATCTGCCCCCAAGGAGCCCACCAGCACTGCCCAGACCACAGGGCTGTTTGCGGAAATGGTGCCCAGGTCAGCTGTCACTGGGCAGTCATAGGGAGTGGTGAGAGCAGGGGGAAGGGCCCAGTGGCCACGTAGCCTTCAGGATTGGCCTGGTGTTCTGATCTATGGAGCAGGGTAGAACAAAGCACATAGTGTTTTGGGGTGCTGGTAAGAAGCTTGGGTTCCTTTGTCATCCCTGGACGGTCAAATTAAGTGTCCAACCTGTGCAGCCTCTGGGGGCTATGGCAGGGGTGAAGTCCCCCGGGGTTCCTGAGCCAGGGCTTAGGCCCAGCACCTCCTTGTCTGAAGCTTAAATTCACCTCCACAATGGAGCTGAAGCAGCACCAGCCTCCTAGGGTTTTACAGCATCATTAAGTAAACTTGGCCAGAGACTAAGTAAGCTTGGCCAGTGCCTCTCACAGTCAGGCCTCGCTTGCCTCAGTCCTCTCTGGTTCTGACTTCTCATCCAACCCTGCCTGCCCGGAAGCTGGGGTTCAGATCGAAACCTCATATGGATTCAGGCCTGTGACTGCAGCCTTCTCTGCCAAGGGCTGTTACTGCTTCCAGGGAGAAAGCACATGGAGTGCTTTCTAAAGGTTACTGCGGGGTCTCCCAAAGCCCAGGGTCAGCATCGCACCTGCCCTACTGCCAGGGAGCACATACCACAGGCAGACACACAGACAGACATACACCCCTGCAGACATTCACATATATACACACCCGTCCATACCACAGACAAGATCCACACACATACTCACCACAGACACAAACACATGCACACACACACACACACACACACACACACAGAGCATAACAATAGACACACACACTCCCCACAGACACGTAAATACTCTCCCCTCACATACAAAGCACACATAGACATGTTTTCCCAGACATGGGGCTATCCAGACACCCAGACAAAGGTCCAGCAGACACTGGCATCTGCCTAGGCACACATCCTAAAGCCTCTCTCTCTCAGGACCCTGCCTGCTCTCTCTCAAGGAATCTGTCTCAGGTCTGTGTGATGGTTTGTTTATGCTTATCCCAAAGAATGGCACCATTAGAAGGTGTGACCCTGTTGGAATAGGTGTAGCTTATCCCAAAGAATGGCACCATTAGAAGGTGTGACCCTGTTGGAATAGGTGTATCACTGGGTGTGGGCTTTAAGACCCTCATCCTAGCTGCCTGGAAGCCTGTATTCTGCTAGCAGCCTTCAGATGAAGATGTAGAGCTCTCAACTCCTCCTGTATCAGACCTGCCTGGATGCTGTCATGCTCCTGCCTTGATAATAATGGAATGGACTTCTGAACCTGTGAGCCAGCCCAACTAAATGCCCTTATAAGAGTTGCCTTGGCCATGGTGTCTGTTTACAGCAGTAAAACCCTAACTAAGACTAAGTCTTTGAGTTACTGGGAATGACCCCGTCCCACACCTCACTTACCCATCCTGACATTCCTAAGTCTGGCCTGAAGAGTATAGTCTTTCTTCCCTATTCATTCCTTGGAGGAGCCCCGAGGCTCCCAGAATCATCTATACACAAGAAAACTGAGCAGGGCCAGGACTTGAGTCAGGCCCATAAGGCTTGGCTCACCCTTGTCCCTTGTCCTGGCCTTAAAACCAAGACATAGGGGACAGGGACAGACCTGGGAGTCACAAGAAGCAGTGGCTGAGCTCCCATGAAGTCCACTTTCCCTGACCCTAGGTCCGGAGTTTTCTGCAGTCTGTGTGGGAGCTGCGTCAGTAAGGCCTGAGAAAAAGACTCTGCTAGAAGGCAGAGCTGTGTGGATCCTTGATAAACCACACCTGAAAGTGCAGAAACCCCTCAACTTACAACAATTTGACACAATTCCTCAATTGCAGGTGGCTGTGAGCTACTGGATATGGGTGCTAGGGACAGAACTCAGTTCTTCTGTCACCACAGTAAGTGCTTAACCTCTGAGCCATCTCTCTGTGCTCTGGATGGTTTCCAATGACAGGTCTCTTGATCCTTTGTATGTAGAGGAGCATCTGCCAGTCGGGAGTCTGTCCAAGGGCAACTGGAAAGGTTAGGTCAATGCCACTTGAGCGGAGGATGAGCAACTCAGGTTGGTTCTTATTAACCTAGGACAGCTCCGTGTTGGGGAGGGGAGTTCTATTGTCCCAGGAAGCCTGGGAATGAGGCTACTTGGTTAAGTTATGTGACGCTGAGAAGGGACACCAAGGCTGAGGCCTGGCTGCTCTCAAGGACAAGAGAATGAGGGACTGGTACTTCCCAAATGCCAGGCATGGTGGTGAATATGCACACATGTTCACTTATTACATGCTCCTTGGGGCCCCAGGCCGTCGTCTTAGTTGGAGTGAGTGACCCTGGAAAGCCACTCTGCTGGTAAGGGAGCTGTCCCTACATCTTGCCTTTTTCCTCTGGTTTTTTAAGCCTTAGCCTGAGGGCGGCTAGCCCTGCTGAAGAAAATTCCTCAAGAAGGGATCCACATCAACGCCCACAGTCGGGAGGAGCCGAGTTTGGAAGAGCAGAACTCCCTCTGACAGTCCAACAGAACGAGATCGAGTTACACGTTATTACCAGATGTGCCTCAGCTCCACGGTCCCCAGAGACTCCTCCACTTACAGATGGGGGCTGCATCACGCTCCCACGAGCCCGTTGCCACCTGACAGTATCATTAAACTACAGAGCACCCTTCGGCTGGGGTGCACAGGGGTTCCACTGCAGAGGGCACCACAGGGTCTTGCTGGCCACTTGTTGGGATCACAGCATGGCTGCCAGGGGTCTGTGACCCCTGCCACTGCCCCTAGAGAGAGTCGTGCTGCCCCTGGCTTGTGTGGGAGAGAATCAGAGATCCAGATTCAAGACGTAACTTGACCCAACATGCCTGGCTCATGTACCATTTGGGCTGGAAAATCCTCAGGTCCAAACATCTTAAGTCGAGACTATCAGAAAAGTAGTCATTCGTTCCCCTGCCGTGGGCCACTTTCTTTTCTTTTGCTTCAGTGTGACTCATGGAGTTCAACACAGTGTCGAACTCCCTCTGTAGCCGAGGATGGCCTTTTCTGGGCCTCTGAGTCTACCTCCCAAGGCATGGGATTAGCAGTTTGTGGTTCTGCTGTATGTGGTTCTGCTGACCAGAATTCTGGGCTTCATTCATTACTAAACAAGCCCTCTGCCACCAGAGCTACGTTCCCCAGTCCTGGGCCACAGCCAGTTTTTAAAACTCTGTGTGTGTGTGTGTGTGTGTGTGTGTGTGTGTGTGTGTGTGTGTCCTCTTGCCTGTGCACACCCCTGCACATACACTTGCATACATATATACAACAGTCACACTGGCATTGTTGTATATATGTATGCAAGTGTGTGTGCAGGGGTGTGCATAGGCAAGAGGAAGTCCTGGGTGTCCTGGTCTGTTGCTTATTCCCTTGAGACAAGGGTCCCTCACTGGAGTTTGTCATTTTTTTTTTCAGCCAGACTGGTGGCCAGCGAGCCCCATGTGTTTCTGTCTTTGTTCTCCACCCCAACACTGGTATTATAGGCACGCAAAGCCATGCCTGAGTTTTTAACGTGGGTGCTGGAGATTTGAACTCAGGTCCTCACATTTGCACAACAAGCACTCTTACCCATTGAGGTGTATGCCCAGACACCAGGGGCACACTTAAAAGCATTTTAAAAACCTTTATTTACTAGAGATGGGGAGAGAAAACTGAAGCACGTGAAGTCAGAGCACAGTTTGGGGGAGTTTGTTCTCCCTCTACTCTGTGAGTTCCAGGTATCAAACTCAGGTCCTCGGGCTAAGCAGCCAGTGTCCTTACCCATTGAACCACCTTGCCAGCCACTCTGGACTCAGTTGAATAAGAAAAAGCTAAAGGGGGGCTGGGGACTTAGCTCAGTGGTAGAGTGCTTACCTAGGAAGCGCAAGGCCCTGGGTTCGGTCCCCAGCTCCGAAAAAAAGAACAAAAAAAAAAAAAAAAAAAGAAAAAAAAAAGAAAAAGAAAAAGCTAAAGGACCACGTACCTAGTCTGTAACCAGGATTTCCTACCTCCCTGGCTGCAACAGCCCTCGGGGGCTGAGAACTGGTGGAGAACCTCCCCTCCACCCCCGTCATCTTGTTTCCTTCCCCAGTGAAATGGACATAAAAGTAGACAATTTGTAGTGTTGGATTTAAAATGCAGTGACCTAGCTTGGAGAAACTTCCAACAGGGTTCCCAGTACACAGTAGGTACCCAATGAGTGTTTGTCTAGAGGAAGAGGAAGGGCTAAGACCCTGGGACACAGTAGGTACTCAATAAATGTTTGCCCAGAGGAGGAGGAAGGGCTAGGTGCTACCCTGAGGACCTGAGTCCTGAGCTGGTTCCGGATGTGCTAGGATCCGAGGCCTAAGAGCCAAGCAAACTCTGGGAACTCAGGTCTCCTTTCTGCCGTGACTTCAAGAAGGGGAAGCGGAGTTGGGGCTTAGCAGTGGGGAGAGTGGCTGACTGGTGAGTCCCACAGTCGGGCCTGGGGCTGCTCTCCCACCACACTTCAGTGAGCTTGCTGGTCGGGAATGGGGAAGTCAGAGCTAACTCCTGGGCAGGGCCAGACAGGCCAAGCTGATGGTGGAAAGACCCTGTGTTCGGTGTGGCCAGAGAGATAGGAAGTGGTGGCCCTCCAGACTCATGTTGTTCCTGCAGCCTCAGGCCTAAGACCCAATGCCACAGCCCCAGACTTTACTACCCCGAACCTCCAGGGCCCACTGAAGCTTGGTTAACCTTCCTGAGACCCTGCTGGGTTCGGTCGCTTTGAGGGGCAGGCTTGGTGGCTACCTCGAGGAGTTGGCTCCTTAGCTTGACTTTCCAAGTCTGCCTTGGTGTGACCTTGGCTCCCCTAGTGTGGCTGGAAGGGCAGTGCAGTTTCCAGGTCCTGGGGTTCTCTTAGAGTGAGAGCCACACCCCAGTCTTGGTTCAAATCCCCTCTTGGGACCCAGTCAGCATACAGTTCCACTGGCACAGCACTGAGTAAAGCTCCCCCTGCTTGCACAAGGCCTCACTTCTGGGCACCCCATCCTATGTCAGCTAAACAAAGGGCAGAGATGCACACTGCCAGCTCTGGGCTTGAGACAGGGCTCTTGTAGCACAGGCTGGTCT
Organism: Rattus norvegicus; assembly: GCF_021556685.1. Lineage (NCBI taxonomy): Eukaryota > Metazoa > Chordata > Mammalia > Rodentia > Muridae > Rattus > Rattus norvegicus. Next base: position 153,310,153 of record NC_141538.1, read on the forward strand.
CGAACTTGTGTCCCTAAGGAGAGCCTGAACTCACTGAGCTATATCCCAGCTCTTCCTCCTGAATACTGAATCTCACCCTATTTCTCTGCAGGTACTGCCGTGAGGGTCTTACCCTGAGCCCCAGGGCAAGTCACAGTCAAGGTCATGCAAAGAACTCAGATTTCCGGCTGGTAAGGTGGCTTAGTGGTTAAAGGTACTTACAACCCTGACGACTTGAATTTGGTTTCTGGAACCTATGTGGTCAAGGAGAGAATTCCCTCTCACAGATTGTCCACTCTCCTCCATATGTGTTCTGTGGCACCTACCATTGTGCACGCGCACACATACGGACACACTCGTACACATACACACGTGCACACACACGCGTGTGCCACTACCATAAAGGTATTTTAAATCCAATGTTGGGATCGAATGCAACCCAATCTCTCTGCAGAACAAGGCCGAGTCTGGATGCTGCATCTTGATAGATCTGGCCTGGATCTGGTGCAGAACGGAGGGGACTTCTTTGACCAACTTTCCCTTAAGAGTCCCAGGCTCCCCAGTCGTAGTAAAGACTCATGTTGGTGTCCATTGGGGGTCCTGCTGTGATATGGCAGCAGTCTCTCTGGGGACAGCTTGACTTTGAAAGCAGTCCCATCTCTGATGCGGCTGAGGGGAGGGTGTGGCTGGCGTAGGGACACTTGGCTTAATAGCTTAGGCGCAAGTCTTCATTGTCATTTCCCACTTTGGGGGTTGGGCTGGGGGTCTCTATTATCAGGGAGTGTGGCTAGGGCAGAAGCAGTCTGGAGGGGGGAGGAGCGTTCTTGGACTTGGCCCAGATGGCCTTTGTGAGGGCCGTTTTGTTGACTGGTCCCACTTTTCATTGCTTGAGCATAAAGCCTGTCTGGCAGTTCTCCAGTGTCTCTAGAGAGAGACACCCTCTAGGACAAAGTAATTTTACTCAAGGCCACAAAGCAGATGCCACACTTCCCAGCTGCCTTAGACCTCCTGCTTCTCCTCAGCATGGCTCTCCACCCACTGCCAAGACAGCATCATCCTGGCCTGGAGGAGGAGGAGGAGGCGCAGAACTGTGGCTCCTCAGGAGAACCCCCAAACTTGCTTCCAGTGAGCAGTGCCCCTGAATGGGCTCTCTGTTTCAGTCATGATTTTCATGGACCTGCCTCGTTAGTTCTATTGGGGTAGGATCCGGCCTCTGGGATGTTCATTTGCTGCTTAATGAGGTCTGACAACCCTACCATAGGGACCCGCTGCTTCCGGGGTCTCCCATCCTGTGGCACATCAAGCCCACCTCTCCAAGCTTTCTGATCCTTGGGCCACTGAGGCTTCTCCTCAGCCTTCAGCCTCAGCTACAGCCTAGGCCCTTGGAAAAGGTGGGTGGACACAAATAAGCTCCTGCTACCCAATCCTGGTTCCCACAAGGATGGTTATGCAAGCGGCTTCAGGGCTCTGGTTCGTGGGTCATGTGACTCCTTCCCTTCGCTAGAATTTTCCAGACCTCTAGAATCTACCTTGTCAGCATTTGATACTGCCCGATGAAAGGATGGGAGAAAGGAAGGAAGGGAGGAGGAAGGAAGGAAAGAAGGAAGGAGAGAACTCACTCTGTTTTTATAGGCAGCAGGCATCCTCCATGCGTTCTCATTGTATGAGATGCTAATCCCACTGGGACGGAAACTCACTCTTGCACCCTCCCTTCCATTGTAGCAGCTCTACTTCAAGTGCGCCCATTTTGTGGCTTATGAATTTGAGTGCATACATTTTCAGTTCATAGCCGCTCCTGAGGATCAAGTGAGTGTTGTCCACCCACAACCTTGTTCTGGAACACACATGTCAGGACCAGAGGCTGGGGTCCAGTGCTGCTCAGCCAGATTTGAGAAAAGCCTGGGGGGGCTCAGCGGCAGCTGCTGGAGAGGCCCCGTGGAGGAAGGCTTCCTGGGAAGGCCTTGGATCAATGGAATGAGGAGGGACCGAGTGGACCCAGTGTTCATTAGCCGGAGGACCAGCTGGCCAGCTATGCTAGACCATGAACTTGGCAAAGGGCAGTCACCCCGGGGGAAGAGGGTGACTTGTCAGTGCAGTGTGAGCTCCCCAGGGGGTCCTCGCAGGATCAATGAGGGCAGGCAGGCCAATGAGAGGTCAGCAGGCCCTGGGGAGGTGACCCTTCGCAGGCCAGGGGACTGATGGCAGTTCTCTTCCCTGGGTCAGACCCAGGCCAAAGACTTTGCAGCCAAGGGACTATTGAAGAGGCACTCAGTCAAGGCCATCACCCCAGTCCCCACCACCACCCACCAAGTTGTTCTTTCTGCTCCACTTGAGAGAAGACACCTTAGGCTCGGAGAAGGGGAGGGATTCGTGTAGTGTTGATCAGTGTGAGACTCCAAGTCCAAGACTCTGTATTTCTAGTTTTGTTTCTCTCTTTGTGTGCTGGAGGCTGAATTCGGGGTCTTGAGCAGGCTAAGGCAAGCACCACATCACTGAGGTACATGGCCATGTAGGTAGGTGCCTTACTTAGCATGTTGTATTAGCCGTCCGAAAACTGTGACTCAAGACCCCTTTGGGGGTTCAAATGACCTTTTCACAGGGATTGCCAAAGACCATCAGAAGACACAGACATTTACATTAGGATCCATAGCAGTAACAAAATGACAGTTACAAAATAGCAACAAAAATAATTCTACAGTTGGGAGTCACCACAACATGAAGAACTATATTAAAGGTTGAGAATCACATGTCCACACATGCCTATGGGACGTGAGTAACTACATGCATATATGTACATACATATGCATGCACATGTCTGCACGTGGCTACACGTGTGTACACGCACACGTGTGAACACAGTTTTTAGGGAAGCTGCTTTGGTGGGGCCGTGGCCAATGTGGGACACAGAAGTCAAATCAGTGGGAGGGTGAGTAGGGCCGATGTTTCCACTTCGATTCCAGGTCCTTTTTCGTTCCATGCGGTTGGACAGAGAAGCAACCTGGTGGCTGTCCGGCCCTCTCTAGGCTTGTCTGGAAATGTACTCGCAAGTTTGCCTCTCTTGGGTGAGCCTCTGAGGCTGGTCAGGGCTGTCTGAGGGCTGCTGTGTCACCCAGAGGAACAGTGAGATGGAAGGGAGATGGGGTGAGGGTGAGACTTACCCTGGACATCCCACTCCCCCCGCTCTTTGTTCATAACAGCTTTATTCATAATAACTAGAAACTGGAAACAACCTAGATGTTCCTGGACTGAAGAACGCATAAAGAAAAAGTGGTCGGGGTTGGGGATTTAGCTCAGTGGTAGAGCACTTGCCTAGGAAGCGCAAGGCCCTGGGTTCGGTCCCCAGCTCCGAAAAAAAGAACCAAAAAAAAAAAAAAAAAAAAAAAAAAAAAAAAAAAAGAAAAAGTGGTCCACCTACACACTGAATGACTTTTTTTTTCTTTTTTTTTTGGAGCTGGGGACCGAACCCAGGACCTTGCGCTTCCTAGGCAAGCGCTCTACCACTGAGCTAAATCCCCAACCCCACTGAATGACTTTTGCAAACATCCCTAGTGTACATTATTTGTCCCCCAACTCCCTCCTCCTTGCCTTTCTCTCCCTTCTCTTCCTTACTTTAAACCCCTCCCACTATTCCCATCCCTTCGTGTCACCTGTGTACTACTATCCTTCTCCCTTAAGATCTTTCTCACCTCCTCCCCACATCCAATGGCCCTTCCCAGCTTCCTGCTTCTGTAGGTACTCCATGGTAGACACCCAAATTAGGAATTGAAGCTAGGATTCACATATGAGAGGGAAACGTGGGGTTTGTCTTCCTGGGTCTAGGTTACTTCACTCAGAATGATTTTGTCTTTCCACTCCACTCACTGCTGTCTCTTAAGCACCGGGGTTGCAGCTGGGTCCCCATAGCCACCTAGTTCTTTTGTGGGTGCTAAGGATCCAAATCCTGGTCTTGATACTTTTACAGCAAGTGCTGTATCCACTGAGCCATTCTCTTAGCCCGAGAAATGCTATATCTCGAGACCAGAGGTTTCTGTCCATGATTGGTTTGCTCTGCCACTTTGGGGCTGTGTTGGTACATGGCGGAAGGAAGGAGTGAAAGTCACTTCACTGCCAAGGAACAAGAGTGAAAGAGGCGTGTGTGTGTGTGTGTGTGTGTGTGTGTGTGTTGTGGTTGAGTCCTACGGTCTCTTCCAATAACCTAAAGTCCCCCACAAGTCTCCATCTCTTAAAGTTTTACACCTCCCCCAAATGCCAAGTGTTGAGAAAGCCTCTTACATACAGGCCTTTGGGGTACACCTCCAGAAGAGAGGCAGGGGTGGGGTTTAGTTACTGCTCTATTGCTGTGACAAAACATGATGACCAAGGCAACTTATAAAGAAAACGTTTAGTCAAGAATGATAGCACATGCTGTGAATTCCACCACTTAGGAGGCAAAGGCAGGAGGATCTTTATGAGTTTGAGGCCATCTTGGTCTAGAAATTGAGTTTGTGAGTTTCAGAACAGCCAGAGCTGCATAATAGTGAGATACTGTCTTTTTCTTTTTAAAAAATGGAGGTTTATGGTTTTAGAGGGTTAGAGACCATGACTGTCAGGGCAGCAGGCAGGCAGACAGGCGTGGCACTGGAGTAGCAGCTGAGGGATTACATCCAAATCAACAAGCAGGAAGCAGAGACAGAAAGAGACACCCAGAATGATGTGAGCTTTTGAAACCTCGAAGCCCACTCCCATTGACATGTCTCCTTCAACAAGCCACACCCCCAAATCCTTCCCAAACAGTTCCACAAACTGGGGACCAAGCGTTCAAGCAAGTGAGTCTGTAGAGGCCACCGTCATCCAAACTACCATAGTGCATAGCTGCTTGTATTCTAATGCTTATCCCTTCTGGGAACCCAACTCCAGTTGGTTCTGATTGGTAGTAAAGATGCCAACAGCCAATCGCTGGGGAGGACAGACAGAGGCTGGATTTTTAGGATTCCCAGGCTTGGGATGGGGAGCAGGAGGGAAAGGGAGATCCACTATACTGGGAGAATGTGGAGGAGAGGAGAGACACCATGCTGGAGAAGAGTGTAGGACAGAGAGGCACAGCCACCATGTGAAGGAACTGTGATAGCTGAGCCCAGAGGGCTGACCAACTGGGTTCAGGGCAGCCAGGATAGAGCACTATGCATGGATTCTTAGGTGTCTGCCTGCCCCATGCCTATGACCAGGGGCAGCAGCCAGAGGTTTACTGGTGGACACATCACCAAGATGAGCAAACTCCAAGGAGACGGTGGAAAGACCAGCACCCTTGTGTATTCTCTGTCCCTGGGACTCACACCCACCCAGGAAACGAGACCCAGTCAGGTCCCCTAAGGAGGCGTTTGTCAAATAAATTCATCAATGACCAAGCAAATGGCCAGCAGCTGCCAATGAAATCGTTCTGTAATTCCTGGAGCTCACAAGGACCCAGTCCTCACTGCGACCTGTCTTCCCCTAGCTCACAATCTCTGCTTTCCTAAATTGGCTGAACCAGTGGAGACCCCTTTGGTCACAGATGGGCAGGGACACACCTAGGAAGCTAGGCAGGTCCTGGGCTCAGTCACTCTGTCTGCTAAATGGGAGTGGGTTATTGTGGTTACTGCTTCTTGTCAACTTGCCTGAAGTTATCTCCTTGGAAAGGGAGGGTCAGTGGGGACTGTGTAGATCAGGCCCACTGTGGGAGGTACTATTCCCTGGGCTGTGTAAGTGTGAAGAAGGGGCTGAGTGCTGGTATGACCACATTAGCTGCTCTTGACGGTGGATACAATGTGACTGGTTGCTTTAAGTACCTGCTGACTTGACTTCTCCACAATGATGCTCTGTAGCCTGGAAGACTGAGACAAACGGTTTCTCCTTTAAATTGCTTCTCTCAGAGTGTTTGAGCACAGCTACAGAAAGAAATGAAGGCACAATGTTATCTCAGTCAAGACCACTAGCCATGGGGGTGTTGAGCGCGGGTGGGAGGCCGGGTTGCCCAGGTTGGCTGACATTGACAGGGTGGGTGTGAACCTGCCTGTTTCCTCTGTCCAGCCCCCCACCCCCACCAAGGTCAGGCCTGGGAACTCCAGAGTTAGAGCAACTGTGAATTTGTCCCTGCCTGGCTCACATGTCTACCCTCCTCTCTGGCCACAGGGAGCCCTGTCCTTGGCCATTCTGCTCTCTGGTAATGGATGAGTTCTTATTTGAACACAGTCTGGTAGCTGCCCCTTGCCACAGACCCCTGAACAAACCCCATGCTGACTCTCAGGCTGATTCATAATCTGTGGTCCAACTTCAAACTTCAGGCCCAGCTGGATGCTGACCTTGGCCACAGGTGACCCCTGCTTCCTGGCCTGGGCAGCGGTCATCCTGTCAACTGATGCTTGGTGGTCACTCACTTGGCAAGTGCAGGCCCCCTGAAAGGAAGGGACATGAGATGTCCTACTTATAGCCCCACTATGGCTGGATGCATCAGACCATGCCCGAGACTGGGTCTTGGTACCTATCTCTGAATGGATCCACCCTTTGGAGCCTACGTCCTGCCCGTGTGTGTGTGTGTGTGTGTGTGTGTGTGTGTGTGTGTGTGTGTGTGTACATATCAGTGGTGATATGCTATAGAAACTTCCGAACCCAAGGCCACTCTCTAAATAACCTGATCCGGAGGCAGAAGCCTGGAGTTTGAATTGAACTCCATCACTGTCACCTTGTGACCTCTGCCATGACCTTCCTGAACCTTTGTTTCTCGGTCTCGTTTCTTCCCTTCCAGGCTAGAAAGATCCTCCAAAAGTTGGGAGTCTCTGAGAAGTGGGAACCACAGTGGTCTGTAGCTCTGTTATTTCTGGGACCCCCAGAGGGCAGCCTGGGGGCCTCAGTATTGCTGTTTTATCTGCATGGAATGCTGTCTGCCCCTCTCAGCTCCTTCCTTCTCCACTGGCTAACTCTGGGCACAGTTAATAATTCCACTTCTCTCTAAAATGTACTCTATTCTTCTTCCTTATTTAATCACACCCTCCCCCCAAAGTCTCACCAATTGGCACACTGCAAACTTTTTTAAAGATTTATTTATTTATGTATTTATGTATTTATTTATAAGTACACTGTCACTGTTCTCAGACACACCAGGAGAGGGCATCAGATCCCATTACAGATGGCTGTGAGCCACCATGTGGTTGCTGGGAATTGAACTTAGAACCTCTGGAAGAACAGTCAGTGCTCTTCTTAGCCACTGAGCCATCTCTCCAGCCCACACTGCAAATTTTGTTAAGTTCTGCTCTTCATCAAAGGGTGCTACTCCTAGAAGGAAATGGGTCCTGTCTCTGAGAAGGTGGAGCCTCGCCTCCTCCCAGGAGCCTTCCAAGAGTGAGCCCATATGCTCCAGAGCTGCAGTGGTGACTTCAAGAGGCACTGAGCAAGACACTGACTAGAACTCATGGTCTCCCTGCGTCAATGTGGAGAATACTAGAGCCTACGGACACTGCCAGTCATCGCCACCAGGGGGCGGCCGGGCTATGTGCAGGTGTGAGGTGTTGCCCAGGGCTAGTAACTTTTACCATAGGCTAGTCCTGTTCCCTGTCTCATCCTGCAGACATGAGGAGGCCTGATCTATCTTCTTGCCTTCCGTTTGGGTAAAGGAAAAGTAAATCAGAAGACTGGAATTGCTGACGTGTCTCTGCCACTTACTGGCTGTGTGCTCGTGGACGGGGACGCTCCCATCTCTGGTCCTCAGTTATCTCAGCTGAGGATGAGAGAACATGTCTCATCAGAGTCTGTTTGAATTTGTTCTGGGTCACTAACTGCCTTCACGCCAGCCACAAAGTATTAGCTCCACTTCCTCTCAATTCCTTCTGGCGCCCAGGGGAAATCTTCGACTATTTTGCATGCCGCCCTCTGTTGGCTGGCCGTGGAACTGCAGCAACAGCCTCTCTCCTGGGCGGCTCAGGGAAGGAAGGCGCTGGAGTGGGGGAGGGGCTTCTATTATTAATAAACTGACTTCTGTTTTTAGAGCGTCTACTGTATCTTAGGTTAAAAACTGCAGGGTCAAACCCCCCCCCCCAAAAAACCTGCAGGGTCCCAATTTAATAAAGATGGAGGAAAAAAACTGCAAGGTCAATTATAGTCACTTGAAGGTTACAGGCCTGGGTCTCCAATCTGGCAGTGCAGTGCAGTGGTCAGGAACAGGGACTCTGGCGTGAGGTTCCTGAGTTCAAATCATGGCCTTGTTGTTTATTAGATACCTGGCCTTGGACAAGCCTTTAAATTTCTGTGCCTTTGCTTCCCCAAGAGTAATTTGAAGAGCATAACGTGTCTTACTCTATATCACGTCTATCAGGTATGGTTGGCAAAGCATTTGTTCATCTTGCAGGTCTGAAGGCTGCAGCCATGGCAGAACCCTGACTGGGTGAGTCTGTAGGCTGTGGCGGGGCTTGAGTTGGGGAAGGGAGTTCTTTCCCTGTACTAGCGGCAGAGGCAAAGGCCAGGGGTCTGGTGGTGATGGAGGAGGTGGTATTAGTTGTGGTGATGGTGAAGGTGGTGGTGGTGGAGGTGAGGGTGACGGTAGTGGCTGGTAGTCTAGGCAGGGGTGACGGTGGGCTGTGGGGGAGAGGGAGGTGGTAAGGGCGGTGGTGGTCTCGGCGGTGTGAGATGGTGTGAACAGTGGTGAGTGGTGTTGCCGGTGGTGAGGGTGACAGTGACAATGCTGTCATTAGGTGGTGGCGGTGATGGTGCAGGCAGACCTAGCCTGTATGAATGGGGCTGGCCCCTTCAGCTCCAGACATCACCAACGACTTAGATGTGCCGAGCTCTGAGATTCCCAGGAAAAGGAGCCATACTGGGACGCCAAATAGTCCTTCCTCTTCTGAGGCCTAAGTGCAGACTGTCCCTGTCTGTTTTATTTCTGCCTGTAAGCATTTGACAAAATCTGAGTTGGGGCTCCCATATATCCTTCAGGATCATGGGCTCTGGGCCTGCTGCAGACAGACTAGCCCGTTACCCCACTGTGGGCTTGGCCATCCAGGACTGCAGAGCCTGCCCCACCACGTATGGCATCCCAGAGACCTGCTGGAACCAGACACAGAGATCTGTCACTTCCCCAAGGAGGCAGGAACAAGCAGGTAAGGCCCTTCTGGTGGTGGCCAGTCTGGGGTTGAGAACTCTTTGCCACACTGGAAGGCCCAGCCCAAGGCGGCAGACTCCAAGCCTACAAGATGTGCGTTCTGGTCCAGTTCCATTAAGACGGGCTTCTTAGTGTACCACAGAACATTCCGGAGTGTCTCTGCACATGTTGTTGCTGGGTTCTACGACAGTCCTGGATGCTAAGACCTGTTCCCTCAAGGGGCAGGGAAGTGGCTCCGTTGGTAAAATATTTGTTATACGTGTCTGAGGACCCGAGTTCAATCCCCAGGACCCCATATAAGGTTGGGTGTGGTTGAACACACTTGTAACCCCCAGCTCTGGCACCCAGGTGTGTGTGGAGTGGTATCACCAAGGAGAGTTTGAAGACCCTCGGGTTCACTGACCAGCTAGTCTCAGCCTAGCCCGTTTGTCAATCTCCAGGGCAAGGAGACACCCTGACTGAAAACAAAAACAAGAGCAAAACCACACGGCTTCTAAGGAATGACACCTGAGGCTGACCTCTGACCTTCACACAGGCAAGCACACCTGTCTGCACATGTACACATGTGTGTATAAACACACGCACAAATACACAAAAAGAAAGGAACAGAGGGGGCTGGAGAGATGCCTCAGTGGTTAAGAGCACTGACTGCTCTTCCAGAGGTCCTGAGTTCAAATCCCAGCATCCACATGGTGGCTCACAACTGTCTTGTAACTCCAAAGTATGAATAAATCATAAGGAAGGAAGGAAGGAAGGAAAGAAGGAAAGACAGACAGGTACAATGACTGGAGACTTGACCAAAGTCTCCCACTAGGTAGGAGCTGAGAGAGGCCAATTCTGCCAAGGTACCTGCCAGGCCTAGAGCTGAGGCTACCTGCTTCCCTTCCTGGCTATATCACTTTTTACAAAAATCATGGGGGCTTTCCAGTCGTGGTCTTTCAGGACATAGTGTCCCCCTGAGGTAGCCGAGGGGGCTTTGCACCCCAACCGAACAGACAAGGAACGTGGTCAGCTGCGTTTCTGCTCCATGAAATGACAGGTCTGGACTGAGAACCCAGTTCCTAGTCACCCCCTGGCCACAAAATGGGGGGCCTGGCTGGAGTGGAGTTTCTAAGAATAAGGCCGCTTCCAGAGCAGACAGAGAGCAGGGACTTTCAGGCCAGCTATATCCAAGGGTGAGCTCAGGCAGGCCTGGCTGGCCAGGGGTGGGAAGGGCTGACCACTTCCTGCTCAGGGCTGGCGGTCCCCCGCAGTCATCAGAAGTCAACCACTTCCCGGTCTGGGCCGCCTTCCCCTTTCTAGCCAGGCAGGAGGGTAGAGGATGAGGTGGCCCTTTGCGTGCTGTGGCCTGGGTGACTCTGGCCTCTTTTCATTTCCCCACTATCGCTGCGTCCCTCTCCACAGCCACCAACGGTCGGTCGGAAGCTGCTTAGAGCTGCCTACCTGGTCCCCTGTCCCCGGCCGAGCCCTTCCCTCAGGGGCTTGGGAGCGGCACCCTGGCTCCTGGGAGCCTGTTCACTGGGATGTAGACCAAGGCACTAGCCTTCTCAAGGAGACTGAGGCTGGTCTAGTGTCCTGCATGGGGTCACAGCACGGGGTCACATGCTTGCTCCTAAGTGACAGAACCACGGAAATTTAGTTGAGTCTTACTCTAAAATGTGAATCCTACACACAGTCGACAGCTCCAGTGGCCCTCAAAGGACGTGTGAACCAGAAGATGCTGGAAAAAGGCACAGTCGCAAGAGCTCCAAGAACAGGAATGGCGTCTCTCCCATCTCCGCCCCCTCTCCAATGCACCTCAGAACCAGCCCATACCTACTCCCAGAACAAGTTCTTGGGACATATGTCCATACATAAAGAGCAAACTAATTGCACGCATCCAGCATACAAATGCTCAGAAGCATCTGTAGGGTGCCAGGCCCGAGCACCAAAACCTGACCAGAGGGAGACAGGTTCGGCCTGAGGGTGGTGTCCACCATCTTCACCCAGGCTTACAGCCCACACTATCTGGTTGTTTATTTATCTGGTGCTGGGGTTTGAAGCCAGGGCCTTGTACCTGCTCTGTGAGCACTCTAGTATGAAGCCACATCCTCAGGCCTTTTTCTTTATTTTGAGACAGGACTTGCTAAGTTGTCCAGGCTGATCTTGAACTCACTCTGTAGCCCAGGAAGGTCTTGAACCCATAATCCACCTGTCTCAGCCTCCCGACTAAAAAGATTTCTAGGCCTGTGTACCATCCCGACTGCCTGACAAGGTTTAAATGCCTCCTCTGGCCCATCTGTTAGAAAGCCAGTGATTTGGGAGTGGGGGAGGGAGCTTCTGGGGGGGGGACCTCTACACAAAGAATGCTGGGTAAAGAATGTGACCCAACACAGCCTAGGCTCCCACAGGGCTTTGGTGCAGATGGGCGTGGCTTCAGAAACTGAGTACCACTTTCCTTAAAGGACAATAAATGGGAATAAAATAGTCAAAGCACCTGGAAGACACTAGCCAATGCTCCCAGATATGTCACCCTTCCCTTCTGGGGCAAGGCAAGCCCGTGAGCCTCAGTGCTGTTTTGCAACTTCCAGAGCTTCCAGGTCATGCATATGCGGCTGTGAACCAACTCAGATCAAACTGAGGCTGAGGGAAGAATGCTGATGACCCCAAAGACTAACCAAGAGCCCTGGTAGCCCACAAGAGGCAACGTGGTGAAGGGAAAAGCCACGGCAGCAGGTGACTGATGGGAAGACAGACAGCTATCAGCTTGGAAGTGACGCTACCGTACCGGCTGGCTCCTTCTACTATCTGGGGTTTTAGGTACCCAAGGTGAACTGCAGTCTGAGAGTATTCAATGGAAGATTCTAGAAATCAACAGTTTGTAAGTTTTAACCCATGCTGCTCTGAGGCTTTTGAAGTTGCATACCCAGGTCTTGCGGAATGCCCATCAATCACCGAACACCAGGCTTATTACAAAGGACTATCGCTGTCCGGACTTGTGTTCGAGAGATTTGTTTATCCACTGATGTCTCCATAGAACAGTGTGCTAAAGGGCAGAGAGCCACAAAACAGTGCTGAAGAGCTCTAGGGAAAGCAGGGACTCTGTGCAGTTCAGGACTGTCCTGAGTCTCAGGCACCCATGGGGACCATGGGAGCTGAAATCTACCCTTGTGGATTTACAATACACCCAGGGATATTAAAAGACTCTGAGCGAGTGCTGGCCCGTGGCTTAACCAGTAAAGTGCTTGCCGGGGGTGAGGGAAGGAGACCTGACTCTGATCTCTCCAATCCACACTAAAGGCTTGCAGGGGTGGCACAGGCTTCTTTACTCAGCAGAGAAAGGAGGATCCCCTGCCAGTCTTGCCAAACCAGTCAGTTACAGGTTCGGGGAGACAACTGACTTAAAAACAACAATAACAAAATACGTTGGGGCTGGAGAGACGGCTCAGAGGTTAACAGCACACGCTGCTCTTGCAGAGGACCTGAGTTCAATTCCTAGAACCCATGCGGGGCAGCTCGCACCCTCCTGTAACTCCAGCTCCAGAGGATTGGAAGCCCTTGGCCTCCACAGACCCTCGCTCTCCCAAGCACATATCCACGCACAGGCACGTATACATAATTAGAAATAAAATAAATCATGACAAGAAAGTAGGAAACGGTCACCAAAGATGTCTGATGTTAGCCACGGCCTCCCACCCCCATGTGTGAGTGCTGGGCGTGCTCATGCACACACACACCACACACACACACACACACACACACACACACACACGCGCGCGCGCACACGCACACAGCCCAAAATCCTGAAGGTCACCTTACAGCCTGACCAAAGTGTCACCTGTTTTGAAACAACTAGACAAGACCATCAGTGTTGCTGTTCAGGTACATTTGATGGAGGAAAAACCCAAACAACAACAATAACAAAAACCAGCCAGGCACGCACTTCCGGCAGAGGCCTCAGTCACAAAGAAGGCCTCGACCTATCACGCTGAAAACTCACAGCTCTTTTCAATACTGTCCAGTCCACTGTTTGCGTTGGATCAAACACTGATGTAGTGTTTCCTAAGATTTCCTATTGTGAATATATTCTCTTTCCACTAACCTACCGTTGGCTTTGCCCTCATTGGTCAAGAGAGTTCTTCTATTAATAGTGCGTACCTCAGAGGCGGATGCAGACTAGGAGTGCGGTAAGGTATGCAAAGGGTTTGGTGCTAGCGCGGTTCTTGTCAGTTCGGGTCCCTGCTTGACAGAGAACTCAGAGGCGTAGTGGGTCTGAGTTAAGCTGGCTACAGAGGAAGGCCTAGGTTCGAGTTGTTTGAACGCCACACACCAGGACATTTCTAGTTTTGCACACTCCCTCCCCTCCTTATATTTTAGGCTGCAGGACTGCAGGGGCAGTCAGGGGACATCATAAACTGTTTTCCCCGCATCCTCCTCTGGCTAACTCCACTCTGGGGAGTTACATCACTAAACGTTGAGTTCGTTGTCTTGGTGGCCTTCCTGGCTTCACCAACCCTGTGTATTTTAATGCCCAGACTCTCTTTCATGTCTATAGTTATTTATCACTGTGTCTTCCTTAGTGATGAGGAGCCCAGGGGAGCAGGGTTGACTCCTCAGACCCCTGAGCCCAGTTGGCCACCAGGCCTAGGGGAGCCGGCACATGTGTTTGGATTGAGCCACCTGGGCAATGGTAACATCTGTCAGGAAGAGCCCAGAGTCATCCTCACCTGACTTTAGGGCCAGCCGACAGTGCTTCCAGGCCTCCCACACCTGAACTGAGACATGATTCTCCAGCTGCTCTCTCCGGGGGGAGGGGGGACACTGAGAAGCCGTGGGAGGGCAGACAACCTTGGGAAACCTGGTCTGTGGTGGGTGAGGTGTTCCACATACTGAATGGGGCGTGGCTCGGAGCTTCGTCTCCTCTGAGTCACCTCCTCGGTGCTGGGGCTGACTCAGACAGAGAGGGAGAAGGAGAAGCCTCTCGACCCTCTGTTTCCAGGGTCCTGAGCCTAGGTGCGTGGGTGGGGTGGTGAGGGAGAAGCAGTGGCCCAGGAAAGATTAGAACAGTGGTTCTCAACCTTCCTAAAGCTTCGACCCTTTAATCCAGTGCCTCCTGTGGTGGGGACCCCCAACCAAAAAGTTATTTCGTTGCTACTTCACGGCTGTAATTTGGCTGCTGTCGTGAACCATAGTGCAAACCCCTTATCCGTAGAATATCTTATCAGAGATCTGAAAGGGGTTTCGGCCCACAGGTTGAGAAACACTGGACTAGGAGGAGGACTTACAGAGGAGCCGTGTGACCTTCATGCTGTCTGTCCCACAGATGGCAGACACAATGAGGTCTGGGATCCTGAATCAGCACCCATGGCCGGCTGAGATGACCCTCCTGATACCCAGTCCTGTCTGAGCACTCAGCAAGGGACTCAGATCCCACACCCACAGCCAGCTTGCAACCCAAGCAAATTGAACAACAACAAAAAAAGCAAGTGACCAAAAGCTTGCACCCCACGGCACTTAGCTAGGCTGGTAAAGACTCTACGTGCAGGCTCAAAGTCCTCGGGACAAGCCTTGAGAAGGGGAGGCTGAGCCCCATAAGGTCAGTGACTTCCCCAGATATATTCTGGGTTAACTAGGGAGCTAACCCACCCTAGTACTCTGAGATAGCCCATCCTTGGCCATTTGTCTTCAACGCTGGTGACCTCTGATGCTAGGCAAGAATCTGGGAGGCTACTACGGATGCTGGACATGGATGGCCACCATCACCAGAGAGCCTATGTCGTGGCCATGGTCTCTGTACACCACTGCCCCCCTGAGCTGCTCTAAGCTCTGAGCAGTGGAGGAAGCTGTTTCTCCTCTTCCTCACCAGGATGTTAACCTGCCTGTATCTCATTCTGGTCTGTTTCAGGCACCCACAGCTTTGTTTTGGTGACAGCAGGATCGTTTGCCACCAGGCATTTCCTGAGGGCCTGCTGGAGGAGAGTGACAGACCCCTCTTCCTCTCGTAGCATATCCTTCCCCATCAAAGAGCCGGGGCCCCATCGGGTGCAGGGGTTTCTGGGAACATGAGGCTTTGTGGCCTTGAGGTTCAGACCCTAACTCTGGAGGGAGCCAGTCTGGGTTTCTAGCTGTGTGCCGGTGTCACTTAACATCTTGAGTGTTAGGGTCCCTGCCTGCAGAGTAAGGTGCAAAGCCCCTGCCCTGAATGGACTGGGAACTCAGCAGGTGAACACTAGGGTACATGGCAGGGCCTGTGTCATGTCCTCTGTGGGTGTTGGGAACTCTGTGTCAAGGGCATTTTATTTCCAGGAATTCTTTGGGAGCAGGCCTGCGTCCAGGTCCTGGGCGACACGTAAGGACAGTTTGGTGACTGAAACAGCGTGTTTGGTTGTAGGCCAGGGTGGACTGCCTTCCACCAGCCAGTGTACTTCCAGAAAACAGAATCCAGCCTGTCTCTTTCCTTCTCACTATGGCTAGTGAGGATGTAAGGTTCAACCAAAGACCCCAGACTGGCTGTACAGATTGAGACCCCAGCCTGCATGACCTTACGCTGCCCCGGCACCCCAACCCAGGTGAATGGGGACAAGCGCAGAGAGCTAGAGGGGAATGGAGACCAGAGGAAGGCAGGAGCAGGACAGGATCTGAGGGGTGTGCCAGCATTCAGGGACTATTCACAGGGGTGTGCCCACGTGCTCCCGAAAGGCAGCTCCATGAACAGATAAACCGAAGAAGGAACGGGCCAGCAAGAAGGGACAGAATGGCTTTCCTACCCTCCCTCTCTTAAAGCCCAGCACACATCATGGAGCCTGGAGCTTGACAACAAAGAGGTACAGTGCAGGCCTGCCTGCCAGTTCTGATGCCCCTGTAACCCCGATTGAGCGCTGATCTGAGAGGATGCTGACCTTGGACAGAGATCTACTGGCTAGACAGCAATTTCTCTCCACCATGAAAAGGGCCACTGGGGGTATCTGTCAAACAAGAAGTCTACCGAGCAGTCCCCAGGGATCCAGCTACCAGAGGGCTCAGAGAAAAGGACACAGGAAGTGGTGACAGGGGACCTGTGTGCTGTGTGGTCCTGGGATGTGGCCTGCCCCACACGGGCCAGAGGCCTTCAGTTGTTCCTCCAACACACAGCCCTGAAGGCTAATGGCACCAAGGGTCAGGATGAAGGATGGCACTGCATGGGTGGGTGGAGGAACGCTGGAAGAGGGGAAGGTAGCTGAGGCTGGGGGTGGGGGGTAATGGCAGGATAACGGGACTCAGTGCTGAGCTCTGAGTGAGGGGCTCCTCTCAAGACCACCAGTCTCACTCTGACCACTGTCCCATGGCAGGCAGCAAAGACTATAGCAATGAGGATCAGGCTGTAGGGGTAACCCCCTCCCCTATTTACCATCCACCAGGGTTCTAATACCTCTATGCCAAGGAGGAGGGTTGGGTGGTGTTTGAGAGTCACCAGTTAGAAGGATGTCAAGCAGGACATGAAGAGGAGATTCACTGCCCCAGAACCCCAATTGGGTTACCAACATCATGATTATTAGTACTATTGATGGAGACACAAAGGCTCAGAGAGGTGAAGCCATCTGCCGGAGGCCACACAGCAACTAAGTGGTGGGGATAGAATTTGATCTTCAGATCGATCTCTTTCAAAGCTGCAGCCCTTCGTTCCTCGTGGCTGCCTGCGACCTCTGGTGCCTCTTGTGGTCCTTTGTTGCAGCAAAGTGTCTAAGATAAGAGACCCCAGAGTAGAAGTTACATGGTCAGTCCATGTCCTGTCCACAGCAGTAGAGGTTCATGCCAAGCTTCCCTCCCCTGGCAGCAGGGTCAGTCCCTCTGTGGCCCCCTGTCCTGTTCTCACCCCTCACAGGAAGTGATGGCTGCAACCATCCCTAACCACAGGGGAAATTTTAGGGTCTGGGCTGGACTCAGATCCAGCCAGGGCCCCAGGTCAGACACTGTCTGTTTCTCACAGCTGCCTGGCATTGGGATTCCCCTCGCTCGACTTGAACCTCCTGACTGTGGCCAGGGTCCCCCAGACTCATTGCAAGGACTGTCCTATGTCACAGGCGAGTTCAGCCTGTGCAGAGCTGAGAGCTATTTCCTGCAAGCCCTGTATGGTCCCGGAGAGGGCCTTCATCCCCTCCCGTGTCCTTTCCTCACGGCTCCAGCATCTATAGCGAACTTTCTCCTAGTGTCTCAGAAAGGTTCCCCCCACGTATTTCTGCCCCTACAACATGCAGCCACTCAACACCGCACAGGTTGGAAAGATGTAAACACATATTGTAGTGTTTTCCTCAGTAGAACGGGCCCCTCTGGCTTCTCACTCTGGGCTTCAGGGAGGATGTTGGGCTGTCTCCAAGGAAATGTCTTCGCTACATCAACTGTCAAGTCTGGGGAATGAACTCCGATGGTCCGTCCATAGGCAGAAACATCTGGAAAGTAATGCTCTCAACTCCAGCCTTACTCAGCTCCTACCCGAGGCCTCTCTAGGAGGCTTCAGAGGCCGATGGAGGTGAGTGGAGGTACCCTGGTGCCTCTGACTGGGGAGCTGACCCAGAGACTCAACAGCCACAGCAGGAAGCCATGTAGCTGACAAGCATACACATCACAGGCGGCTTGAACCAGTTCTGTATGGTGGCACTTGACTGGTCACAAGTGAAGCAGACAGGTGATCTGGTGGGGCAGAGCCACTCAAGTCTGTTGGAGCCCACATAGGGCTACTACGTGCCCCAGATGCTGGTCACGGAGCTATGGAGCTTGGTGTCAGCCTTACTGGCTTAGGGACTTGTCTGAATCTTGTTTTTCCTTTTCCATTCCTCCCATGTAACTCCATGTCATTGTACATTGGAAGTATGCAATGTTTTTCGCCTGCATGTATATATTAATACCACACTTGTGCCTGGTGCCGCGGGGCTCAGAAGAGGGCATCGGGTCCCCTGTAACTTAACTGGAGCTGCAGATGGCTGTGAACCATTATGTGGATCCTGGAAACCAAGCCCAGGTCTTCTGCAAGAGCAACGAGCGCTCTTAACCACAGAGCCATCTCTCCAGCCCCTGTAACTCGTTTCTTGATTTTGCAGGGGCTCGCAGCTAAGCGTGAGTCTCAGAAGTGGTTTCAGGCTTTGGTGGCCTCACAGGGGCTGGGATTATATTGATCTGTGTACGTCAACAAGACTGTTGTCTTGTGAATGGTGTTCGCTCTGAGATAGTAAATGCCGGACTGGGTGTGTTTTGCATTCTGAGATGGCCATGAGCGTGTGGGGCCAGGGCTGGAATGTTGGCATATGAACGTGAACCGTCTCTCACAGGATCATATGTTGGTCTGCAGCTGGTGGCTCTGTTTCAGGACATGGGGGGAGGCTAGTAGATGAAGGTGATGCCTCTGATCCACAAGCTCCTGGATCATAGAGTGAACTGCCCCAGCCACGACATGATAGATGGATAGCCATGAATGCTATCAGCCAAAGCAAACCGCTTTGACTTTGGATGGCTTCTGTTGGGGGTTTTGCTACAGCAACGAGAAGAATAATAAATATGCACCCAGGGTTGGTACCAAGGAAGCATGCAGTCAGGGCTAGCACCCTGCCACGCACCACCTCTATAGCTCTCAACCCACCCTCAATATCTGTTGCTTCGGTCTGAGGCCCTGACTGTCTGCACCAGTGGCAGAATCCCAGGCACCTGCTGGCAATCTACAGACATGCTACTTCTCCCACCAGAAGCAAGCAGCCTCACTCTCCATTCATCTTCTGAAGGCCCAAGACTCACTAGGTCACCTCTTTCCTGGAACCTCTCCATGACTCCCCTGCCACCACTGTCCTGCTCTGGCCCTCGTGGCCCCTTGACCCTCAAGAATGGAGCTCAGTACGCCTTCTCAGGGGCACACTAGCTTTACCCATGGCCAATGGCTAAGCCCAGTAGAGCTCAGAGTCTCCGCCCCTATGTTCCCATGACGCTCTGGGGCTATAATGTTGGCACCACCTCTGAGTCCATAGAAGGATGATCACCTACTATCCAGAGATGTCGGTCCTCCAAAATGCTCCTCTGGGACTTTGCTGTCACCTTCAAATCCTTACCAGTCAGCAAATCCAAGGTTCCCTTGGTGACCACAGGGATGTCTGTAATGTGACAGAGAAGTTTCTAGAAAATGTCCCTGGAGACCACCTTCTAGTTGCTGTTCTGGTGGCACCTGGGTGTTTGATATTGTGCTTGCCTGGGCGCTGGGACCTTGGGGAGGCGGGGCTGGTTTCTACTTTGAAAACATTTCTGTTTTACAGTAGAGCATTACAGTAGAGTAGTGGTAGTGGTGGGTATGCAGAGAAAAGCAGGCGCCTCCAAGAGGAAGTGATTTCTTGAGGTCTCAAGCTTGGGGGCAGGCAGGTGAGAAGGGGCAGAGCCAGGGTGGAAGAAGCGTATAAACTGAGGCTTGAGGGCTGGGCTGTTCTTTCTTGCTCTGGGGGACCAATCGTCAGCCACACTCTCGGGATACAGCCTGACGCTGTGCTATACCACGTGTCCTGGGTTCGAGTCCTGCTTTGATTGCTCCTTGCTATGAGAAAATAGACATGACCACACGACCCCGTTGTGCCTCAGTCTCCTCAAACGCAAAATGGAAGATGTCTAAGACTGTTCCGTGGAACTGTGTGGAGGTCTTGGTGGGACTCTTCACCGGCAGGAAGTTTGGGGGGTGGTGTTTTTTTTTGTGGGTGCTGTGGATGGAACCTAAGGCCTTAGGTACCACTGGGCTTCACCCACAGCCCCTCAGTGGGGTTAGTCACATGAAATGTTCTACACAAAGAAAACACTCATTAAGTCTCATCTGCCTCTCTAATCCCGAAAACATTTATTGAGCCCCAGCTGTGTGCCTGGTGCACCCGGATGATCCGTACACAGATCCAGACATCTGAATCCAAAGCCGTGTCACGGGTCACATGCCACAGGATTAAGCCAGGGAAGTGGAGGTCGACTGAAGTCCTGGAGAGGCTGAGGGTGGCTTCCTGGAGGTGTTAGTGGCCCAGATGAGGTTTGAGGATGTGCCCCACCCCAACTCCCTGACAGCCAAGTGGTTCCAGCTTGGACTGAACGTCTAAGCCCTTGGGCACCCGGGGCCCTGGGCTCCTAAGGGACAAAGGCACTACTCTGGGCACTCCCCAAGCCTTCCAGGAGTCCCAGCAGGGGAAGGCCCCAGCAGGCTGGGTTCTCAGGCAACAGAGCCTCCAGCAAGCATCAAACAACAAAAAGGCCTTTCTCACTGCAGTGAGTCACCAGCCTCGAGAGCAAGCAGGCCTTGCGCTAGCTAGAGAAGACAAAACCACACATCTGAAGAAGTTTCCCACGGGCCACCACCGGCTTTAAATAGCTGCATGAAGCCTTGGAGGAGGTGGTGGGGTGGAGTGGGGGAACCAGAGCTCTTTGCCAGTCCACCAGGGTCCCACTCTAGACCCTGTCCTGACATACAAGCCCAATAAGTTGTGTGGGCTGGAACTCAACCTCCTGGGGACCCTGAGATAGCAACTGGACACACAGGCAGCTGGACAGACCTCCAGCCAGCAGAAAGAGTGGGGTGACTCCGGAAAGGGGGAAGTTGACCTCTCCATGCACCCTAAGCAGCCTTCAGGCTTTGCTGGGCCTTCTGGTTGTCACCTGACACACACACACACACACACACACACACACACACACACACACACACACACACAGAGCCCGGGCTCAGCTCCCCCTCACCCAGCCCATTCGTGACTGCTCCCTGGGCGGTGTTTCCGGAGGCAGGCTCGAAGCTAGGCTGCTGACGCACTTGCTGCCCCCCAGCAGGGCTGGGTGTGAATGGAGCCCCCCATCTCCCTTTCCCGTAAATGAGTTCACCCCAGCTGCGCATGGTTCTAAGAAATGGGAGATGAGCACCCTGTCCCTCATCCACAGCGCTGGGTGGAGCTTTCCTCCCGGACCTCCCTCAGCCTAGGCTTCAGGCAGAGGCCACCACAGGCTGGCAACAGCCCTTCCCTATGGGTGTGGATAAATGTCTTGAGTGTCAGGACAGCTGGGGTCGTCAGGTCTCTGAGACCTGGGCCCATCTCTCAGTGGACAAACAGGCAGGTCCTCAAATATGTGGGGGAACAGGTACGTGCCCTCCCAGGTCAGGAAGATCACCTCCCTAGGTCCAGCAAGCCCTAAAAGGCTGTCAGCAATTCACCAGTGCAAGCCTTATGACCATCTGAGTCAAGGCCCACAGCAGGTCATGACTTGCCCAGTCACACAGCAATGCCAGTGGAGATCTAGGTAGACTACTGTGTGGCTCTACATCCTGACCAGTGCCCAGGTGTCAAGCATTCACTCAACAAACAAACTGAATCCCTCGTGGGGGATGACTCTAGATTAATAAGACGTTATCACACCTGAGAGATTAAAACATATATGTAACATATAATGTATATGATATGTAATATGTGTTAATGATATGCAATACATGATATATGATATGTGTGATATATCATGTATAATGCATAGTATAATATAGAAAGTATAATGTATGGCATATAATGTATAATATATAATATACACTATAAAAATATTATTCTCAGCGGGAGCCAGGTTGAGGCCCAAGTTCCTGGGTTGTTTACCTATCTGGGCCTCTAGGGTTGGAAGAACAGTCCAGAGTAAGAAGGGTCCAGCATCCTTCGTCTTACATGGTTCCTCAGGTTGTCTGACAGCTCCTGAGGCTCCAGCAGGCTGTGAGAGATTGAGGTGGGTGACTGTTGGTGGCTGTCAGTCAGCAGCTCAGGGACCCCTGCTCTCCTGCTGCTCCTCTCTAGGGCCCCGTGCAGGAGGCCTTCAGAGGTGGCCCACGGCTGAGGGACGGTGTAGATGATGCCTGGACACCTCTGCTGTCCCACAGGATGGGGCGAGTAGTGGTCATCTGCTAAGCCACCACGGAGCACTTGCGATGTTGTGCTCAGGACATCGTGTGGCACTGTGTGGCGTCCGTATGGTCCAGGCTAGACCCTGTGGATCCCAGGCTCCTCAGGCTACAGGCTGTAAGTAGGAAGCTTGATTATCAGGGGGCAAAGGGGAGACATACAAATGCTACGGCCTCCCATGCCTGCTCCCTCCCCCACTCTGCCTCTTTGTCTGTTCATCTATCTCAGTCTCTGTCTCTGTCTCTGTCTGTCTGTCTCTCTGTTTTTGTCTCCATCTCTCTCTCTCTCTCTCTCTCTCTCTCTCTCTCTCTCTCTCTCTCTCTCAATCACTCAAGGACCCTGGCTTTTGAGGCCTGGGAATACTCGGTGACATTTATCTGCGTCCCTTGGGGAACAACATGGAGCTCATAGGCTGGGTTGCCTATATGTCCAATGTAGCATCCAGCTGAAACCAGGCTCTGTCGACTTGCTAACACATTGCCTAGTAGTTCAGAGGCGCCAAAGCCATGGCCTGGTCAGGGGCTACACCCTCTGGCTCTGACTGGTGTCTATGGGGCTGGGGGGCACTGTCTTTGGAGATTTCATGCAACCTTCTATACAAGGGGCAACGGATGCAGAGATGCAGAGAGGGTGGCTGACGGCATGAGTCGGGGAGAGGCGCAAGGGGGGTTTAGACAGGGTCACAGTCGGTCAGCTAATGGAAACAACCCAGCTTCTGCCAGTCTCTAGGGGAGACACCTCCCCGGCCTGCTTTGGGGCCAAGTGGACAGTGGCTACTGCATAGAAACAGAGAGCCCGTTCTAGTGCCTGCGACTAACCTGCTGTGCCTTCAAAAACCCATTCCTCATCTGCACAGAGACCCCGATACGAGAGAGTCACTGTGGGGCTACCATGATTTCAACAAAAACACTGTGACCTTCCCTCTGGGCTGGGAGCTTCAAGCGGGGGTCTGACCATAAGGACTCTGTGTCTGTGTTTAGATCGGCCAATGGGCTCAGGGTAAGCGATCATCCTGAACTTGGTCTGGGAGGCCTCTAGCACCTGTGGTCAGCATGCATGTGTGCATGTGCGCACGTGTGTAGGCATGCATGTGCATGCACATGGCTGGGTGTGGAGGCATGTTTGCACAGGCATGTGTGTGCAGGCATGGGTGGGTGTCTGTCTGCAAGTTGCGTTTCCAAACTGTGCATAGTTGCTGTGGTCTGGCTACTGTGGCAGACCTCTGGAGAGAGCCTCTCTGAGCCTGCACTTTGCAGACTCTTGCAAAAGCTCTTGCATACATGCATCAGCCAAGTGCATGGGCCTATGTGCACAAGGGCCTGACTGGGGACGGGGTGGGGGCTATGGGTTCATGCACCTGTGTGTGTGTGTGTGTGTGTGTGTGTGTGTGTGTGTGTGTGTGTGTGTGTGTGTGTGTGTGTAGCTCTCAGGGGGCAAGACCTGGGGAGAACCTTGAGATTCCCTTCCAGAGACTCCTAGGCGTCCTCCTTCCTGAATGTGTCTTCCAGTCAATAAAGCAGCCCGTACGTTCCAAAATCCCATGCCTTCCACACAGGAGCTCCTTGGGTGCCTGGGGACCGTGACCTGCATCCAGATTTCCCTGTGTTCTACCCCACCTTCTCTGTTTCCTCTCTCAACCTTCTGCCTGGCGCCCCTCTTCCTCTCTGGGGCCCCTTCGCTCTGCAGGGACGTCAGCAGTTGCCTTTGAGGTCCCAGCATGTGGCACCCCACCTATCTTTCCAACAGCCTACTTTTAAAAATATTTTTATAATTAGTGTACACATGTACAGGTGTGCGCACGTGAATGCAAATTCCCACGGAGGACAGAGGACTCAGATCCCCCGAGAACTGGAATCGTGGATGAGCCATCTGGTGAGGATGCTGGGAGTTGAACTTGGCCCCTCTGAAAGGGCAGCTCCAGCAGCACTGGCTTCTGCTCCCCTAAACAGAAGGTCTCTAACCCAACCCTGTCAGTCTGACACCTCAACACCTACCCTGGTTTGGCCACCAGGAAGTCCCAAGTGTCTCCATGGCCAGACAGCCTCTGCCTGGTGACCCCATGGAGAGTAAAATCTCCTCCACATGCTCATTACAGCTCGCCGAGACCTTGCTTCTGTTTGCTGAGGGTGTGCATGGAGGGGCCCATGTGGTTTTTATTTCAGTTTCACCCTGGAAAAACAATGGTTTGGATTATGGAAAGAAACAGTTGGTTCGATGTCATGAGAAGAGTGAGGGGGAAGGGCAACCTTGTAAAAGTGGACACCAACTTTCCACTCGTGTTCCAAAGCCTTCTGGAAGTCTCTCACCTCCCGCCGTGGCATAGCTGCCTCTCCGGCAATCGGGAGGCTGCTCGTGAAGGCTAAGGAGAAGGGCTCTACTGCTTTTATTCTGTTTGGAGGGAAACTTGACCCCCCAACTTCCCTGCTGGGAAGCAGGAGAAGGTAAAACAATTTCTTCAAGTACTCCAGAGCAGAACCCAGGAAGCCTGTGGATGATCCCTGAGATTCATGCTGGACTCTGAGCCAAGAGCATCAATACACTGTGGTACCCATATCACAGACTGACAGACTGAGGCTAAGTGTGAGAAACTAAAATGACCACTGGGCAGCATGGACTGCCATCTGGATCATCTCCCACCCCTATCTTATGGGTTTCAGGGGTGCTATTGTTGGGGTGAGTACCTGAGCAGTTGGGGACAAGGCGGTGAGAACAGTAGCAATCTGGGGACACATAGGTAGCATCCGACCCAGAAGCTCCCTGTTGGGAGATGGGATAGTCCTGTCCTGGTGAAACAGTGAAGGACACTAAAGTTCCCAGGTTAGCCCAAGCCCAGGTGTAACCATGTCTCCTGAGGACAAGGAGGATTAGATGATGTTGGCCTGTGGGGTGACCATGCTCTGCCTGCCTAGCCCCAGGCTATCCCATCCACACCAGCCTCCATGCAGTCGTCTATATCCAGACGTTAGGGGTCCATGCGCTCAGGGCTCCATGTGGTCAGGAATCAGGTTTGGACTGTGGTCAGGGTCAAGGTGAAGGAGTCAAAGGCAATGACTCCATTGTTGAAAATCAAAGAGCCTCCAGTCCTTCAAGGTCAGTCTTGTCCCCGGTGGGGTTGCCGGTGTGGGTTGTGGGGAGGTAGGAGTGGGATGCCTGGCCGTGGACTCTCCTCCACACCACAGCGCTGCACATACCACAGGGAGTCAGCTCAGCGGGGCATCACCAGCCTGGCTGAGAACCAGCCAACAAGTCCCACCCCACCATGCTGGTCACAAACATCTCACAGACAGACAAGCACCGAGTACTTGACTTTGTCTGCCCTGAGCGTGTGACCCCAAACCCTCACAAAAACAAAAACAAAAACAAAATGACCAACTGGACAGAAAGGATTCTGCAGAGGATGCTTCCCTCATTTTACAGGGAACACTGGGGCCAAGGAATTGAAGGCTTGGCCAGCGTCATTCTGGACAGTGTCTCTAACAAGGGTCTCTGTTAAAAAGCCAAGCATAGTGTCACTTGCCTCTCATCTGCACACCCAGGAAGGCTAACAGGAGAATCAGAGCTCAAGGCCAGCCTTGGCTATATAATGAGTTTGAGGTTAGCCTGGGTTACCTGACGTCCGGCTCCAAAGCAAACAGAAAACGAGAGCTTTACAGCGACCCCTATAGGCTGTGCCTGCACCTGCACCTTCTCAGCTAATGCAACCAGGACCATTGACACTAGTCTGATTGGGATGGGGGCTTGCTACTGGGTTGGGGTTCAGACTATGTTCACTGACTTCACAGGGAAGAAGTGTGCCCTGAGCCATCCAGAGTCAAGCAGAGGGTCCCATCATGCCTTTCTCACTCCAGCTCAGGCCAGGGTTCAAGACGTGGTAGCTTCTGTGCCCTGGGGGTCACTGCAGAATGCTGGGGTCTCCTCAGTCTGTGAGGACTCCAGTCCCTGCACTCCACACCATCTCAGGAGCCGTGAGAGGAAGGAAAACCCACAGGCCCAGATGAGGAAGTCCTGTGCCTGCCACTGCTTGCCCTGGTGGATTTCCCCCCAACCACCACATACGAAAAAGCCAGCTAGGAGAGATCAGGCTGGAATTGGGCAGCTGGGGGCTGTGGTGACGGAGGTATGGGAGTCGGGGTGGAAGCATTTGGGCTGAATGTCATTGACTCCTTTGGTATCTACCTTGAAAGGGGTCAGAGGTCAGAGGAGTACTTGCTCTATGACCTTAAACACATTGATTGCCCTCTCTGGGCCATAGTCATCCACCTATAAAATGAGAGACTTGACTTTAGCTGTATTAATGAGTCTATCCCTCAACATACCGGCGACCTCTCCAAATAAGTGCTTAGCATGCTATTTCCACGTCCCGTGCCTCAGTTTCTCCATCTGTGACAAATCTCAGCCTCTCCTGCTCGGGGCTGTAAGAGGACGGTGGCTCAGTTGTGTGGAATCCCGACAGTGGCTGAGGAAGGACCAGATGCTGAAGAATCTGTGTGGTGACAAACCTGGCGATCGTCTGACCGACCTCATGGCTGGCTAATCAAAGGGCTGGCAGCCTAGGGCGAGGGATCCATGGGTACTGGGGAACTGCTGTAGAGTGGCTTTTCCTGCACGGATGCTTTCCTGCCACACTGGGGAGATCACACAGCCCTGTGTACTGCGACCTGAGGAGCCAGGAGTGCCCTAGGACAGCCATGTCCCCATCCCAGGTGGGAGTCAGAGGTGGGCCCCTCAGCAGCTGACTCAGGCAGACCTGTGGACCGTGAGGCAGGTGGGCAGAGTAGTTACACACCAGGCCACCACTGTGACTGCAAGCTCCGTGCTCCCAGAATTCCTATGTCCCTATGATGGCCACAAGGCTGCAGAAGGGTCTCGGGCTTACGCTGATGGGCTTGGCTCACCACAGAGCCAGCCAACTGGCTCTCCAGCGTTGTGCATCAAATGCCTGGTAGAAGGCTTTGGGCAGTCACTGCCTCTGCCTCGGTTCACTTGTTCCCAAGCCCTAGCTCACAAGGCAACCTGACTGTTGAACCTGTTGTCAGGTTCAAATCCCAGCTCCACCCTAAATAAGCTGGGCTGCCTCTGGCAATATGCTCAACCTCTCAGTGTGTCTCAGATGGGGGACCATCTATGAAATGGGAATAAAAATAGAATATCTCCCTTATGGGATTATTGCAATGGTTGCTATGTAAGATGCCCTGGCCCCAAGTCAGCCCCTTAGAAGTATCCCTGGGACCATATGGTCATATGGTGACCCATGTGGTTGGTACACAGGGGTGGTAGGAGACAGGAGGACATGACCTTTGCACTTGCTGGGCCTCAGCAGTATTCTCCAGTTTGTTTTTCGGCTGGTGTAACATGAGAGCTCACTGTCAACCTGACAAGATCTAGAATCTCCTGGGACACTTCTCCCGGCGTGCCTGGGCGGCATCATCTTGACTGGGTTAATTGATCTATGAAAACCCATCTTAACTGTGGGTGGGACCGTGCTATGGTCAGGGCGTCCTGAACTGTATGGAATAGAGAAAGCAAACCAGTGTGTGCTTGTCTCCTCTCTGTTCCGGCTGTGCAGGGGGCGTAACCAGCTGCCCAGAGTCTGCTGCCTCGACATCTCCTCCCCGACAGACTTCGCTTTCATCCTCGAGCTGGGAGAAGCCCTTTCTCCCTTAAGCTGCCTTTGTCAGGGGTTTCATTTCATCAGCGACAGGTTGAGAAATGAGTCCCAGGGTCTCCTGTCCCAGCCTGGCTTCTTACTTGCCGTGTAGCTGAAGGTGACCTTGAGCTCCTGATGCCCTGCCTCCACCTCCTGGGATCTGGGGTTCCACATGTGTGTGTCCCATGCTCCATTCATGTCATGCTGGGATTCCATGTGTGTGTGTCCCGTTTCCTATTCATGTGATGCTGAGATTACAGGGGTGTGTGTGTGTGTGTGTGTGTGTGTGTGTGTGTCCCGTGTCCTATTCACATGGTGCTGGGGTTGAACCCAGGGCTTCTTGTGTATTAGTCAAGCACGTTACCCACTGAGCGTTCTCCTAGCTCAGGTCATGCATTTTTGAGGGAGGCTGAGTTGCGCATGCCGGGATGTATGGAAGCCTCCCCTGCTTATAAATTGTCTGGTTTAGAGGAAACAGTATCTGATCGTCCTGTCTGTCACCCAGGAGCTCAGGGCGGCATGCGGCCAGGGAAATAGGAGACACTTGGCTGTACACTTGGAGCGGCCTGAGGGGCTTGGTCAGAGCCTGTCAGCCTACCTGGGGACCCGCTATCTTGTATTTCTCATCATGGCATCCTTAGTCGCTTGGCGAACTTCCTTGTTACTTCCTCAGGGTGACCTTGGGTGCCAGGCTCTGTGGTATATCAAAGGACAAGGAAGAGTAAATCAAGCATTTGTTGGTTTGTTTTGAAGCAGGGTCTCTCTGCCTAGTCCTAATGGTCCTGGAACTCACTGTGTTGACCGGTCTGGCTTCAAACTCAGAGAACTGTCTGCGTCTTTCCCCACAGAGCTGGGGTTAAAGGCATGTGCCAACACACCTGGCCATAAAGCACATCATAAGAGCCCTCTGTAGCACCTGGGGTGACTTTCCAGGGCTCCCCTACTGCAGAAGCTCAGCTCAGAACCACCTCAGGATGAATTTGCTCACCTTCTGTCAGTAAGGAAGAAGCTCAGCTCAGAACCGTGCTGTTCTCTGAGATAGGGAGGCTGGTTAGTCAGTCACACCTCAGTATGAATTAGTTCATCTTCTAGCAGTAATGAGGGATGAGATTCGGGGTATAATCTAATAAAGTCTGGGGGGGGGGCAAAGTTGTAGAAGTCATAGGCCAAGTATAGAACCTGGTAGTGGTGCCCAGTGCAGGGCAGTTGGAGAGAGCTCTCCAGGAATAGCAAAGGGGCGACTTCCCAGGGAGATGGGGGTTCCTGAAGGGGCCAGTGAAGGGGGGGACTTAGGATGCTGTCCCTGCTGAGAGTCCCAAGGACCACTGACTAGGTGAGGTCCTAGAGACATCAGGAGGTATTCACAGGGTTGAGCCCTGATGAGACAAGCTAACTCCAACATTCCTGGGGTCCCCAACCCAAAGCTTCCATAAGAGGCAGCTGAAAGGTAGAGTCTGGGGCTCATGTCAGTCCTGGCTCTGTCTTCTGCTATCCTGTGCTGAAACTCCAAGATGACCTGGCCCCTCTGACCCTCAGATCCAGTAGCCCATGCTCAGAGCTCACTAGGAGGATATCCCTGAGGTTTGGCCCAGTCCACTGAACCTGAAGGTCAGCCAGGCTTCTCTCTCCTCTCCTCCAGTCCTTCCTAAAGCCATAGGAGGACCACCCAGTAAAAGGCGCTGAGCCGGGGCCTCTGACCATCTCATGCCCAGCTTGGGATCTGGATGGGCGGCCTGGAGACAGGAGCATGTCCAGTAGGAACTGAAAGCCTGTGAAATGTCTCAAAGACATTCATTTGAGCAGGAAGGGGAGGAAGCCTGCCAGTTTGGGGGGTAATTATTTTGCAAAACTTTACGAAGTTTCGGAAAATCCTGTTTCCCCCTTCATTGAAACCATTGTTTTTCAAGGGAAATTGAATTAGAAGGTGGTGGCGGCTGGCGGGGACAGGAGAGGGAAGAGTGAGCCACATGTTTTTCTAACTAACTGGGCATCTGTCCTGTGCCAACAACTCCCGAAGCTTCTTGTGCTCTGTCTGGGACCACCAGGGCTGTGGCCAGGGGCAGGAGGGAGCCCCCAGCCACTTCAGGGATGGTGGTAAGCCTGGATGTTCCTCCACCTCCTCCTTCACTGGGTTGGAGGGTGCTGGGGTTCAGCTGAGAAGTGGCTTCAGGCCTGGAGTGCTGGGGTATAGAAGCCTGGGAGGGGCTGGGCCTCAGTTTCCCTTCTCGGAGGTCTGCAACCAGCAGTGGATCCCTGGTCTGGTGAGAGCAGAACGCAGGCCAGCAGGACAAGAGCTCTTCTGTGAAAGGAAGATGATCCCTTACAGTCAGCACCCTCCAGGCCTGAGCTATGCGATTAGTACAGTCTGGCAGGGACCAGAGCTAGGAGCAGCTAGTGATGTCTGCTCTGGTCAGACACTTGGAAGGAATGGTATATACCAGACCAGGGATTTACTGTCTCTAATGTGTTCTTCCAGTCTCCTGGCCTGGCAGCTGAGTCCTCAAAAGGTCAAAACCAGCAAACTTCCCAAAGGAGCAATGGCCCCACCATCGGTTCATGAGCCAGCCTGTGCTCAGAAGCTATCTATGGCCCTGTTGCCTTTGGAGTAAAGTCTTTAGCTGCCTCAGAGATCACAGCTCCATGACACACTTGTATGCCAGCTTTGAGGTGGGGCTCTCAAATGCTTAACGTGCTGTCTGATGTGCAGAAAGTGCGTAATTTCAATAATGGTAAGACCTTTCAAAGCTTCCCAGTGTGCCCCCGTAGCTCCTTGCATGCACTGGGAGCCATATGTCTGTCCTGTTCCTGGGACAGGGTACAAAAAAGTCAAACCCAGGGCTTTCGAATAAATGAGCACCCAGTATTGGTGCCTTGGGGTCTGGTTCATTCCAGAAGCATAAATTGAGCACTTGTTGTATGCCCTGGCTGGAACTGGTTAGCTGATATTTAAAGGTCTTAGTCTACCACGTCCAGACAGCTCCCCTGAGCTCGGTGCAAAACAGAGGGCTCTCTTTCCCAGCAAGTCTTTTTCCTCTCTATCTTATCTAGGGAGCCTGACCCCAACACAACCTGAGGAACTCCCATAAACCTTGGTGAAACTACAGGTTCAACTTTCTGGGATGCTTCTCCATGCAAATGAGGTGTCCCCAGAACCTTAAGCCTCCACCAATGAAACGTCACCCTAAGAAAAACGCCTTCCGACTTCCCAAGGTTTATATAGTCTTGTTCACTGTGAGTAAAGAGCACACGCTGTTTTGTTAAATATCGTCTAAAAGAGCTGTAACGCTTTGGAGAAAACTTCACCTCAGGATCCCGCTGACCCACCCGTTGCAGACTTGACTTCATTCTTTCCCATGCTTTTCCTTCCTTTCGTACCCAAGGGAAGAAGTGAATGTCGGACCCGGTTCTGCTCCATCCTTCCCTGCCTGGTGTTCAGCAGTGTCTGGACACCCCAAGGAAGAAGGAGGAAACTGAAACAACGTTAGCTTCATCCCTTCCTCCTCCCCACCTCTCTGATGTCTCTGTCAGAAAGGTTGAAGCTGCCTCCCAGGCAAGGTATACAGCAGGAGCTCAGCAGCTGCACTAGTGAGGACACAGAGGCAGAGGGGGTGGAGCAGAAGCTCACGGCAGCCCAGACTCCAGGACTTCCCCCACAGCGGGTCCCCAAACAATCCTAGACTTTACAGATTAATGGCTGTGTGTTAAATGCCCTGGCTGCTATCACGCCTGCCCAAGGATCCTGAAGCTCCCTCCACAGCTGGAAGCCACCATTCACTCAACAGAGCAGCTGTGGTTGGGAATAGGAGAAAGGCAAGGGCGTGGCACCGCACTTCTTGCTTGGGGTCTCTTGTGCCATTGTGGTCAGAGTTGGCCGGGCTGTGTCCATCTGGAGACCTGGTTCGGTTGCATGGCCATGCTGGTGCCTCGTGTTGGCTGGCGGCTGGGAGCTCGGCTGGGCCAGCTGCTGGAGCGCCTACACATGGCCTCTCGGTGGTGGCCTTATGTGCCAGCTGACTTCTCACACGTGTGAGTGTTCCACAGGCAGTCTTTAGCCACTCGCCCTTGAAGACCCACGGTGGAGGCCACATCGTGTCCACACACTCTTGGTGGGAGCAGACAGGGGCCTCTGAGCCCCACAGGGAAGAGAGGGAGGTGAGAAAGCCTACCTCTTGGTGAGGTCAGAAAATTAGAACCATTTTTAAAAAAAAATTTCACACTAGTTCTTTTCTGTTTTTTTAAGTGAACCAATTTGACTTAAAATTCTTAAAGAAACTGTGCCTTGTGGCATACATTTATAATCCCAGCAACTTGGGAGACTGATTGAAGCAGAAGGATCAAAAGTTCAAGACAGCTTGGGCTACAGAGAGAGTACCAGGTCAGCCTTATAACTCTATAAAAATAGCTCCCCTCCTCCTCTCCCTCCTCCCCTCCTCCTCCCCTCCCTCCTCCTCTTCTCCTCCCTCCTCTTCTTCCCCTTCCTCCTCCTCTCCCTCCCCCTTCCTCCTCCTCTCCCTCCTCCTCTGCTCCTCCCCTCCCTCCTCCTCCTCTCCTCCCTCCTCCTCTTCCCCTTCTTCCTCCTCTCCCTCCTCCTCTGCTCCTCCCCTCCCCCTTCCCTGCCTCCTCCTCCCCTCCCTCCTCCTCCTCCTCTCCCTCCTCCTCCCCCTCCTCCCACCATACATCCTCCTCCCTGTCCTCCACCTCCTCCCCTTTCTCCATCTTTTGAGACGTCTCGTGTAGCCCAGATTGACTTCAAACTCCCTATGATACTGAGGATAACCTTGAACTCCTGGTCTGACTGCTTCTACCTCCCAAATGCTGGTATTTCAGGTCCGAACCACCACACCTGACTCTGATCTTGCTGGCAGCAAGCCTACCTTCTGGTTGACCCCACAGTAACCAGGGGCGCACACTGTCTGTTCTGCCTGCGCTGAGGTGAGACATGGGTTCCACACATACTCTGGAGAGCTGGGGAAGGGTGGGGGTGGGAGCTCGTCAGCTCTGAGCAGCCCTTGTGAGCAGAGGACCATTTACATAAGGGGGCAGGACTCTCACACCCCTCCTGTCACCAACTTCACAAAGGTGTCCTCTGACCTCCACACGGATACTGTGGCATGCATTCTCACACACACACACACACACACACACACACACACACACACACACAAACACACACACACAGATAGTAACAATAACAATAAAGTGACAAGTTATACCGTTACATATTTTCAACATATAATGGCAGATTAAACATTCCTATTTCAAAAGGGAAGTGGCACATACCTTTAATCTCAGTACTTGGGAGGCAGAAGCAGTCAGATTTCTGATTTGAGGCCAGCCCAGACTACAGAACAAGTTCCAAGACAGCTAGAGTGACATAGTGAGACTCTGTCTCAAAAAAGGGGGGATGGGCTGGAGTTGAAGAGATGGCTCAGCAGTTAAGAGCACTGACTGCTCTTCCAGAGGTCCTGAGTTCAATTCCCAGCAACCACATGGTGGCTCACAACCATCTGTAATGGGATCCAATGCCCTCTTCTTGTGTCTGAAGACAGCTACTGTGGACGCATATAAATCCAATTTTAAAATCTCTGAAAGGGGTCGGGGCAGGCGAGGATTAGTGCCTAGTAAGGATTTTTCAGACCAAAGGAAGACAAATCCTATAGTTCCTTGTCTAACATCTGGGGATCAAGATAAAGTTGGCAGGACTCCAAAGGGCTTGGGGAACCCCATCCCTCCATGTCTGCTGCTCCAGCACACGGGGCCTCCCCTTAGGCAGCTCCAGTGCCTGCCTCCAACATTCCTTGGCAGACATCCCATAGTCTCGGCATCCTGGGTTCTCCATTCTTAGGGGGATTCTCCTATTCTCCTTCACTCCTTTGAACTGGCCTCTCGGGTGTTTCCTGCAGGTACTCTGGCTTGTCACCTATTGCCTTGGCCTCAACTGCCCTCCATGCCCTCCATGACCTCCTCAATCCTGTCTCTTTCATGGCTGCAACCCCAGCACCACAAGGCCGACATGGCCAAACTCAGTTGCCAGGTAGAGATGCAGCCAGACTCTCCCCGGGATCACAGTGGATCAGCTTCTGTGTGTGTGGACCCTGGGGACACATTTCCCTGGGTTCCCTGAGTGACAGGGAACCCTCCTTCAGGTTTTCCTGCTTTAAATTACTTGGGTACAAACACGACAGAGCAGGGGTTGGGGATTTAGCTCAGTGGTAGAGCGCTTGCCTAGCAAGCTCAAGACCCTGGGTTCGGTCCCCAGCTCCGAAAAAAAAAAAAAAAAACACGACAGAGCCTCCCGTGGGTGGGTCTTGTTTTTCCCTCCTGATGGTGCCTGTCCTGTCCTGGTGTGGTGCAGGGGGCTTGCTCTTTTGAGTTGGTGCCTCTCATTCCTGTCTCAAATTTTCTTCTGTCGAACAAATCAGCCAATCGCTTTTAAATTCGACTTCCCTCAGGTTCTCAGGACAGAGGCAGAGTAAAAGTCAGATTCGTGGCCAAAAGAACCTGGGAACCTACGGAGTCGAGGTCTGTATTTGTGTCCCTGTTCCTCTCTCAAACCTCAGGAGCCCATGCCTCTGTCACGTCATCCAGATTTCTCTCCACATTCTTGCCATCTAGGCTTCCATCAGGAAAGCCCCACGAATATCTGCTTCCAGCATTTTAGGACTTTCTTAGCCTTAAGTTCCAAACTCATCCATATCACTACCACAGAAGAGTTCCAATCACAGGAATGGCCACACTTCTCAGTAACATCCCCCCCCCCCCAGTTACAGTTCCTGTTGCTGTGATTAAATTATTTCAAGCAAAGCAAAAGGATTTATTTTAACCCAATTCCAGGGAGCAATCCGTCATCTCAGGGGAGTCCTGGAAGCAGGCTTGTAGGGCAACTGGTCACATCCCATTCAGAGTCGAGAAGAGAGCAACGGATGTTTGTGGTCAGCTCTCTTTCTCCTCTTGAACACTTCAGAATCCCAGCCTAGGGAATAGAGCCTCCCACAGTGGGCAGGTCTTCACACCACAGTTAACCCGATTGCCTGGGCTCATCTCCCAGGACACTCTACATCTCATCAAGTTGACGCTCACCGTTACAGGACATCAAGGTAAACTTACTTCTGGTTCAAGGTTGCCTTTGTCAAGTCCTGTCCATGCCAAGGGGTTGGGAGGTCATCTTATGATTCTTCCTGTTGTAACTATTCTGAAATACCATGTGGTCATCTTTCCAAATCTGACACTATAAACCTCAGCTGTTGAAGTCAGCCAGTGTGCAGGAGATAAAGACCCTGGGCACCAGGGACCTCAGCCCTGATGATATCAATATCATAATCATGGATGGAAAAGGGTACCCCCACCCCATCTTGGTGCCAGTTCCCACGGAGGCTGCCTGAGTTACCTCAGAGACCATCCTCTCGGAAACATGAGGCCGGAGGCTCTCTGGGTGTTTCCAGCAACATTCTGAGGCAGTAGACATCAGTCTCGGCTCTATTTCTTTTGTACCTCCAGCCTAAACTTGAGCAAAGACTTTGTGACTATAAAGTGCTGACCGATGTGTGTGGCTATTAACAGTGACTTCTAACTTTGTTCCTCGGGTAGCCACTCTGGGCAAGTATCTTCTCTGGGTCTTCATAAATGCAAGGCAGTCAGAGCCCAGATCCCCCATTAACGTGTGATCTTGAAGGCTTCAGCTCAGACAGGATCAGGCTGTATCACTTCAGAGCTTTGAGAAGCAGGGCCTTAGGGGTCTACTGTATCAGTTCTTCCCTAGTTGTCTTCCTCGGACAGTATGGTGGATGGCCCACTAGTAGCCTCTGCCTTGTTCACGGCTAACACACTTTTGAGGAAAACATCACGGTCGGCTGGGGTATAGCTCAGTGGCAGAGCACTTGCCCGGAATGTGAAGGGCCATGCATTTGATCCCCAGCACTGAGGGAGTAGGACAAATAGACAAGGATCCAAAAAAAAAAGATTTCCTAGGCAAATCAACTAATTAATAAATCAATTAATCAATTAGTAAACTAATTGAGAGGCAGTCTCTCTATACATAGCTGACTATGTCTATGTTCCTGGAACTCCCTATGCAGACCAGGCTGGCCTCGAACTCATAGAGATCCACTTGCCTCTGCCTCACAAAGGCTGCGATTGGAAGTGTGCACCCCCACACTGGGCTACTTATGTAAATTTTAAGAGATTGAATTCATTAAGGTGTCTGCCTCTAAGCCAGAAAACCTGAGTTTGATTCTCAGGATTCATATGATAGAAGGAAAAAAACCAACTCCAGTGGGCTTGTCCTTACTTCCACCTATGTACCCTCCCCTCCAGACCCCCACAAAATAATAAATAAACACATTTTAAAAGAAAAAAATAAGCATAAGTAAAAAGAATGAACATGTTTGAAAAATATATCAAGAAATACATTCGAGATGACTTTAGGGTTAGAGACTCATTGAAGCTATTACTGGAATGACCAAAAATTTGGAAAGAAAACACTTTTAGGAGGCAAGTCCACCACAAAGGGGCCCCGATGCCCAAGATCATGGGGTGGGGCTCTATTTCTTCCTGAGTCATCAAGCCAAAGGCAGTGAGTTGAAGACGGGTCACTGGCCAGCCCCCACATGCCAGCCAAACTTAGAGGCCTGCCTCCAACTGTGGGTAGAGCGAGCGGTGCGTGTAGAAAAGCATCTGTGTACAGCCTTAGTTGCTGCAGAGCCTGGAGAAGCTGACCAGTGTGTAGTCTGCGGCCTCTCAACTGGCCCAGAGGACATCCTGGCCTGAGCCAGTAGCCCATGGATGCCAGGTCCCTGCTGAGAAAGAACCTGGGCGGCCCTGGGGCGTCTGGTTTTCATTTCTGTGGCTAGGAAGCCTATGTGGAGGGAGCTTGTGGCATGGGTGAAGAGGCCCAGGTGGGGCGGTTGGAAGGCATGTCAGTC
This sequence comes from Rattus norvegicus, assembly GCF_021556685.1. Taxonomy (NCBI): domain Eukaryota; kingdom Metazoa; phylum Chordata; class Mammalia; order Rodentia; family Muridae; genus Rattus; species Rattus norvegicus. The sequence goes on from NC_141538.1 coordinate 153,346,693, forward strand.
CAACACCAGGTCAGGACAAACTTACACAGCAAACACGAGAGAGCGTGTTTCAGGTGTTCTCGACAGCAGGGCGTCGGGAGAGAGCCCATCACTGAGGAAGGCCAAACCTTTTTGGTGACACGATGGGAAGAGTCCGCAAGGAGCACAGTGTCCACTTGAGAGAATGGGACGGATGCTACAGCGGTGACATGGCTTCTCCCAGCGGGGCCTAGAACAAACCCACAGAAGCTATCCTCTTCCAGGGGCCACGAGAGTGCTCACGTGTGAGCTGGGATGGAGATGCTCTCCGTTCAGGGTGGGGGGAGCCGGGAAGAAAGGGACGGAAAGGTGGGGAGAACTCTCATTGTCCCTAGGCTTCTGGGATTTTAACAAGCCACACACAGTAGGGCACCTATTGAGGACAACTGTAAGAGGTCCTTCCTGGGGTTACTTCAAAAGACCCCCAGATTCTGCCCTTCCCCAGAAGACCTAGGTCAGATATAGACTTCCAATGCCTCTCCACTTGTAGGCACAGACTGGGGCTCAGACCAGCTTTGGCGTCATACAGCAGGGAAGTGGTGAATACCAGTCACTGCCAACCCCAGCGGTTGCTACCCTCACAATCTACAACCAACAAAGCTGCTTCCTATAAATGTGGCTTCCTGGGGTACGCTCCCACCTCCCTGCTGTTCTCCTCCATGCTTACTTGGGGTCCCAAAGTTCCCCCCTTCATTCTTAGACCCGGGTTGCTCAAGGCTTTGAGGCCTGGGTCAGAAACCAAGGCTGTGTGCATGACGGCAAAGAAGCCTCTAGAATTTGTGGAGGGCTGGGCTGGCACTTGGGAGGGGTTGGGTGTTTATCCGTGTGGGTGTATTGTCTTCTATGCGCCAGGACAAAGCTGGACATTGAGACACGGAAGTGCACCTACTTATGGTCCCTTACCCCAAGGTACCCCAGGAACAGGACCCAACTGGTTCCAGAAGACTGATTAAGAACTTAGCCTAAGGGGTTGGGGATTTAGCTCAGTGGTAGAGCGCTTGCCTAGGAAGCGCAAGGCCCTGGGTTCGATCCCCAGCTCCGAAAAAAAGAACAAAAAAAAAAAAAAAAAAAAAGAACTTAGCCTAAGGAAATCCAAGGAGGGAGAGATCTGGATGCCTCCACAATCCTGGGACAGCATCCTGGGGTGGTGGGGTTGGGAACTTAAAGAGGAGAGCCAGGTGTAGAGGAGAAAATGCTGAGCCCAGCAGGAAAGTTCCAGAGCAGAGACCCACAGAGGGAAGAACCATCAAGTGAAGGCACTGAAACATGAGACCCACAGACCTTGCAGGCTTGGTCAAGGTCTGCATAGACAAACTCTTATCTAAGCTCATAGAAGTGCCTGGGAAGGTCACATTTGGCCCATTCTGCAGAGAGAGCCAATGTGGCTAACCATCCTGGTTGGCCTTGATGCCTCATGTCCCAAGATGCTCTGGGGTTCCAAGCAAACTGGGAAGGCTGGCCACAGAGGACAGCTTGATGGCCTGCTGATGTCTGGAACGAAGAAGTCTGAGTGTGAGAGCTGTCATCATTCACTGTTGGTGTTCCTCAGTCCCAGGTGGCACCCGGGACATCACTGAGTTCTTGGGATGGAGCCAAGTGTCCCTTCCAGATGCCAAAGTTGCCCAGAGATTCAGCACCTCTGAAAACTGAGACAGAGCAATTAAGATGTGTGCCCAAGGCCACGGGAGTACAGATGGCAAACCCAGGACTGGTCTGGTCATTAGCAGAACTTCCACTGGTCCTGTAGCCATCAGGACATCTGGACAGAATCTTCTAGTTCACCTCCAATATGCTGAGTCCCTGTCAGGACCCTCCTGATTCCACCCCAATTTCCTATCCCTAAATTCAGGCTTAAGTCTGACAGACAATATCTACTTTCCCAGAGCCGGGGCGGTGGGGGGGGGGGGGGGTCAGCCCTACTGGCATGGTAGGGAGGTGATATGTGGCCTGGCCTACAGGCAAGAGAGCTGAAGGGAAGGGGAGCTGGGCCTCAAGGGCCCGCCCTACTGTCTGGGCTTGCCACCGTTGTGCCTCTGGCCACAGGCCATACCTCTTCCGGGCACAGTGGGCTTGGAGCAGCCCACAGTAGGAGCCCTCAAAGGAACACTGAACAAGGCTGAGACAACCAGGAGTGGCTGGGGCACACTGCCCCTAAGGAGCCTATCTTTGTGGCCCTGGCTACCTCTCCTTCTGACCCCGCTAGCCAGGTCTTATGCCCTGAGAGGTGAAGAAGGATTGGGAAGGACCAAATGGATGGCCAGTCTCTGATCCAGCTGCTGCAAGAGACCGAGGTCCAGCCTGTAGTCTCACCAGCCCTCAGCTCTGTGCCTGCCTTTTGCAGTCCTCTTTGGTGTTCTGTCACCCCTGCCAGGTCTGGCCCTGTCACTGTGCCAGAACGGCCACAGGCCCCAGGAAGCTCTTGTACCCAGGGTCAGCCCCTCTGCCCAGGTACAGAGCACCTGGACCCTGGGTGGGGTTGCAGAGGGGCCCATTGGCTCCTACAGACGAACCTCTGAGCCCCCAGCTCCTCCCGCCCCCCACACTGTGGTTAGCTACAGAGGAAGCAGCATCGGGGCCGCACACAAGGCCCGGAGTCGTGCTCACTGGGGCTCTATGGAAAGTTACAGCCGCCACCACCAAGGGCTTTGAAGACCAAACTGTTTGTGTTCCCCACAGCTATTTGTGGCCAAGACGCCCACCACCCCCCGCCATGGCCCTGCCTCAGAGGTGGGGACTGAGCAGAAGTCAGCTTTGTGGCTGTCCTCATGACAGCCAGGCCAGACCAGCTCGTAACCCATCCCCAAGCCTTACAACCAACCTGCCCAAGCCATCAAAGCTAACCCAGTTCTGGAAACTCAAGTGACCAACCTGTCCCAGTGATGGCGAGTGAACTAACCCTGCTCTAAAGAACTTGAAGCTATCATCCAGCCAACCAACCCACCCAGCCTGGGTACCAACCCCAACCAGGCTAACCTAGCCTAACTCAGCTAGTCAGCCCACTCATGAAGACGAGGCCACCAGGCAGCCCCAGCCAAATCTGCCACCCAGCTCAGTCAGTGGCCCCGTGGCCAAGCCTTTCCTGAGAGCCACGGAACTAGGCATCCCCAACTAAATCAGGCTAGACCATCCCAAGATGGCCGTCCCAACCATAGCCAGTCGAGTAGTTCCATTCAGTGAGTCCCACAGCTCTTAACTCCGTTTAAGCCAACCCAACCCACAATCTGGATAACCCGCATGAGCCGTTGTGCCCCACCCACATGAACACCCCACCCCAGCACACAACCACCCGTCCTCAACGTGACCACCCTGCTTCACGGCGTGGCCAACCTATCCCACCCCGTCACACCACTCAACCACTCGACCACCACAAACACCCCACCCTACCCCACCAACATGAACACCCCATCTCCACCACGTAGCAACCCAAACCCAAGACCAGCTAACCCCAGTAAACAACCACTTCACCCTACTGCAAGGCCACCTACTCACCTCAGCCCAGCCCACCGGCAGGCCCAGAGAAACCCACTGGTCCGGATGACCAAGTCCTCCTAACTTAACCTCAGTCTACTGGTGTAAGATCACCCCTCGAAAGTCAGCATGTTGCTAACCAGTTTGCATGGCCTCCCTCCAACGGCACCCCCATTTAGTATTAAATGCACCCCTGAGGGAAGCCACGAGGACGTCCCAGCCACTGGGAGGTGACACCAGTCTCCAAGGCCTCTCTACTGTGGTGCCCGGATTCAGACGAGGAGAGTGGGAAGCCAGAGTCAGTGCTGAGGGAACTCTGAAGAGAGACTTCATGACTGTCATGACACGTGAGGAATGACAGAAAGGAAGGAAGGGTGGAAGGCACACAGCACCAAGGCCTGGAGACAGCATCCTTGGCAGCGACTCCTGCTCACTATGGCTGGGATATGGCTGGTCAGTGGGAGAGGCAGGGTGCCAGTCAGACTTTTCACTCCTGTGACAAGGTGGCTGAGAAAGGGACTTCCCAAAAGTTGCCTTGTCCTGGCTTATTAGAGGTCTTAGCCCTTGGCTCCATGGCTTTTAGGCCCATACTGAAGCATTGTGGGACAGAGGTACCCTGTAAGAAACTCCAGCGGCCCACTTCCTCCTACCAGGCCCCGCCCCTCCCCACAATGCCACCCAGGCAGAGAATCTCGCTGACTAGACCCACTCCCAGCTTCCATGATGAACCCAAACCTTCCACACAAGTGCCTTTGGTGGATGCTTCGGAACAAAACCCCAGCAGGTGGGATGATCAAGGACCGGTTGGATGGGAAGGTCCTGAGGTCTACCTGGGACTGGATCTGAGTCTCAGAGGAGAGGAGATGCTGAGCAGGGAAGAGCCTGGGAGAGTGGCCATGGCTACACCAGGTGGACTTCAAGAGTCTAAGCTCTGGCTGTGGGTCCCTATCACAGGTGGGGTACAGCCAAGGCTCAGGGCCCAGCCTGGCAACCAGCCCACTGTTTCTATAACAGAACACGCTGCAGCCCAGCTCCAGGGACCCTTTTCCATAAACCCAGGGCCCAGGGAGAGAGCCACGCCTATCCTTGGAGCCACCATGGGGGTTAGCAAGAGCTGATGGGAGGAGATACAATCACTGGTGTCTTTCAGGCAGAGCAAGACAGTAGTCTCTGATGGCTGGTTCCACCTTCCCCTCTACCTCCTGAGGAAACCAGGTCCAGAGGATGACAGGGGCTTATAAAGCAGGTGGCTGTAGGAGAAGGGGCTAAGGGCTGTCATCAGGCCACCTCTGGAGTCCAGGGTCCAGAGCTCAGAAGGTTCGGAAGGACCACGCCTTTTCCCAGCAAGCCTCTGTAGCCGTCTTGCCAGCTGAGCCTTGACAGAGAGTATCTCTGCTCTGTCCGGAGCTGAGCTTCTGAGAATCGAAGGGCACTTCTTCCTGGCTCCATATGTCCCAGCCCTGTCTGCAAGACTCTGTCCCATCAATTTCATATTGGGAGAGAAACAGCTGTTTCCCACAAACTCACGGCCTGGATCAATAGAAGCCACCCTCCCCTGGCTAGGCCAGACAGGCTTAAAAGCTGAGGCCGTTGATCCAACCCCGGCCTTCCAATCCTAACTCCTCTGCCATCTGCCTCCCTGGTTAGAGGAGGGAGTCCAGGAGATACAAGCCCACCAGCTCTGGAAATGAAGTGTGTGTGTTTGTGTGTGTGTGTGTGTGTGTGTGTGTGTGTGTGTGTGTGTGTGTGTGTGTGAACGTGTGCCCATTAGGAGTATACCCTGGATGGATAGAACTTCGGCCAGCCGAGAGCATCTACTCAGAACTAGAGAAACCAACTTGGAGAGAAGACACGACCTACCCAAGGAGTGAGGTCAGAGCTGACATGAGATGGGAACCCCTTTCTCTCTCCTGGGAACCAGAATCAACCAGGAAGTGGACCAGGCAGGCCAGGATTCACCACCCTTGAGGCCCTGTCTGAGGGAGTTAGGAATGTACCCCTGTTCGGCAGGGCGGTATTGTGAGTAACACACAGATTCCCGCAGCACAGCAGGATTCACCACCTGAACCTTTCACCTCAGTTTTCCAACCTGTAAAATGGTTCTAGACTAGGGCTGCATTGGGCATGCACAAACCCTGAACATGGCTGTCAAGTGAGTCAAAGTGTTTATTTCACTGGCCGAAGCCTGTGTCACATGCCCAGCTGCAAGAGCCAATCTCTGTCTGTGGCCAGGGCTCAGGAAGCCTTGTGTGACGAGTCTGGATTAGGTGCTGTCCAAATGGAAGTGTGGCTAGGCCCGCCAGATCTGGGGATAGAGTGGTCCTGTGGGTGTGGTGCCCAGCAGGTGACTTCTGAGACGCCTGAGAGGTATACCTCCACCTAAGGACTACGGGTGATACATAACAGTTGTCCTGCCATGTTGGACCTATTCTGGCCCAAGTCACAGATGCAGACGTGTGTGACATTAGGGTCTTGGAGAATGAAGCCTCCAGGAAACGTACTGTGGACTGTCCCTGTCAGAGGCACACCACGAGTTAATAACAAAACCACATGGTCTGGCGAGCAGCTGCCATGAGCCTTCGAATTAACGATAACAGCTCTAGCTGCCATTAATTAAGTGCCACAGGCCACGTGTGGCTCTGAGCACTTTGTTTACATTATCCACAGGGCTAGGCCTCTCCTTACAGATGGGGAAACTGAGGCACAAATAAGCTTAGGTAAGTTGCCGAAGACCTCCTCGGCTAACACTTGACAATTTCCCTCCAGAGAGGCTCAGTGAGTCACCGGCCACTATCTACCCAAACAGACGTCAGCTACTGTTCATACCAGACTGGTCACCGATGTCGCCTCGCCACTTCCAGCCTGCCGGACATCCTGTGGGGTGTGCCCCTTACATGCGGTCCCGCAGACGAGACCCCGAAGTCTACTTCCTTGCCTCCATTTCAGAGATGAGGAACCTGAGAGGCTCTCAAAGATGGAGTCAGGGATTCTCAGGTCACACCCATCACAGAGAGAGGCCACAGATGCCAGGACTGGGTAGGGTCAGGGTGGCCTGTGGTAAAGGTCTCAATAAATGGGGTGCAACCACGGTGTGTGGGGGAACATTCTGTGCCTGGCCAGAAAACCTGTCCCCAGGGAGGGCAGGAGCAGCCTGAGCTTCCCAGGGCTGTCCTGCCTGGGGCTCGATTCCAGGTGACTGCGGCCTCCCTGGGTTCCTTCAGGACCACAGCCTGGCCCTTGTTTTGCTCAGAAAGCCCACACATCATCTCACACAGGAAGCTTCGCCCTGGTCGGCTCACGTCCTGTTCTCTGAAGAGGGAGGGGGGAACCTGTAGAGTCTGTCTGTGTAAGTTGTTTTTCAACCAGCTGTCTTCGAAAAGCTTCCTAAGGCCGAGGGAATGTTCTAGAGGAAACAGAATGGAGAGACACTAAGCACAACTCTGGAACAAGAGAAAGCCATGGGGGCTGACCCCACACACATGTGGGTCCATGTCCTGGAGCCTGAAACATAGGCCCGCCCCTCTCTTTCCCAAGCTGCTCTGGGAGGCAGGCAAGCTTTCATTGGAGACCTGGGTCCCCAGTGCCAGTTACGATCAGCTATGGTAAAGTGAGGTTCTAGAGTGTAGCAGACCCATCTGTGGTCTTCATACACAGTTTTGGTGGGAATATCTACACCATAGAAATTAGCAGACATTGCATATCTGCTTGCTCTCTCTCTCTGTCTCTCTGTCTCTCTGTGTGTGTCTCTGTGTGTCTGTCTCTGTCTCTCTCTTTGTGTATGTGTGTGTCTATCTCTGTCTCTTTGTCTGTCTGTCTGTCTGTCTGTCTCTCTCTCTCTCTCTCTCTCTCTCACACACACACACACACACACACAGAGAGAGAGAGAGAGACTTCTCTTAATGGCTGTGTGACTTTAATCCTGTTACTTTACCTCTCTGTGCCTGTTTTCTTACCTCTATGTTATTAGACAAATACTTATCCAGATGTTGGGAAAATAAACTCAGAGTATGTCTGAGGCACCTGTACAAACAGGCACTCCACAAATGTTCTCTTCTTCCCTGGAGAAGCCCAAAGTCTGTCTACCTATGCCTGGTGCTCCCCTGCTAGAGAAGTAGCAGATCTGAGCCTTGTCCTTGTCCCCTGCTGGGTGAGTGAGGGCAGGTGTGTTTCAGGGGCCTTTAGCCCTTTCCATTCATAGTCCCTAAGCCTCTGGGGACCGAAAGCCAGAGAAAGGTTGGGGACAAGGGAGGGAAGAGAGTGGGGGAGCTGGGTGTATTTCCTGGAATCAGAGAAGCAGAGGGTGAGGCAGGTGTGAAAGCAAATCTCTCTGGGCATCAGCATGAGACTCGGGAGAGGCTTCCGGGGTGGGTAGCACCTGAACTGGGTAAACTGGGGGAGCCGGGTTGTCCCCTAGAGAAAGGACACGTAGTTATTAAGAGATAGGGCTAGAAGCGTCTCCCAGCAGTGGAGAGTATGATCCATGGTTTGCAGTGTCTGCCAGTTTCCACAGTGTAAATACCCTCTCTCCTCCTCCATCTTCCGTGATGCCTTCATTCAGTATCTGCTCATTCTCCAGTATCTCCCACCATCTGTGTAGGTGAACGGATAAGGACCCAGAACAAGAACAGGTCCCTCCCCCCTAGGAGCCCACGGGCAGGTGTCTATGCCCACAGAAACCTGCTCCCCTTCCCACAGGATGGTGGGAGGAAGGGCTTGCAGGAAGGAGGGGCTGGCCGAAGTGAAGTCCCTGGGGCTGGAGTGGGCGGGGCTGTGAGAAGGGCAGCAGAGACGCATGCGCATGCGCTGGAGGTTAGGCTGAAAGAAAAGGCCTCAAATGCTTGGGACAGGGCTGCACTGCTCTACCCAGCAGGGCGGTTTCAGGTAGACATCGGAAGAGGAAGAGGAGGGTCCTCTTGTCCACTTCAGAGCCATCCAATGCGCTCCCTGCAGAGGGGCCCCAGCGTGTGAACACCTTCAGCCTCTACCTGACTTTGAAAATAGCATCAAGACTTCCTAGTGGGGATTTCTAGTGTCCCAGATGCCTCCGTGTAGCTTTGGTGACACGGATTCCTCTCAGGCTTTGGGAGTGGACTAAAGGTTCAGCTTGGGGCAGTGTACCGACCGAAACTCTACGGAGCTGGGCCTGGGATCTCTGTTGTGTTCTGCCCTTTGCAAAACACCAGCCGGACAAAAGCTAAGATCATGGGGACAGCCAAGTCATGGTGGCACACGCCTTTCCCCCCAGCACTCCGGAGGCAGAGGCAGGTGGATCTCTGTGAGTTGGAGGCTAGCCTGGGCTACAGTGTGAGTTCCAGGACAGCCAGGGGTGATACAGAGAAACCCTGTCTCAAAAAAACACCACCACCACCAACAACAACAACAAAAAGATCATGGAGAAACCTTGGCCTTGAGCCAGAAAAAGCTGCTAAGAAGGTGTCTAAAGCCAAGGACATTGAATGACAGGCAGGTGGATGTCATTGGAACCCCTGGATCCATCCATACCTGAGGCAGACATTACTCCTAACCTTGCGCCTCTTCAAACAGATACAGCATTCATGGCCTGCTTGGTTTAATGTTCTGTTTGATGCACTTTGAGAGATGTCATCCATTTACCACTGGCCCTGATGCAGCAGCACCTCGATACTTTGCAGGATCACCCCAACACTTTACCAACATCCTTTGCTTTTCAAACCCGAACCCAGAGAAGTCCCTGGACCTTGCTGGGGCTCAGTTTTCCCATGGCCGTGCCAGTCTTACCCATGGCACCCCAAGCCCAGAGTTATCGCTGACCAGCCCCAGCTGCTCTAACTTGGAGTCCCTCGCGGGAGCCCCATTTCTACACTTGTCACCCAGCAGTCCCCGACAGCACAGGGCTGGTTGTGAGCCAGACCAGAAGACTCTTCTGCTCAAAGTCCTCCAATGGCTCCCAGTGCCTAGGGAAGAGGAGACAAAATTCAGCATGGGCTGAGCCCTGTACTGCCTGTCTCTTTCTTGTCTACCCCCTGCTACCTCACCTGCTGATGCCGGGGGCACTGGCTTTCTTACTGATCCTGGAATGTGCCAAGGCAGTTCCTACCCCAGGGCATCTCTGAGAACTGGTGCCCTGCCCCAAGTGGCTGTCAGGAGTAGTCATGATATACTGGGTACCACAGTGCCTCAGACACTGGGCTCAGGGACCCCTTCATCCTCTTCATTAGCTGGCCTCATGGGCACTCATTTTGTTCAGCTCAGATGACCCTCATCACAGAGTCATGTCCCACACTTGTTTGTGCTTTGTGATCTGTTGTCCCCTGATCTCCCTATGGGTGCAGTGGTCTGTTAAGGTGAGGCTGGGTCTGTGTGTTAGCCACCTGTTTGGCTGCATTCCCAGCACCTAGGACAGCGCACAGGGCGCTCCTTAGCTCAGGGGCAGCTCCACCTGGGAAAAAGCTGGACCTAGGCGATCCCAGCTCAGCCCGGCTTCCTGTGTGACCTTGGGCACTTCACTTAAGGTTTCTGAATCTTGGTTTTGTCCCCAGCTAATGGAGATGACGGAGGGGGGGTCCCTGAGCCGTGTCTGAGGCACTGTGGTGCCCAGTATGCCATGACTACTCCTGATAGCCACTTGGGACAGGGCACCAGTCTCAGTGCCCTAAGTCACCCCTGAGCTCTTCAGTCTGACTGTGTGACCTTGATGGGTCATCTTAGCCCTGAGCCAATGTTCCCCATGCCACCTGGAAGCTAAATGACAGTCTCAGCAGCTGGTGGAGGCTGGCTTGCTATCATAAAAGAAGTATCTGGTTCACAGGTTGTCAGAGTTGTGAAACACACACACACACACACACACACACATATGCTTACTTATGAAAACACACACACATACACACATGCTTACTTATGAAAACCCTCACACACACACACACAGACTCACACATATTCTCACACTCACACACTTCTATACACTCACATATACACATACTCATACACCTATGTACACTTATACAAATTCTCACACATTCACACACTCACCATTCATACTCAGTTCACACACACAAACTCACCCTCACACAGACTCATACACACTCACTCTCACATACACTCACATGCACACACACACACACACACACACACACACACACACACACACACACACACACACACGGTAGACTGTGGTCAAGACGCAGAGGGAGATAGCCAGGCTGAGCTGTGTGGCTATGTGGCGAGCACCAGGCAGCCGGCACTAAGAAAGTCTGAGATTATCAGTTGCGTTAACCAAGATAAGTCTTCCCAGAAAAGGGGGAAAATAATTTCCACGCTGGGGAGTGCAGTGCACAGCAGTTTTCAGCCACAGGAGAGACTGCTGTGTGTGTCCACTTGCACAAGCAACATCCTCATTGCCCTCTGGGGCACACCATGCACATACTTCTATCCACGTGCTTCTGGTGGGAATGATGGCCTTCTGTTACAAGCACGTAACCCAGAGAGCCAGATCTTGAATATAACCAGTGGTTTAAGAGGATCCTGGACTCAAGTCAAGCTGAAACAAACCGGCCCTGAGTGTGTGGGAAGGGGATACCCTTCCCCTGGAATTGTTGAACCGCCGATGGGTCAAACTTCAGTGATGAAGTAAGGTGATGAAGTAAGGTCTGGCTGGGGCATGGTGGAGACACCGAGGGGCAGGGCAGCAGTCAGGAAGTCTGCTCCCTAGTGAAGTTGTCTGAGTCTCTGGATCCAGCCATGCCTGAAGCCTTCTGCTTCTGGAATTTTCTATTCTACAAGCCAGTGGTACTAAAGCAGGGTAAAAGGGATTCCATGGCATGGGACCAAGAGTCCTGGCTGTTGCTGTCTGCCCCTTGCTCCATTTGGCAAAGCCGGCACTTACTGGTCATGATAAGGAGAAGGCTTCTGGGAGAGCAAGAGACCAAGGAAGGGGTTATCAAAGCCACATCTTCTGAGAAAAGCTAAGAACAGCACAGCCTAGAGCTAGAGCCAGAGCCAGGCCTTTGGAGTCAGAGAGGTTGCAGCCCTGGGTAAGAAGAGTTTGAGTAAGCGGCTTCCTATTCCAAGGGTCCATCCCTCCTTTGTGAAGTGGATGCCATAATATTGTCACCTCAGAGAGGAAGCGGTGGAGTCCGTGGAGTCCTGTGAGCAGCCCGGCATCTGGAGCGCAGCTGATGTAGAGGCTGGAGGGCTACAGTGTATCCAGAGCGGAGGGGAGAGGAGGGTGGGAGAGAGGGTGGATTCAGGACTGGAGATGGGGTTGCAGAAGCAGGCTGCAACTCCCTGGAGGAAGACTTCCTGCCAGTGAGCAAGCAAGAAAGAGGACAGGCTGAAGGGACAAGTGGTGAGCTCTCCCCTGCAGGAGGCCTGTGCCTCTCAGGGGGAGTTGAAGGGAGAGAATCAGATCTCAGTCAGAGGCAGGAACTAAACGACCTCCAAGGTCCATAGGGAGGGGGTTGACCAGCCGCTAGTTCCTTGGAGGCTTTGGGTCCTATCACCTGCTCCCCATAGATAATATTTGATTAGCCCTATCCCCACTTCCATGAGTCCTTGGGCTCTGCCCTCCCCCACCACTGAGCCTTCTCTGAGATCCAACCCTTCTCTTTTTTAGCTCACACCTGACCCAAGTAGCCTAGAGAACACTTGCCTACATGAAGACCCCTGGAGCCTTCTCACGCTCACGGATTCTATCTGGAGCTGAGTGGGTAGAGAAAGATTGACGGTTGTAGGAATCACACCCGAGCATAAGCTTCTTTTGTTCTAAGAGAAGAAATAGGGGCTGCTGAAAGCACAGAGTGGGTGACGGCATTTGCCGCCAGATGACATGAGCTTGACTCTCATCGGGTGGAAGGAGGGAACTGACTCTTACAAGTTGTCCTCTGACCTTGGCCTGTGTGCTGGGGCACATGCATGCTGCAGGTACACACTGAGTAAATGTAATGTTTACAAAACAGAGAGAGAAGGGAAGGAAGGGAGGGAGGGAAGGAGAGAAAGGGAAGGGAAGGGAAAGAAAGGAAAGGAGGAGAGGAGAGGAGAAGAGAGGAGAGGAGAGGAGAGGAGAGGGGAGGAGAGGAGAGGAGAGGAGAGGAGAGGAGAGGAGAGGAGAGGAGAGGAGAGGAGAGGAGAGGAGAGGAGAGAGCAAATCAAAAGCAGTGTGAGGGGCTGGGGATTTAGCTCAGTGGTAGAGCGCTTACCTAGGAAGCACAAGGCCCTGGGTTCGGTCCCCAGCTCCGAAAAAAAGAACCAAAAAAAAAAAAAAAGCAGTGTGAAGCCAGAGGCCATTGCAAGTCCCTATTTGAGAGAAGAGTTCCAGGGTGTCTGCCAGGAGGAACAGCAGAACCAGGAAGCCCCAAGTGTCAACTCTGGAATGCTCCAACTGATTCTGACATTTCCTGGCTGTGTTGACTACAGAACAGCCCATTGATCTCTCTGTGCTAAGATGCATGCCGTGGAGAATGGAGGAAGACCTTGGACACAAGGTTGAGGGCTGCAGGAGTGATGCTCTGGGTCCCAGGGAGCCATGGGAGATGGTAGGCTAGAGGAGGACCAGGCATTTTGCAAACTCCTGTGGCTTCTGATTCCAGCACTGTCATTGCTGGGGCTTCTAAGTCCATTTAGCCCAGATTCCTTGAATGAGTGGGCCCTGCCCACGCCTTCCTCCCTCGGGCTTCCCGGAGGAGGCTGAGCTGAGCCTTGAGAGAGGCAGCCAGCAGCCAGCCCGTCTGACACCTTAACCACATACAAGGAGGCTTATCTAGCTGCCTTTGGGCGCAGGCTGCAGAGCAGGCGAGGCAGACGTCTTGATTTCTTTCTTGCTTCTGGCTGCTCTGCCTGGGAATGGCTTCTGTTGTCTTGTTGGGGCTGAGGGAAATGTCACTCAGGTATCATTTTCAGGCCACCAAGAATGGCAAGGTCTCAGAGTCACGCGGGGGAGAGTCCACACACCACTGTAGCGGCTGAGTGAGTGTTCAGCGCTGGATGGATCTGTCTGCCTCCTCTGCTGCCACACCTGACACAGCTACCTCCTTAGCCTGAGACCTGCTGGGTCCATGTTCCCGTTGTAGGTAGGACCCGGTGACTCTGGTTTATCCACCTCATGAGAAAGCCATTGTTGCTGGTCTTCAAGCCGATTTGGTGGTATCGGGGAGAGACAGGCGGGGCCCTGGGCTATCTGAAGCCAAGAGTTTCTGAGATTCTGGAGAGGTAGCTCAATTGGTAGAATGTGTGTGGTGTGTGTGCAAACCCCTGGCTCAGGCCCTAGCATCCTGTAAACCATGTAGAGTAGAGCATAGCTGTGGTCTCAACATTTGGAAGAAAGGGGCAACAAGATTACAAGTTCAAGGTCATCCTAGCAAGTTTGGACCAGCCTGTGCTGTGTGAGAACCAATTATACATACATACATAGTTCCCTGCTGGTTGTTAACATCAAGCCCCTTTCTGGCCCTCACACCAAACCTTGCCACAGAGCCACAGTTGACCTTGACTGAAGGTCCAAGGTTTTGGAGGAATTTATGCATCCCATCTGCATGGACTTGCTCTCCAGGAGTGCTGCCTTCTTGTAGCTCTGCGGGCACCGCCACCCTTAGCTGTATCTACCCTCACGTGTCTTCCTGACTCTCCCTCAGGCAGATCCCCAGATTCCCATTGAGGCCTACACTCCTGTGGCCGTCTGTTTCCCAGTGTCCTCCCTGCTCCCCTGGCCCTGCCTTCCCAGCCCTTCCCTCTGTTCTTGGAGGGTCCCCAGTCCTGAAAGGGACATGTAAATGCCCGACAAGCTGTCAGGCAGATGATTTGGCTTCCGTGCCCCATCCCCAAGCTGTCCCCCCACACCCTGGCTACATTGTTGTCACCCATCCTCCTAGACTCTCTCTTAGGCACTGCTCTAGTTGGTCACCTTCTGAGCCTGGTTAGCCGCCCTTCAAAGGCTGATGCAGCAGCCCCTCCCCTCTTGCCTCAGCTCTGTCCTCCTGTGTATCTCAGCCAAGCCCACGCGGGTGATGAGTCCTCAGTCCCCCAGAGGGGAACATCGCCTGCCTCTGGGAGGCCTCCTCAACCTGGAAGATGCATCTAGACCCTCATAGCTCTGGCCTGAGACGCTCCACCCATGTTCCTAGGGTTCTGCAATCATCTCTGTGGTCCCTATTTCCTGGGGGGGAGGTGTCCTTCTTCATTCCCCAGAGTCTCAGTCTCTATTCTACTGCCGTGGAGAGACCACGACCAAGGCAACTTATGAAAGAGCATTGAGTTGAGGGCTTGATTACAGCTTCAGGGGCCGAGTCCATGCTCATCATGACAGGAAGAATGGGGCAGACAAGCAGGCATGGTGCTGCAGCAGTAGCTGAGAGCTTACATGCAGTCCACAAGGTGGAGGCAGAGAGAGAGAGACTTCGGATGGTGTGGGTTATTAAAACCTTAAATCCCACCCCTAGCGACATACCCCATCCAGTAAGACCACACCTCCTGATCCTTCCCAAAACATTCTACCAACCTGGAGCCAAACATCCTCACTCAAACCAGCCCACCAGGGCTCCTCCTTCCTTCCTCGAGCTTCAACCCTGAGCTTCTCCGCACCAATCAACTGCTCTAGGTCATAGCAGAAGTCAGTCTCCATCCGGCCGACTTAGCATCCCACCACCTTCCTCACTACCCTGTCCTGTTCCACCCCTCACTGCTCACCCCTGGATGACTCAGAGAGCCTGGCCATCTCCCTGCTACCTTCCATCGCTCCTAACCTGCCTCCCAGCCAAGCAGGCTTTTCTAAATTGACACCAGAGTTCATCATCTTCTGCTGAGTACCTGGACACAGCTCTCCATTTTCCAGGACCAAGTACAAATGCTATCACTGGAACATCAATAATGCCGCCCACCTTGCTGCCCTGAGTCCACCACCTTATGATTCAGGGTCATTGGGGGTTGTCAGATAAAAGAAGTTAGTCAGCTACACAGCCCCTTCAGAGGAATAGAGGACAGTGTTTCAGGACAACCCAGGAAACACTCCTATTTTCATTTGCAGAGTCGGGATGTCTTTGGGCTCAGAGTAGCTGTACTCAGTGCCCATCCCTCACAGCCCCCCAGGACTGACCTGCTGTGGGAAAATGGGGAGGCTTTCTAACAGCCCATTTGGTCTTGTGCCTGCCCCATCCAGGCCTGGACTATGCTCCCCACAAATGTAGACCTGTTCCTGCTTCTTCAGCACCTATAAAAGAACCTCTTCTTGGGCCCTGCTGTCTCCCTCCTTCCCCAGACCTTTGCTCACACCTTCTGCTCTCATCCAGTCTCACAAACCTGCCTGGCATACTTGGATCCCCGTCACTCCTGAACCTATGGATACCATGTCAGCCAAGCTG
Source organism: Rattus norvegicus (assembly GCF_021556685.1). Lineage (NCBI taxonomy): Eukaryota > Metazoa > Chordata > Mammalia > Rodentia > Muridae > Rattus > Rattus norvegicus. The sequence continues at coordinate 153,362,505 of NC_141538.1, forward strand.
CATTTATGACTCAAGTTGAACTGTTCTATGTGAAGTCACTTGCTGGGGCTCTGGTTTCTCCCGGTATATTCTGAGTCCCGTTTGGGAAGTAGTGATTTTGTGTATGCTATTTTCTCCAGCCCACCAACAAACACAAACCCTTGCATAGCCCTACAATTGGGACAAAATAACAGTGAGCCTCTTAGTTGGGGTTACAGTAAAGCAACTCACTCATTAGACTCCCCTTCTTGGGTCATTCAGTTATATATTCATTCAACAAACCCCTGTGGATGTGTACTTTGTACCAAGCCCTGTGCAGAGAGCTAGGGACAGACTTTTGGTCCTCAGGAAACCCACAGATTGGTAAAGAAGCCCAGAAACATAGAAATTGGAGAAGTTGAGAGATGGCTCAGCGGTTAACAGCACTGACTGCTCTTCCAGAGGTCCTGAGTTCAAATCCCAGCAACTACATGGTGGGTCCCAACCATCTGTAATGGGATCTGATGCCCCCTTCTGGTATGTCTGAAGACAGCTACGGTGTACTCATATACATAAAATAAATAAATAAATCTTTTAAAAGAAAACTATAGGCGTGTTGAGGAGGCCAGATAAGGTAAGGTTTCTGAGAGCCAGTGTCAGGGAGCAGGAGGCAGGTGGTGGCAGGCCACCCCCAGAGATGACTGTAGAATCAGGCTATAGTGTTGAGGCTGACGAGAGCACAGCAGGCCCCATGCAGCCTAAGCCTGGAGCCAGCTGTGCCAGTAAGGGGAGGGCAAGCCTTTCTGTAGGAAGCTGGAGGTTGTAGAAACTGAGGCAGGCTCTACTGACTTCACCTACCTGACAGAGAGACGAAGAACAAACTGCTAACATGAGACTAAGTGGTGACATGAGGATAGAATGTGACTCCATGATACAGCATGTGCTTAGCATGTTCCAGGCCCTCGATGCCATCCACAGAGCCAAAAACAAGATAGTGATTTGTAAGGTTTCACCAGCAGGAATTGGGGGAGGGGAGTGGAAGGAGAGCTGGAGCCTGAATTGGGGCAGGGGCAGGCAGAGCCATTACAGGAGGCAGTGAGTAGAAGCATTTTGGGAGCTGAAGTTTTTGCTCATCTAATAGACCTCTGAAGACAGGATCTGGCATTTTCACACATCCTGGTCATTCCTCATTCAGCCTCTCAAGACAGAAAAATCAGAATCTCCAGACTACAACAGTACAGGGACAGAGACGGCAGTGAGTGGAGAATCCGCAAAGCACAGGGAAAAATCTGATTTCAATCGTTATTTTTGCACCCAGCCAAACTATCCAGGAAGAAGCTCTAAATCCAGGTCCTATGCACTGTTGCTAAAGAATATTCTGGAAACATATATACACATACACACACACACACACACAAAGAGAGAGAGAGACAGAGACAGAGAGACAGAGAGACAGAAACAGACAGAGGCAGGCAGACACAGAGAAAGACAGATAGACACACACAGAGAGACACAGAGAGATGGAGAGACAGAGAGAGAGAGAGACAGAGACAGAGAGGGACCCTTAGAGTCCACAAGATCAGTAATATTATTTGTAATCCTCAGGCTGTCTTGCAAATGGGACCGGAAAATCTCAGGCACAAACCTAGCAGTATTTGTTTGCTTGTTAACAGGGCCTCACTGTGTAATCCTGACTGGCCTGGGACTTACTATGTAGACCAGGCTAACCTCAAACTCACAGATCTGCTTGCTTCCCTGACAGTGTGGCAGTCAAAAGGGGGAGGACAGTGGTGAAGGTGTGTGTGACACAGTAAATTCCTGCCCATCACACATGGAGGCTTCCTGACTTGTCCTGGGGAGGCTCTCGGACTGGGTACCTGATCCCTGGGGAGAACAGCAAGACTGGTCTGAGGACAAACATTCCCAGAGTCATGCTCAGTGATGGAGCTAGGAAATGGTGGGTCATGCCCCACTCCCTCACCCCCAGGAGCAGCTCTGATGTGTTCCTCGAGGTCCCCACCTGGCTGAGGTCCGGGCGGGACAGAGCTGGCTGCCTTCTCTTGCCTAGATCCCTCCCCACTTCCTCCTTCTCCTCCTGCCACCAGACAGAGGCGACCTCCCAGACATATGCCTTACATCTTCTGAAACTCAGTCTGCCTTTATGGAGACCCAACTAAGACAGTGACGCTGTCCCAAGTGTGTGTCCCCAGCAAGTCACTGGTGGGGCATGACTTTAGAGCTGTGTGACCTAGGGAAAAGTCTCTCCTCCTCTATGCCTGGCTCCCTTAAGTGTCAACCGTACCTGCAGCCTCCATGGCCAGGGTCTCACCCACAGCACTGCCTCTTCCTTACAGAGGCTCTGAGGAGCGTCCATGTGGGTGAGCCTACACAAGGTTGGGGAAGCCGCAGGCCTGGCTGGGAGCTGATCTTCTCGTGTCCTGGAAGGCCGCTGGGATTCCTGCGATGCTAGCTCAGTGGCATGAGCCATGCCCCGCCATTTCCCAACCACATAATGACAGCCCCTCTCCTTTTGCCTGGGTCAGCAAATTTGCCGGCCAGCACACCCCTGCAAACCAAGCTATTATGACTGAAAGGGGAAAGAGGGGGGAGAGGAGGAAGGCTTCTCCTCAGGCCCAGGCCTTCAAATGGAAAAGAGGTTGGGGCTGGGAGCTGGGAATGGAGCGTCCAGAAAAGCTCCCCCCACCTCACCCCATTCCCGCCATGATGGGAGAGGGCTGAGATGGGGCGGAGTCCCAGCTACTGCGGTTCAAACATGGACTTCACCACCGAGAGTCTCAGATGTGCAGCAGAAGGCCTGTTTCTTTATGTCCTTTTCAGTAAAATGGGAGAGAACGGGCAGTAACACCCTCCCCACGCACATCTGTTAGAATTAGCTGCAGACACAGCTCTGTAAAGCACCTAGAAGCTAGCACAGCCCTCCTGGGCGCCCGTGGATCTGAGTCACCACTCCTTATCCAGCTTTGTGGAGTTTGATTTGCCAAGTTCCCTAGGCCTCTTTTTTCCAACCATGAAATAAGTCAGATAATGGGACCATGGATGGATTCTCTGGATTCAAAAGCTGCCTCTGGTTCTGCTGCTCTGAACCGGGTCTCGAGACAGCCTCTAATGCTCAGTCCTTTATCTGTGGCAGGATTGTTACGAGATCTGGGGAGCTGATTTATGTGGGGCCCCTAGAAGCTCCCTAGGCTCGTGGAAAATATTGTTCGAGGGCAAGGTCATATGTCAGGTTAGCTCTTACTTCAGCTTCACAGGGAGAACATATCCCAAAGTTCAGTGAGAGGGAGTGAACAGGAGCCGAGGCCAAGAGCCTGTCAGGTTGGGCTTCTCATGAGGATAAGCTCATCTCTGTGAGTAGGGGCGCCTCCAAGCCAGGACGATCTCCCTGAAGCCATCCCTCACCAGGGCAAAGGCACGGAGTTCATTGATGTGAAGATAATCGCTCTACCCAAAGACCCAGAGGAAAGCCAGGTTACTTCGCTTGCAGTTTCTTTCTTCCTTCTAGGGCAGCCAATCAGAGAACAGCTCTGCACAGGCCTCAAAGCTGGAAGGCCAGGCCTTGGAGGAGTACAGGAGGAGGTTCTCAAGGACCAGCATCACAGGGATGAGGGCCTAAGGTCAGATTGGTCCCTCTAGCATCCAGATCTGCCTGGAACAGCCTATTGAATCTAGGGGACCTTAGGAATTGTCACCACAACGGCTGAGGGAGCTGTGGAAAGGAGAGCCCGCTGAGGAGTCAGCCTCATTCCCCTCCCATCACCCGTCCCTTATACACATGCATGTACACACATATACCCACCCATAGCTCTCCAGCCATTCCTGAGCGGGGGGCTTATCCTGGCCCAGTACCCACTGTTCCCTTCTGAGAATGCCTCACCCACCCAGCTTTGAAGAACTAGCAGAGTCATTTACAGTACCCTGGGTACAGGTGAGGACATTGACCTGACAGCCCCGCTCAACAGCTGCTGGGTGGACAACACTGAGGTGGGGGAGGGGAGGATAGGGGGCAGAGCAGGGGGTAGGGGGCAGAATGCTGCTCTTCTGACATGGCCTGGGTTCCTCAGTCTTTCTTTAGAACTTTAGGGAAAGAAGAGGAGTCGAGAAGTCACTTGGGGACATGGCATGGGGTGGAGGCCAAATACTGGGCTTGAACCACTGTCACTAAGACATGCACACAGCCCTCACGTCTGTAAGCTCTAGTCTACTTCCTGTGTGAGGGGCGGCAGCCTGCTCTAGAAGGAACAGGTGATGGAGTGTTCGTGCAGAAGGGCATGGGTAGGGATGTGCGAGGCAGTACCCGTGAGCCATGGTAGCAAGGCTGTACCCTTGTTTGTCCCTGGAACCATAGTGTCTCAGCCAGGGCCAGTTCCTGCATGTCCCGCTCTTTAGAGAGCACTCACCCTATCCCCATTGGAGCCGAGCTTTAGGCTGAAACCTGTGGCTGACAGGTCTTGATGGTGAGAGAGGCTGTGAGGAGGCTTTTTCCTTGGGAAATACCTGGAAGCTTATCGTCACCGGCACACTCTGAGCTGTCACAGGTGACGAGGGACTTCCCTGGGACAGGGGTGAAGGGTCCCTCGCTCGAGGCAGGAAGGTGGGGGAGGGGAGGGCTTGGCTTTGAGGGGGCAACACAGACAGCTTTTCAAAACAACAGGAAAGAGAGGCAAGGGTGGGTGGGGAGCGACAGCCCAGAATGCAGGCAGGCGGTGCTCTCTGGGTTGGGACCCAGCAACCTTGACCTGAGGGACAAAATGGCCTCCAACATTGCTCTTCACCGTTGTCCCTTCAGGGGGAGCAGCAGTAAGGACAAGAAACAATAAAGCCACTCTGCAGAGGAGGAGACGTGTCCCCAGAGTCCTTCTCAGAGATAACTCCCAGAAAAGTCTTTGGATATGCAACTTACACTGCACAAGTCAGGACCTCAACACTGTCTCTCAGCCAGGCCTGGCTAGCCTGGACCCCAGGAAGGCTGTACACTGTAAGGGACAGCATCAGCCACCTCAGGGGAAGGCGCCTATCTCCCCTGAACAGTAGCAGAACCCTCTGGCCAGCTCACTACCCTCCTCTCTTGCGCATGGCTTTCTGGTGGATACAGAAACTGAACTCAGGCCCAGGGCTCAGCTCAAATCTGTGGCTGTTTGGTTCCAGGTGCTGTGCAAAGGACAGGAGGCCAAGGTGTGGTATTGGCTTCTCTGATTCCTCTTTTTCTGCCTGAAAGTGAGGCCAGATGCTGCGGACTGGGGGAGAGGGAGGAGCCAAGAACTTAGGGAGGGGTCATCTTTGAGAACTGCTGCCAAAGCTCCTGAGTGACAGGATTCCCAAGTCACAGAAGCCTGGCCCACTGTCAGGTGGAGGTCCCAGCTACGCTGATGGTTAAGGAACAATTTCATTTCCAGCCCCAGGTACTGCTGAGAAGCACCTACGCTTTTCGTGTCACCCTGTGGGGGGCCGCCCTCACTCCCAGCCACCCCTGAGCCACCCTTGGTGACAGAGCGTTGTTGACTAAGGTGCAGGTTCCAAGCATTCTGCCCTTGCCCTTGTCTGCAAGAGACATCTCCAAAGTGGCTGGGTTGTGTGTCGTTTCGTGTGTACGTGTATGTGTATGTGTGCGTGTGTGTATGTGTGCGTGTGTGTGTGTGTATGTGTGTGTGAGAGCATGTGTGTGTATGTGTGTGTATGTATGTGTATGTGCATGTGTGTGTGTATGTGTGCGTGTGCATGTGTGCATGCGTGTATGTATGTGTGCATGCGTGTGTATGTGTATGTGTGTGTGCGTGTGCATGTGTGTGCGTGTGTGTATGTATGTGTATGTGCATGTGCATGTGTATGTATGTGTGCATGTGTGTGTATATGTGTGCATGTGTGTGTGCATGTGTGCGTGTATGTGTGTGTGCATGCGTGTATGTGTGTGCGTGTGTGTGTGCGCATGTGTGTGTATGTGTATGTGTGCATGAGTGTGTGTGCATGTGTGTATGTATGTGTATGTGTGCATGTGTGTGTGTGCATGTGTGTGTATGTGTGCATGTATGTGTGTGTATGTATGTGTATGTGTGCGTGTATGTGTGTGTATGTATGTGTGTGTGTGTGTGTATGTGTGTGTGTGTGTCCCTGTATCTCGCTAGCCAGCCCTAAGTCCACCACAGGACTGCTTCCAAGACAGTAGTCTCTCATCACTGCCTCGAATGCACGTATTGCGCAGTGCCACCCTGCCCGTCTCATGTCTGTTTCCTCTTGCTTCTGCTTGGCTCTCCTGTTGATGGCTCTCCCAGTTCTCTCTCTGTCCACCTTCCATCCTCCCCTTTCCCTGGACCAGGCTCTCCTGGGATGCTATCAGTCCCGGTGGTCTGATGCCTAACACTAGACTCTGATTTTAGGAAAATGAAGTTGAATATTTCAAAGCATAAAGGCAAGCTGCTAAAAATAATATTGAAGTTGAGCCCAGTGCCACAGGCTCGGCAGCCCAGCAACTCAGGAGGCTGAAGCAAGAAAACTATAAATGTGAGGCCAGCCTGAGCCACCAGGTAAAATTTTTATCTCAAAAACAAAACGAGCGATTTAAACCAAAACAAAAATGAATCAATAAACAGATGGAGTCAAAGGCTCTAAGACGCTACGTTATCATTGCCTTTTATTCGCAGATATAATTGTTGCGATTCTTTTTATTTTTATTGTTGAACTGATCTAATTTTTTTTTAGCACATTGTAAGAGAAAAACTGACCTGTATCACGTACGCCCCAAGTATGGCCGTGAGCGCCAGCTTACTCAGTGGTGTTTTCCTCAAGAGTACGAGGCCTGACTTCAGTTCCTAGAACCCATGTTTCAAAAAATACAATGCTTAGTGTGGTGGCACACATTGTAATCCTACCGCTGGGGAGGTGCACACAGTAGGACCTCCCCGGGGATAGGAGTGGGGGGCAGCCAGTCTAGATCACTGGATGTGCTCCAGGCTCTGAGGGACAGCATCTCGAGTTAACCCGTGCTCTCTCCAGGCACATGAGCACACGTGCATATGAACACAAACACAATCGTATGCATACAAATACACACAGTGGGAAGAAGGAAGGGAGGGAGGGAGGGAGGGAGGGAGGGAGGGAGGGAGGGAGGAAGGGAGGGAGGGAGGGAGAGAGGGAGGAAGGGAGGGAAGAAGGGAGAAAGGAAGAAAGGAAGGGAGGAAGGGAAGAAGAGAGGGAGGGATGGAGGAAGGGAGGGAGGGAGAAAGGGAGGGAGGGAGGGAGGGAGGGAGGGAGGGAGGGAGGGAGGGAGGGAGGGAGGGAGAAGGAAAGAGCTGGGAACTGATCTACAACAATGAGCCAATTCTAGTCCTGGCTGTTTTCTCACTGTCTCCTCTTACTGCATGGGGGAAGAACTACAATTGGCTCCATAGTATGGGGAAACCAAGCTCAGAAGAGTGAAGCCTGCAAGAGCTCACAGCAACCTAAAACCAAACGCTGGCTTCAGGCATGGCTGGTTCTAGCCTCTGCACTGCCTCCAGTGCTCAAGGAAGCCCACATGTGGAAATTATGTCTCTCAAGGGGAATGGCGGATGAGGACCTTGCCAGAGATTCACCAGTAACTGCTGCCTTGCGTGAGAACAACAAGGACCTCAGGTTAGGATGAGCCCCTGAGCCCCTACATAAGCCTCTTGGGCTCCCACCAGTTCCTGGGCCTAGGCTCGGTTTCCAGAAAGGGGGAGCCCCTCAAGGTGATGGAGTGACAAGAGCTTGGGGGGCACACACAGATGTGGAAAAACCAGCGGGGTGGGGTGAGAAGTTAGAAAGTGGAGGGGGCGGTGTTGGCAGAGTGGAAACAGCCTCTTGCTGGGAGCGGGGAGCTGGGTCCCATTGACTCACTCGGGGGTGCTTGGATGAGTCTGCCTGCCTAGGGTTGGGGGGGCTCAGTTTCCATTTCTAGAAAAGGGGGGTCTTCCTGCCGTGTTGTTTTCTGCTCTGCTCACATCGCATGCTCCAGACTCCTCCAAAGCAAGTGTCGCCTCCACCACTGACCCTGACACCCAGAGCCAGGCCAGGCCAGCTGACTCATTCACTGCGCTGGTCAGAGTAGAGTAGCCTTCTCCCCACACTACTGTGCTGGTTCCCTGCCCGGCTTACTCATAACAGAGCCCTGTTGCGTCACGGAGACTCCACGGAGGAAACCAGTGTGTGCCAAACCCTCAACCAGCAAGGCTCTTCCGACCAAGGTGTCATCCCCATTTTACAGGAATACAAACTGAGGCCCAGGGAAGGGAAGTGGAAGGCCCCAGTGCCTAGTAGTTTCAGGACCCAAAGGTTTCTCCAGAGCCCTTCAGCTACCACTGCCAGCCGGAATGCAAATTCCCTCTGACCTCAGCAGTAATGGAAGACCAAACCTAAGCTCCAGATGGGACACTTCTTTCTGACAGAAGAAGATCCAGGTTAACTGAGAGGCAGAAAAGTCCAGGGCCTTAATAGCCCCTTCTCTCCTAAGTGCTAGACCTGAGTTAAGACTGATACTGGAGACTGACCCCTGGCTCGGACTCTCTGGGTGAGAACTGGTTTGGTGCCAGGCTGTAGAACGCCTATCTGAAGTCTGAAGAAAACTTAAAGGACAGTGAAGGCCACTGTGGTGTCCCGGCTGAGGCCTGAGTAGGAGAGCTGAAGGTGGAAGTTCTAATCTCACTCTAGACGGTTGTGGCTGACATCTTGGACTGTCTTCATGGCCTTGGCCTCCGTGGTGTGGCCTGTGAACTTGGAGGGAGGACCTCTTGAGACAAGAGGTCTTTGCCCCTCACCTGACAGGTTTCTGAGATAACACAAGTAGGGTAGGTTATGTTCCCTGTCTTTTGAGCCTTTCTGGGCTTTGGCACACCCGACAGAGAGCTTGGCCAATGCAAAGGCCCTGAGTCAGGAAGCTCAGAGTCTCGGCCTGTAACACTCCAAGGGCATCCAAAGGCCCTAGACCAGTGAGCTCAGGCCTCAGGCTGCAGCAGGGAGGAGGAGCAGTCCCGGCACAGCCATGCCCCAGCTTCCCAAGCAAGGCCTATCTTGGTGGGCAGGCCACAGCAGCCGTGCTCCATGTGTTTCCAATTTGTACATAAATCCCAACTCCCATAAAACCCCCTGAAGTGCCACCCAGCCACATATGTGGATGCCTCTGCCTGGCAGTGTGGTGACGGGCATGGCAGGGTGTCAGCCGCAGCCCAGGGCAGTGACAGCCATGGGGAGGGGTCCTCCACCCTCTGAGGGAACCAAGCTTTGACTCCTGAGGAAGAGTCAGCCAGACCAGCGCTGCCTTTCATTATGACGGTGTCTCCGGGGCCATTGCAAACCACAGTCCACTGCCCACTCAGTGGCTCCCAGCTCTGCTTCCTGGGTTCTACGACGACGAAGACGACGACGAAGAGGCCAGACCCACAAACAGAAACCCTACCTTTTCTCTTTCTTTTTATTCTTTTCCTTTCAGCCTCCAAAGAAGGGGGGGTGTAGCCACAGGATCTTCTAAGGGGCTGTGACGTCACAGGCCAGGTGACAGTGGCCTAGCCAATGGACCTAGGCTGGGAGCTGGCTTCTTGCACCCTGTGATGTGAGGTTGGGTTGACACTGGGAAGGCCTGGTCCCTCAACCACAGAACCACAAGGCCAGGCCCTCACCGCCTCCAGGGCCCTCCGAGGAGCTGGTTGGCTCCTGGCGTCCCCACCCCCTGGCCACCCTGGGCCCCCGCCACAGCCTGGGCTCTGTGGAGGGTGAGCCTCGTTCATTCATTCATTCATCCGGGCTGCTGAGTCTGGTCTCGCCGCCGCAGCCCTGGGCTCCTCCGCCCTGGCTGCTCCGAGCCCCTTCCCACCATTTAATGATACTCTGCACATAGCGCTGTTGAGAATTTGTGGCTAGACATTCCTGTGGGACTGGGAGGCCAAATTCTTGGGTACAAACCGAAACTTTCTTTCCTTGGAGATTTTCTTCTCTCTCGCCCACAGATAACTCTCGCGTTCTTTCCCCCATTTTTTTCTTTCTTTCTTTTTCCTCTTTTTTTTTTCTTTTTTGTAGCAGCAGGGGGAGGAAAAAAAAAAAGAAACCAAACTTTAAAAAAAAAAAAAAAGGCAACACCTCCCCTCCCTTTTTTTTTTTTTTTTTTTTTTTTTTTTATTTCTGAAAGCAACTTGAAAAAAATATATAACAAAACAGCAGCCAACCAAGCGGGTCCGAACCCGACCCCCTGAGGCCGACGAGTCCTTGCCTCTGTCAGCGTGGGATATGGCCTCCAACAGCATCTTCGATTCCTTCCCCAACTACACGCCAACCTTCATACGAGGTGAGTGTTGACGGTGGGCCTCTGCTTGGCTTTTCCTGGTGGGGAGCTGTAGTGTTCTCAGACTGTGACCCTCTAATCCACTAGCTCTGGCCGCCTCAGGGGCTAGCCTCTGAGAACTTAAGTAGGGAGAGGGATTGGTGGCCTCCGTGGTCTCCTGGTATGAGCATCGTGGTGTGACTTTGGCTCTTGGTCGAGTGTGACAGTGGCGGTGGCTACCTATAGACCTCAGAGGGTTCTGGGATGGGGAGAGCAAAAGGCAAGAGAGCCGCCCTCCGGTTCCAGTCTCCCCCACAGGGCACCAGGGAGAATCTACCCAGACCAGGGCTCAAACAGACAGAGATCAGAGGTATCGGGGAGGCCCAGGACTGCGTGCCCCCAGCATTCTCTGTGCACTCCAGGACAGTGGAGACAAAGGGTGGAGAAAGGACTCACAGGCCTCTATGGGAATCTGCTCAACGCCGGCAGATACTGGGGGAGACCCTGTCTCTGGAAAGTCTGATGTATTGGCCACAGAGGAAGGTGTTTGGGGGTGGCTTTTGTTTCTATTCATGGCACGGACGGACCCAGAACTCTGGGATGTATCCCCCTGTAAGGATAGGGACAAGATGTCTGATGTGGAGCCTCTGAACCCCAGAGAGACCTGCCCTGCCTTTGGCCTTTGAGGTACGCTGGCTTCTCATACCTCAGCCACTCTCCTGACCCTCAGCCAGAGCCCACGGGGCTGTCACCTAAGATTAGGGGACCCCAGTCTCCAAGTTTCAGCCACACAGCTGTGCCAGCCTCAACAAATGACCCAATACAGATCACTCACGTCTCTCCTTCCGACGCGTTCCCTCTAGCTGTGGTGTTCTGTTGTCTGGGCTGTGCAGACGGCATTGCTTTGAGTCGTTCAGAAGACTAGCTCCTCTGGAGAATAGTCTAGAATTCTAGCATTGGGAGACAGTGCCTTTTTTTGAGTGGAAGTGGCCAGAGACGATACAGAGGTGGCCTACTGTGACCATGGCAGTGTTCAGCACTTGATTCTCGAGGGTTTGGGACACTTTCGGGTGTGTGTGGCAAGAACTTGTCTAAAAATCAGGTGCGTCTCTTTCCTGATGACCTGGGAAGCCTGGGGCAGGTTGTACGGTTAGATTATGATTGAGCCGAGAGAGCTGGGATGCTCCCTCCAAACCTGGCTGTGGCTGGTGATGAATGGTTGCCCCGGGTCCGGTAACTGCCAGCCATTGCTGTTCTACTACGTACACCCCCCTTGTAGTCTTCGGTATTGGTTAAAGGCAATCGCTCTGCAAGAAAGTAAGAGTTTATTAAAAAACAAAACAAAACAAAACAAAACAAAACCACTTGCTCTCCGTGAGCAAGATGGAGAAGTTGGACTTAAAACAAAGGAACCTTAGAAGTCAGGGCTGGCGCCGGCTGCCTTAGATAGGGGTCCTGACACAAAGGCCTAGAGGTTGGAGGCAGGAGGACAAAGAAAGGACCATAGCAGCTCTTGTCCAAGAAGAAAGAGGTCACAGCAGGTGGAAGGTATCTAGGAAGCTGGGGTCACCCCGAAGCCTGGAGACCCCAAAGAGATCTCTGCCCTTGTCTCGTATCTCCCTCCTTGCTCAGCTCCCTAATTCACAACCCCCTCAGCTCCAGCCTCAGGATCCCCTGTAGTCACACACCATCCTGGACTCTCAGAAAACCCAGAACTCCCCAAACTGCACTCTTAAAGACAAAATGTATTCAAAAGGATTGTGGAGGGCCCCGGAGCTTGGGGAACAGTTTCCAACATATTAAGGCCAGTTTGTGAACTGTGACCTCAGGCCTCTCTGGAGACACCCCAGTGACAGCAGCCCTCCCTGGGGATCGAAAATTCAGTGTACCTGGAGGTGGGGGGAATGCTGACGATGGATATAAAGGGTCATCTGCCATGACCCTCCCGAGAACTAACACAACCTGTGGTTTCCGGCAGTGACACCATCATGGTGGAAAAAAGAGGCTGAACTTTGTTTCAATGTTGCTAACAGAGGGAAAATTGTCATTGTTTCCAGCCAGGGTCATGGACCCCTCATGGATTTCTGCTCAGGTCATGAACTCCAGCGCCATTGCGTTCACACACACTGGCTCTCGGGATCCTCCACCTTGGGAGTGTTGCAGTAGGGAGCCCCGTCTCTGCTCTCTCACAGCCTCTCCACTCCCCCTGTCCTGCCTCCTCCAAACGCTGCCAATCCTCCTCGCTCCCTCGGCAAGGCTCTCAGCCCCTCTCCTAGAGAGCTTGACAAAGCCATGTTCCAGCTTCCCGTCTCAGACTGTGGAATCAAGGTGTGTTGGGTTTGGGTCTAAATTCACCCAAGCTAACTTGGACGGTACTGGCAGAAGACCCAGTCCTCTGCCAGTCACCAATGCCCATGCGCTGTGTGACTCCAAGCAAGACTCTTAATGTCTCTGAGTACCATTCTTTCATTATAAAAGAGGACATGTGACTTAGAGTTGGTGCTCTGAGGACAGGCTGACCCCAAGCCCTGTGTGTCCCTGTCCCCACCCAGGGTGGGTCCCTCGCATTGTCAGGGAACCCTGAGTCCCCCAGACCAGAAGAGAATAACTTCATGTCTGTTTTCTCTGGTGTCTATCTATCTCTCCATGCCCTCCCTGCCTCTGGGTATCAATGCTCAACTGGCATGTGGAGCCTCTGGAAGCAACAAGGGACAGACAACTGGGCTGTCTCACAGTCAGACAGAGCTTGCGTGGAACCTTCCAGAAGCTACCCAGGCCCCCCCTTCAGGCTTTCTCAATCCTAGAATCAGGTCCTTCACTGGGCCTAGGATACCCTATGCTTTTCCTTGGAGGAAAAAAACCCACCCTGTGACAGAGGCCAAGGAGAGAATGGAGGATCCAAGAGACCATCCTAGGCTCTATCAGGGGCCGGCAACCCTAGGCCTTTCATGGCACTAAGGCACCTCCAAGCTGCAGGTACCTGACATTGCTCCTACACAGGCAGAGCATGTCTGCCAAACACACAGGCGACAAGACGTGCCTTTGGGGTGGGGGTTGGGATCTGAGGAAGTGGGTAGCTCTGTTTGCTGTAGGTTTGGGGGCTCCCTACACAGAGATGGCTTCGGCTTGCCAATTCGGCCGTTCCACAGAAGCTCAGACTCCGGAGCTGGACTTTCCCATTGAAGCCTACATGAGGCCTCTCCTAGCTCACACAGGGAGGTCCTCTCGCCACCCCGTGCCTCGGTTTCCCCTTCTGCAGGAGATGGTGGCATCACCTATCTTCTGGGGTTACGGACGAGACCAGATGAGCAGAGGGCCCCGCTCAGAGGCTGGGGTCTATGGGCAGCTCAGACCCTGACTCTTAGACATCAGGGAGAAATGGGAACTGGATGCGCAGGCATGGGCATATCCGGGTGCTGACAACATGGGTCGGGTGTTGACAAGTCTAGCCTAAATTGCCTGACTTGGATGGCACCAAATAGGAGAAAGCAGGAGAGGTCTGTGTCCTTTCCGAAGCTTTAGCCTATACCCAGCAACAGGAAGGTTTGGGGGATTTAGCCCCCAATATCTCAAAGCCCAAGGAATCCCCCAGTGACAGCCCGCCCTGGTGGTTGCTCATCCTAAGCATTTGACCCTGTGGCCTCCTCCTCCACTGAGCCTGGCGGGAGATGAGTGACCGCCAGTCTTTCTCCACCCACCATGGCGCCGTGTCTACCAGGCCTCTTTGATGGCGGCTCTTGAGGCCTCCCTAAAAACCAGCTCCTCAAACCACCCTGTCTGTCTCACCCCAACCCCAGGCTGGAGAGAAGTTCCTAGTAGCCCCTCACTGCCCACAGGGTCTGGGTGTGTATGAGCTGGCCCCACACAGTGGGACTGTGTGTCCAGGCCTCATCCGCACCCACTACGGCCAACCGGCGGCCCCTGGCGGCCCAGCAGGTCAGATACTGGGCCCATTGATGGCAGGGCCTTGAGGTGACCACATCAAAGCTGAGTCTTGCTTGGTTACCTGAAGGGGAGGGACCTGAAAACATGACCTTCCAGAAGACTCTGAGACAAGGAAAGAGTAATGACTAAGAAGAAAGTCTAGCATCTGGCGGACCTGGCCTTCTGAGAGATGGGGAGACAACCCTGGACTTGGGGTTCAGCACAACATACAGAGCTCTGCTACTTAGCCCCGGCTCCTAGGAACCTGCCTTTAGCAGGCTCTCTTTTTAAATTTTTTTAAAATGTAAAAGTTTTTAAATTCATTAGTTTTTTTTTAAATCGATGGATGCATATATTATATTTGGAGCATTTTCGTCCACGTCTCCCTCCCTCTCTCTGCTTGCCCCTCCCCGTCCACTTGCCCCCTGGGTAGTTTCGCTTCTACCTTCTTGTCATATCTACATACATGATTTTAGGTACCTATATAAAATCTAGGACCCACAAATGAGGGAAAACATACTACTCATATTTCTTATATTTAATTTGCTCAATGTGATTGTGACTGCTCCATTTTCCTGCAGACCATGGGCCCACATTCTTCTTTAAGAATGAAAATATAGTACTCACATGCATAAAATAAATAAGACCTTAAAAAAACAAACACAAAAAAGCAGACAAAAAAGAATGAAAATATATATATATATATATATATATATAGTGCACACACACACACACACACACACACAAGCACACACACACACAAGCACACGTGTGCACATACACTTTCCTTTGTCTTCTATTGTAGCTCTGGGATTCCTTTGAGTGACCGCCCAGGAGTAGTATAACTGGATCCGTGAAAATTCTGTCTGTAGGGTTGTTTGTTTGTTTGTTGTTTGAGATGGGGTCTCATTCAGCAGTCATGGCTGACCTGGGACTCCCTATGTAGATAAGGTTGGCTTCAAACTAAAGAAATCCACCCTCCTCTGCCTCCAAAATCCCGGGAGCGAAGGTGTGCACCACCACACCCAGCTGTTTCCAGTTTCTTGAAAACCTTCTAATGGACTTGCACTGAGGCAAGATTAGCTTAGCAATACAGACGGGCTCCCCTTTGCCTCCCCAGCACTTGCTGTTGCTGGTTTTCTTGATGCCCGCCATTCTGACTGGGGCAAAATGCACGCAGTGTGGTTTTGAGTGTCTTTCGCCGGGGAAGCTGGTTTTTCATAAATCTATTGTCCGTTTGCATTTCATCTTTGGAGAGCCATCTGCTCACTTTGTGTTTGTATGTTCTAGATACTAACTTGTCAGAACGAGCAACACGTTCTGCCGTTCTATAAGCTGTTGCTTGGACGTTTCACCCCCTTTGCTGTACGGAGTCTTTTCATCTCACGGGGTCCTATTAGTCAATTGGCCTTCATTGCCTGAACCAGAATTCCACTCAGAAAGGAGGCAACCTATATCTGGAAGTGTTTGCCTCGCTTTTTCTTCCAACAGAGTCAGAGTCAAAGGTCTGACATTAAGAGCTTTGACCCAAGGCTACAGAGATAGCTCAGAGGTTAGAAGCACTGGCTGCTCTTCCAGACAGCACAGGTTTGAGTCCCAGTGTGCACACAGCAGCTCACGACCATCTAAAATTCCAGTTCCAGAGTGACTAGCGTCCTCTTCTGACATCCACAGGCACTGCATGCATGAGGTGCACATACATGCATGCAGACAAACCCTCACACATAAGATAAAAGTAAATAAACCCTCAAAAAATTTCTTTGACCCATTTGGAGTTCTTCCTATGAAGGGTGGGGCTAAACACCTCTCTTTGTTCTCCATCCTGGGGGAAGCCAATCTTCCTAGCATTGTCTGTTGAAGATGCTACTGTTAACACAGTATTACAGTATGCATTTTTGACATCTTTGTCAAAACTCACAGGGCTATAGCTGCATGGGTCACACTTGTCCCTCTGCTCTAACCGCTTGATGTACATGTCTGGTTTTGTGGCATCTGAAGACCTGTGCTTAGTGAGTCGTGTGTGTGTGTGTGTGTGTGTGTGTGTGTGTGTGTGTGTGTGTTAAACCTAGAGACCTAGGCATTCTAGGTAAGTGTGCTATTTCTAAGCTACGTTCCCAGCCCAGCCTTCACCTCCATCACCTACTCGCCAGGAGTCTCTCCAAAATGATCTTCAACAGACCAGGGCCTTGGAGCTCTGAGCCTCAGTTCCCAGAGTCAGTGTCGGGATTTCTTGAGTCATTTCCAGAGGAGGGAAGGAGGGAGGGAAAGAGGGAGGAAAGGCTTCAGAACCTGGATGTCCTGTCTGGGCTCCAACACAGGCCTTGAAGCAGCAGCTCCTGGGGAAGGGCCCTGGGCACTACTCATGCTGGAGCGGAGGAACAGGGCAGGATGAACCATCCTGCCTTCAGAAGTCAGGACAAGAACTGAGACTGACACCTCAGTAACAAGTCATTGCGGCTGAAGAGACCATACCTCCTTATTCCTTAGATGAGGAAAAGAGCTCCAAGGAGAGACTTGGGTTTGTGAAAGGTTCGGTTCGGCTCCAGGGGAACCAGTGTGAGGGAGTTGCCGGCCCCCTTTGTACAGGACTCATGGCTTGAAGCTACTTAGCAACTAATGCCTGGGGCATGTTAATTTGTTGGCTTCCTCGAGCCTCAGTTTTACCCCTTGTATAGAGGGGGTTGGAGCTGGGAATATGACTCAATTGGTAGGATGCTTGCTTCCTGAGCATGGGGTCTGGGTTCCATTCTCAGCACTGCATCAAGCCAAGCGTGCCTGTGAGTCTTAGCACTCGGGACACGGAGAACGGAGGATCGGGCATTGAAGGTCATCCTTCCCCTCTGACGGCAAGTTCAAAGTCAGCCTGAGCTATTTAAGACTGTCTTAAAAAATGAGAGAGAGAGACAGACAGACAGACAGACAGACAGACAGACAGACAGACCGTGAAAGGAGGAAAGAGAAGGGGAGAGAGGGAGAACGACAGAGACAGAGTCAGATAAAGAGAAACAGACAAAGACAGACAGACTGGTGGAATCAGACAGAATGGAAGAGACAGGGAGGCAGGCAGATAGGGAGGCAGGCAGACAGAGAAAGAGAGAGCGATAGGAACTAACAGGAATGTCAAAGAGGACATTTGACCCATTGTATAGAGGGGTTTGGGGCTGGGAATGTGGTTTAACCCCCAAAGCCCCGTGCACAGCACAGGCTTAGCGTGTATGCCACACAGGCTGGCCTCCTGTCTGAAGCCCCCAGGGTGCTCACGTTCTCCAGCGTATGGCTCCTACCTCCCCAGTGCTAGAGAGAGCTGGGCAGGCGACTCGGAAAGGCTGCAGGGCCCCTTGCACACAGAGCCTGGGGAGGAGGACACGGCACACGACTTAGCTGTATATATACTCAGCCATTCCCACATCTTTGCTCTGCATCCCGGAGAGAAGTGTCTGGCTTCTCTGTGCTTGTTCTCTCCTCTGTAAAATGGAGGGAACGGGCAGCACTCACTGGCCTAGGGATAGGATGACGTTAGTACAGAGCCCGACACGACCAAGCCCTTCATCGACGCCACAAACTATTACGGTTCCATACTCTTCTTCTTCCAATAAACGGGGGAGGCGAAGGCTCTGAGCTGATAGAAGGTAGGAGCCGTGACTTTCTCCTCAAGACCCAGTCTCAAGGCCACCCCTTTCAAGAGCCTCCTTTCCCAGGAATTGGGGTGCCTGTTGTCATCGTTCTCACTCTTGAAGCATCGAAAGAGAGTCTCAGGGAGTGGATGTGGGCTCCCGGGTGACATTCGGTATCCCTTGCTGTGGTGGGGGTGTGGGAGGTGTGGGTTGGGGCGGGGGGAGCTGAGGGGTGGTGACTGAGGGCGGGATAAGCGGGCACTGCTGTTCCGCGGGTTTCCATGCCCTCTTTACTTCCCCTCGGCTGGCTGGTTTTTCTCTGAACGCCAAGCCAGAGCTCTCCCAGCCTATGGGTGCTGGCGGCTCAGAGGGGTAGGTTCCTCTTTGGGGTTTTCTTTTAAGTCTGGGAAAGGCATTTTTGGCACAAGGCTCAGACTTGCGTGTGGGCGGAGAGGAGAGATGTGTATAAGTTACAATTTGCGAGGTTGCCACGGTCAGTACCACCCACCCAAACACCTCCCAGAGGGGGCTCCACGGGGGCCTTGACTCCTGCCAGGGTTCCAGTGGCATGAGACTGTAATTGGTGAACTCACCTTGTCTCCCACCTGAACGTCTGCCGGTCAACATCTGGCCCCTTTTTATCTGCCAAGAAGAGGGAGTGGCTAATGTGAGAGGCAGCAGATGTTGGGGGGATGGCTCGAAAACCCCAAAGGAAAGGGAAGAAGGTGAAGGGAGGGGGCAGAGGACAGGAGGGCTTCCTTTAACGCCCCAAACCCACCTCATGTAGGGTGCTGGTAGCTGCCCAAGAACTGCACCTTGAAGGATCTCCTCTAGGTCTCCTTCAGGTGCTAGCCCTGTTGGCCCAGCTCTGGAGGCCTTAGGGACCGGCTGAGAAGTAGCCTCCATCCAGATCCAAGACGTCTTAGGAAGAATTACAGGTCCTGAGAGTGCGGGGTGGAGCAGAGTTCCTCATGGGTTAGTGAGGCCCACAACATCTCCCTGGCCCTATTCTCTACGTGAAGCCAAGTCCCTTGGGCAGAGAAAAGGAAGCCACACAAGGCCATCTCCGCGCAAAAACTAAAGGAAATAAAATGTCAGCTGCAGCTCCCGCTACTGGAGGTGGGCAGAACCATAGGAGCCCAGAGGCTTTATGGGAAGTTCTCAACATGGAGCCTATGTTACTTATAGATGTAGGAAGAAAAACCTGCTTTGTCTTTCCAAAGAAAGAAAGCAGAAGAGAAACTTTGGCCTCCCAGGAGCCAGGGATGAAAGACACCCACTCTCTGTGCCTCTCCTCACGACTCGCTGCCTGCTTTTCCGCTATGGCTCTGGCCTGTTGGCTAGTGAAGGCAGGATCTCCCCTGACCTCCGTAGAGCCTTGCATAGATCAGATGCTCAGGCTGTGCGGCCTGGGCCCTGCAGCTCCCTGGAGATGTACTCTGCTTTTCCCCAATGTCCCTTTCTCCTCTTTTGGGGGTATTCGACCTTCCTAAGCTGTGACTTTCATATGGTTCTTCTTGCTGCCGTGACCCCCCCCCCGACCGTAAAATTATTTTGATACTACTTCCTAACTGATATTCTGCTACTGTGATGAATCATAATGTAAATGATCTGATACGCAACCCCAAGGGGGGGGGCGTCACCCACAGGTTGAGAACAGCTGGCCTACTGCACATAAGCACGCAGGAGTGAACACAGCAGGCAATTGTATTTGTCCCCCTGGGGTTAATACACACACACACACACACACACGCACGCACGCACGCACGCACGCACGCACACACACGCACGCACGCACAAGCACACACAAGCACACACACAAGCACACACAAGCACGTACCCACAAGGTTTACAGACGGGAGAAGCGAGGCCCAGAAGGGAGGCAGTTCTGAGAGCCTGCTACAACCCCACTTAGATCTCCCACTGCCGTGACTCAGCCTCCCAGGACCTCTGTAGAGGCTGATGAGCACATCGAGCCTCTATTGTAGTGGAGCGAGCATCATGAGTGACTTCCCACTGCCCCCAGACGTTGAGAGTTAGTGAGGCCTCCTCGCAGCAAAACCAAAGGAAAAAGTAAGGGAGGCGAGAGCTGCCCCTGCTGACCACTTCCTGTGGGCCCGGCACTATGGTGGTTCTGTGGGAGTCAGGTCCTATTTCTACTTAGCCACTCTGAGAATCCACACCATGCCACGGTTGGCCAAATCGAGGCTTAGCAAGAGGTCAGTGCCTAGTAAATGTCAAGGTCTGTGTGACACGAAAGTCACCTCCGACCTGGACCATGTCTCCTCTCCCTTGTGGCCCACATGCACTGCGGCCACAGAACGCCTCCTGGTCATTCCCAACCCTATTCATTATGAGACATTCGCAATGTTCCTGAGGAAGGGAGAGTCTGAACCAGATCCACAACAGGCAGATCTGGGAGGGTAACGGGGGCTGTTGGACTGTGCGGAGTAAACGGAATGAAAAGGTCACGTGGAGGAGTTCCTGGAGATGCAAGCTTGTGAGTCCTGTGGAGAAGACGCAAGAGAGGGACAAGGAAGGAGACAGCAGGCCATGAAAGTTGGACATGACTTCAAGGCAGGTGGAGCCTGGGCAGAGGGCAGGCTGCGCCGTGGTGGCTACCCCACATCCCGTGACACACAGGCAGCTCCCTGAAATAGGTCCGTGCAGATGTGCACAGTGAAGATACGTTCCCGAGTGTGTGTGAGTGCGTACGCGTGGTGAGACCACAGGGCTCCCAAGCTGCTCGCACCCCTATTTTTATCCCTTTTTAGACACACAGCCAGAGAGCCAAAGCTCACTGCCTCTCAGACACGTAGACTGTGCCAGGGGCGACCAAGTCTGTGGTCTGTCCAGGACAAGGGCAGAAACTCCAATCAGCCGAAATGAGACCTAGCTCAGGGACACCCAGGGACAGACAGTGATGTTTTCAGGACACGTGCAAAGTGAAGGTGCAGGACACATGTTCACGATTTATTACGTGTTTCAGGATTGAGATGTAGAAATGGCCCAGTAACTGAATACTTGCTACAGAAGCATAAGGATCCGAGTTTGGATCCCCAGAACCCACGGAAAGTCAGGCACACTTGTGCACATCTGGAAGGCCAAAGCCGCTACAGCTGGGAGGCAGAGAGAAGAAATCCTGGGGCTCACAGGCCCCCTAGCCTGGCCCACACAGCAGAACAAGATACCTGTGTCAAACTAGGTGGTCAAGGACCAATGCCCTAGGTTATCCTCTACACACACATTGTCACACACGCACTGCACACACCATGCCACAACAACACATACACACTACACACACACACCTCATACTGCACACACTTACACCCACACACCGCACACACTGCACACACTTACACACACACACCTCACACACTGCACACACTTACACACTACACACACACCTCACACACCACACACACTTACACACACACACTTTATACTACACACACACCTCACACACTTACACACACACACCTCATACTACACACACACCTCATACACACTATACACACATACCTCACACCGCACACACTTATACACTACACACACCTCATACTACACACACACACTTACACACTACACACACACACCTCACACACCGCACACTTACACACACACACCGCACACACTTAGACACTACACACACACCTCATATTACACACACACCTCACACTGCACACACTTACACACACATACACCTCACACACCATGCCATAAACAACACATACACACTATACACACACACACACACAAAACACACACACAAAAACACATACACACCACACACATACACACCTCATACTACACACACACTTACACACTACACACACACCTCATATTAAAACACACCCCTCACACCGCACACACTTACACACACACACCCCTCACACAACACACACACACACACAAGAGGGTGCAGGCGGATTTTCAGGACAGCCGTTCATGGTGGCACGGGTCTATAATCCCACACTCTGAAAGCACAGGCAGGAAGATCAAGATTTCAAAGCTAGCCTGAACTACCTAAAACCCTATCTGAAAACAACAGACACTGAGAACAGGAGAGATGGCTTAATGGTTAAGAGAGTTGGAGCTGGGGATTTAGCTCAGTGGTAGAGCGCTTACCTAGGAAGCACAAGGCCCTGGGTTCGGTCCCCAGCTCCGAAAAAAAAGAACCAAAAAAAAAAAAAAAAAAAAAGAGAGAGTATACTGCTCTTTCCACAGGACCTGAGTTCAAGTCCCACCACCCACCTCAGGTGATTCACGTTTTCCCAGAACGGCAATTCAGACAATTCAGCACCTCTGGCCTCTGCAGACACCTCTACTCACTTGCACACACACACACACACACACACACACACACACACACACACACATCATTTAAAACTATGTTTTAAATAAAAAACAGACAGCAACACAATTTCAGAGCAGACTCCAGAACACAAAGCCGGGGCTGGAGGCCCTCTTTTCGAGGGACCCTGGGCCTGAGAAACCTGGCTGCCTTCACTTCCCTGTGGCTGCCACAGCCTCCTGGTCTGCATGTGACTAGTGAAGGATCGGGCTGAGGAAACAGAGCCTGTTAGGTGAGCATGAGACCCTTAGCCCGGATTCCCAGACCCCACAGCTGGACCCTGACAACCTGTAATCCCAGCACCAGGGTAGAGGAGACAGGGGGATTCCTGGGACAGTCTAATCAACTGGCCAGCTCCAGATTCACTGGGAGAGCCTGTCTCAGAGACTAAGGTGGTTTATGACCATACCACCCTAGATGTACTCCATCTTGTATCATCCCAAAAGCTAAGCAGGGTCAGGTCAGTACTTGAATGGCAGAGACTAAGGCAGAAGGTGATTGAAGATGCAATGGTGACTTCTGGCCACCACTGGCATGCACACACACGTATGCAGATATACGTGTACATGCGCATACACACAGAGACACACACATACACACAGAGGTATGAGACTATGGTGAGAGAAGGCACCACAGATTTCAGAGTGAGTGACAGCATCTGAGCAAACAGTCCAGCCAACCCCTATCCCATAGCATTTCCAGTCACAAAACACCTACGAAATGTTTATCATTCATTCATTCATTCATTCATTCATTCATTCGTATGTTTGTCGTTGGGGTACTGAGAATTGAACCCAGGACCTCATACATGCTGGGCAGGCATGCTACCACTGAGCTACAGCCCCAGTCTCCTTTCTGCTTTTTATTTTAAAACAGGATCTTAATAAGTTGCCCAAGGCTGGCCTTGTGAACTCCATCTGTATGTATATATAGCCCAGGCTGGCCTTGTGAATTCAGTCTGTGTGTATATATAGCCCAAGGCTGGCCTTTTGAACTCCATCTGTATGTATATATAGCCCAGGCTGGCCTTGTGAATTCAGTCTGTGTGTATATATAGCCCAGGCTAGCCTCGTGAACCCTTCTGTATTTAGAGCCCAGGCTGGCCTTGAATTTTTTTAACCTTTTTGCCTCAGCCTCCCGAGTACCTGGGATGCCTGTGTTGTGAGGACAGCTTTATTTTAGAGGTTTACTTTTATTATTTATTTGAATTATGTGTAGGTGTGCGAGTCTCTTGAGTGTGTGCACAGACGTGTGAGTCTGGGTGTGAATGTGTGCACAGGTATGTGACGGAGTCTGCGTGTGTGAGCTGGAGTTCCAGGCAGCTGTGAGCTGCCTGTCATAGGTGCTGGGAACAGAATTTGGATGCCCTGGAGGAGCAGCACGAGTTCTTAACCACTGAGGCATCTCTCCAGCCCCCTATTAATTCTGTTTTAACTATTCTTCTAAAATGCATGCCCAACTGCTTCCTGCATTCTCTCAGACCATGGGCGTTCTCATTCACCATGTGTTTACAGTGGGCAGAGTCAGACCGTGGAGGAGGGATGGGAGGACCATAAATGATGTTTGTAAGTAGGGACCACTCTTCCCTTACCGTGAGCTGCTGTGCCGTGAAGCTCTAAATCCTGTCTTGTCTCCTAGAGACAAGGAAATGAACGTGAGGTGTCCCTGTGTGTTCTCAGCACAGGTATCGGGTCTTGTACACAGCGACAGAGGGCTCAAAGTCCAAAAGATGGCAGATGTTGTAGCACACAGGGTTGTGTCTCGGGACTTCTCAGAGCATTGGTTTGCTATCAAGCACGGTCTTTAGAAGGCTCACCCTGGCCAACCTTGGGGCACAGGCTGTTTGAGGGGAAGCCGTGATGTCTCCCCGTGACACCAGCACCAGCCAGGAATTGCAGGGAGCCCAGGAGAAAGTACAAAAGCAAAGTTCAGAAATCCACTCGGTGGTTCTGAAGTTGTTAGGGTCAAGCCTGGGTCCTGGCGGCTGTAACAAGCCAGGCTCGGCCACACACCCTCAATAGACCAGTTAAAGAGAAGAGTAATTTAAAAAAAGAAAGACTTACTTAGTGAGGTCATATTAAGAAGGGGAACAAACGGGGTTGGGGATTTAGCTCAGTGGTAGAGCGCTTGCCTAGGAAGCGCAAGGCCCTGGGTTCGGTCCCCAGCTCCGGAAAAAAAGAACCAAAAAAAAAAAAAAAAAAAAAGAAGGGGAACAAACAAAGAACCAATGTCCACCTTCAGGTCCTGACAGGAGGTTTCAGTTTAAATAGAGAACAAGGGGGCGTGGCTAAGTCAGGTCAAGGTGTGGGGTGTGGTCCCGCCCATCTCCTGCCCATCACCATCTGGCTTCCGGTCGAGTCCTCAGACTATGAAAGTCTGTTTCTCTTCGGTCTGGCCCCAGGCTTCAGCCTTTTCCTTCTCTTGGCCTTAGACTCCAGGGGACAATCCTGTTTCTGAGAGGGACATCGGGATCTCTTTAGAGCACGCTCATTCCTGCCAAGACAGCTGCAAATTGACTCTCTAGAAAATATGGTCGATGGTGGCTCGGCGGCTTTTAAATAGTCATAGGATTCAGGTCCTGAGTGATTTCTGTGCCTTTGCTCAGTGACCCCTATTAAGAGATGCTAGTATGGGGCAGGAGAGATGGCTCAGCGGTTAAGAGCTCCGACTGCTCTTCCAGAGGTCCTGAGTTCAATCCCCAGCAACCACATGGTGGCTCACAACCATCTGTAATGAGATCCGATGCCCTCTTCTGGTGTGTCTGAAGACAGCTACAGTGTACTTACATATAGTAAATAAATAAATCTTTTAAAAGAGAGAGAGAGAAATGCTAGTATAAAGCCCACTTAATAAAGAGGCTAAGACCCAAAGAGATTGTCCCACCCTGAGACCACCACCCAGCCTGGGTTCAAATCCAGGCAGCCGCCTGGGAGCATTCACACCTCACCACAACAGAAATCTGGGCTTCCCTACACGAAGGAATACTCTTTGGCTCTCACAGGCTCCCGTGAGCACTGGTCACGTGATTCCAAAAACTCTAGAGAGGAAGAAGAATGTTGGTGGGGCGGGGGCTGGAGGTGGGAGACCTTTTGTCACCTGAGGAATGGGTCTGAGGGCCCAGAGGACGAGGTCATGGACCTTGGCTGTGAACTCTCAGAAGGTGATGGACAAAAGTGGGAAACTGAGGCACCGAGAGAGGCCCTTCAGTCAGAGTGAGCTTGGTTGGACGCTACTCGAGGGGCCTGCAGACTCCTTCAGACCTCCGTGCAACCCCAGGTCCACACCACACCAGCCTGGGGTGTGGGTGGGGAAAGGAGAGGAGCGGAAGGACGTGGCGACATGGGGGGTTCTATGGTCAGTCCCCTGAACCAGCTCTGCACACCAGCCACGGACAGCCCAAGCTCGATGAGGCCCCAGTGGCCTTCCCAGCCTGTCCAGACCTGAGGGCACCTGGAGCTCAGGGACGTGGCCTAGAGTAGCAGGTCTGGTTGACAGGAGGTGCCACCCCTCCTGCTCTGCCTGAGTAGACAATGGGGCTGGTAATAAAGCCTTTTGCCCTTGACTTTGAGCTGTGGCACTGGAGGGAAACTTCTAAGAGGCCTGGTAAGCAAGAGTAGTGGGACGGTAGCTTCATCAGCGACTGGGGCTGGGGTTGAAGACGGTGGCACCAGGACAAGGAACCAAGCTAGGATCACGACCGGGGCCTGGTTTGTGTGCATCCGGGGTTTCGTGTCGGAGACGTGTCTGTCTTTCTCACAGCACATACCACACAGAGTGGGATCCGAGGGCAAGTCTACCAGAGGCCCGGGCAGCCTAGGTGAATTCACACTCATGTTCACCAATCCCTAGTTTCCTCTCAGCTCTGACGTCTGCCCCAGGGGCTGTACCCAACCATCTTTGACTCGATATTGATCACTGCACCCGGCGAGAACAGCACCCACCTCAAGGTTGTCAGTGGCAACAGAGACAAGGCTGAGCTCCACAGAGGCCTCGTAAGGGATGTGGAGCCTGGTGACTAACTTAGCCGCTATTGTACTATTGAGCCTAGCCCCGTTCCTGGGACGTCCCCACCCCACACACACACCATTCTCTCAGGGGATGAGATCTCGGGGCTTTGACTTTTTTGGTCATTTGTCTGTATTTCCCCGTTTCTCACTTGTGATTCGTGTCCCAGTGTGGGTAGGATGGCAGCTCAATTAAAGCTTTTTACTAACGCCATTGTTTAAACAGACAATAAATACGAGAGGCCAACCAAGGCAATTCCCCCAGTAAGCATCCCCCACATCCAGCTGCCCCAGGCTCACAGCACAGAGCTGGCAGCCCTCCGGTCTTCCACACAGTTCCAAGGTACACCCCTACCTTCTGTGGAACTGTCCCTCCCCAAACCCTTCCCATCTGTGCCCTCCTTTGTACTAGATCAACACAGCAGCCAGAGTCTGACCCCATAGCTACCTCGTGCCCTGTGTGATGAGTCCTAGGCCTTGGGTGTTGGGCCCTGTGCCCACTTTCTGTGTGATGCATATGCACACAGCCTCATAGAGGTAAGGTCACTGCAGTCACATCGGCAGCCAGGCCTGCCACAGTAGGCACAACCAACTAGGGATCCCAGAGAGGCTATGGAGAAGCTGTGGTGGGGGAGTGTGGGGGAGCAGGCTAGACCTGCTTCTCTTACCAGGAAACCTCTTAGAGACCCCTGGCTTCTGTCTAAACACATAAACACGGGTGTGATGCGCAGGGACAGGGTGGGGAGAAGGTATCTTGAGAGTCAAGAAGGCTACAGAGAAGCTGGCACCCTACTGGGCTTCGAGCTCCTCAGCACTCACACAGGGGGACACCATGGACCTCTGGCCGCCATAGCCTCCTGTGCCAGAGCTGGGAAGCCTCTCAGGAGTGTGGTGAAATCCACAGGTCTCTGGGGTGGTGAGGGGAAGACATGCAAATAGAAAGTGTCCCCAGGGTCCTGGGCAACCCCAGAGCTCATTTCTGGCCTCTTCTTCCTGTGAGGCAGCCTAAAAAAGAGTTTATATCACCAGGCAGGGCGAATGCTTTGTCTCGAGGTGAGGGGTGGGGGGCCTCCCGGCACAGCAGGGATGAGGCCTATGAGTACACAGGTCTGGAGAAGGGGACTCCAGGCTACCTCGCTTGCTGTCAGGCCAAAGCTTCCCAGCAAAGATAAGACTGTGGCCACTGACAGCTAGCTGCAGGTGTCACAGAGCATCAGCTCAGCTACCCAGACCACAAGGCCCCGGTCCCTCAGCTCTCTGTGACAGCACCAGCAGCCTGTGGTGGAAAATCAGCTCTACATGGGCCTCAGCAAATTCTCTGCGGGTTAGGCCCAGACATGGTGTTTCTGTGTTCTCTGCCGTGGGGCAGGAGGTAACCACTCCCCACCTCCAAGAACACAGTTCTCCAGGATCTTATGCTTGGCCAGCTTGTGGATTATTTAAAAAGTGAGCTTTGTCTAGCCTGAGGTCACAGTATCCTAAGCCTGGGGTGACCTAGGACTGTCCACCTGGGGCTGAGCATCTCAGAGACGGATGACAAGCTTTTGCCATGCCTCGGATGGAGCACTGGAGAATGGTGTTGGGTATTTTTCCACTTGAACAGAATCAGGAGTCTTTGGGTGTGAATGGGCTTTTCTTGGGAAGAACCGTCTTGTCCAGTAGGGACATTGAGGGGACACCTGAGAAACAGGTGGAGGGCTAGAGCGCAGGGCACCCATTCCTGGACCAGCCGTCTCAGTCCCAGAATTTATTCTAAGGGTGGTGGGGTCAGGGATGTGACTGATTCCATACAAGGGGTGTCCCTCACAATGATGGAAATTCAGGGACACCCTAGACAGCTGGGCTGTTGTCCCAGGGCAATAGGGTGGTGGCCCAATCTGGGGGCCCCAGTTCAGTAGCTCTAGCTGCTGCTATCATGGAAGGGACTGGGTGACAGTGTGTGGGGTCATTTCAAACAGCCTTATAGGAAGATGCAAAGGAGGGCGGGGATGTGGGGGGCAGGGAGGTGGGGGCAGGGAGGCAGTAAGGGAGGTGGGGAGGTGGAAGCATGAGGGAGGCAGTAAGAGCTACACAGGAGGAAGGGTAGCATCTGAAGGGCAGACGCTAGCAATGGTTCTGGGTGGCAGAGTTGGGGTGGTTTTAATTTTCTTCTCCATAATTCTATTATTTTCCAATTTTTCCTTAATGAATAGGTATTATTTTCATACCCAGAAAAATATGTGTTTTGTTTTAAGAGACAAGGGAGTGAAGGATTCCCTTCTCCCTCTTGTGGACTCTGAACTCTAAAACCGAGGCCCAGAGTGGGAAAGGCAGACTTCACTCGTTTGCCTGCTCTGCAAAGCTCCAGGAAGCCTCTGTTCCTTTCCAGAGAACTGGAAATGACCCATGTCTGTCCTCAGGGCATCACAATTCTGGAAAGGAAAGGGCCACCAGGAAGTCCTTATAGTTACCAGGACAGGGAGCCAAGGGAGTGTTGGAGGTTGTTTCACAAAGAGGGAAAATGACGATGGGGCTTTGGTGTATGAGTAGGAGTTTGGTAGTCATAAAATGAAGACCCCTTGGGCTAAAAGAGACTCTGCTGTGAGACGAGAGTAAGGAGGGAGACGGGGCTGGAGCAGCTCCTCTGAGAGCTTGGAGTTCCCCAGCTCTAACACTCTATGACTAAGTCTCCTGGGCCTTAGTTTTTGTCCCCTGGAAAATGGGTTAATGACATCACTGGATCCATTGCCCATGGATCATTAGAGAATGCCAGAGCTCCTGATGTAGAGATGGTTGGATTTTTGTTTTGTTTTCTGAGACAGGGACTTGCCACATAGCCCCGACTGGCCTACAATTCACCAGGCTGGCCTCAAACTTGCAACAATCCTCTTGCCTCGCTCTCCCAAGGGCCAGACTATTTGCTTTTATTTTCCTGGCCATGGTCTGGAGTGGTCAATGCACTAGAGCATCTGCCCACTCGCTCCACCCATTAGGCGAGCATGCGCTGAGCTACGCTCCGGGTGTATAAGCAGGATTCACCTCAGATGAGGAGGAAAGAATGAGGAGTCATGTAAAACACAGGACACCCAGGCTTCCTGGCTCCAGGTAAACAAGGGAAACAATGCTGCACTGGGGACAGACTTATGGTTATTCTATCTGCTCTGCATGGGAGACTCTAGTCAGAGCAAAGCTCTTGTCTCCCAGTAACACAGGACACAGGAGACCAGAGCTGCCTGCAGGGCACTGATGTCAGCAGAGGAGCCAGGACCCAGGGCAGTCCTTGCCATTCTCTGGAGTGGCCACGAACCCAGTGTGGCCAGAAATCCCTACAGGAATCCGATGAGGGCCAAGGATGGAGTTACACTTTGTTCTGATGCTGCCCTAGTAGATGGGTCCTGCTCCCGCTCCCCATCCCATGTCCCACATCCCTGGCTCCTGGCCTCCAGCCCTCTTCTCATCCAGTGCTGATGAGTCCAGTCTTCTCCCAATGCCAGACCCCTTGCTGTCCCCACAGCTCTCTGATTGTTCTCATCACTACCTCCACACCCACCTGTGTAGCCCAGGCTACTCCCCAAGCCTTAAACTTCATGGCATCCGCTAAGTCCCCTTTGCCCTATAAAATGACTTATCCCCAGATCTTGGGATTAGGATGTAGACATCATTATGATTCTCACTGCAAAGGGGCCTCAGAGAAGGAGGAGGGGCCAGGTAGAGTTGAATTGACTTGTGCAGACAGACAGATGGACAGGCAGGCCAGCAGAGGCCCTGAGGGAGAGAGTAGAAGAGACTGGAGGGCTAAAGACCTCAGTGGATGGACTGGGGTGGTGGAGGAACAGCATAGAAAGAGGTAAAAACAGAGCACAGGAGGGTACAAGACCCACAGAATCCCATCAAGGCCAGTCAGAAAGGGGCAGGCAATCAGTGGCACCCCCAAGCCACCTTGTGCTCCACTGTCCCCAACTCTGTCCCCAGCACAACCCCATGCTGATAAGTAGCTAGTGACAGCGGTCTGTCGCTCACGTGGTAGGGTCTGTCAGTGTCACCCTATTTAAGGGAACGCCATATTTAACAAGAGGCCGCACTCTCCCCAGGCCTCACACTGGGAAACCAGCAGCATTTACTGACAACAAGGGCCAGACTTCTTAGTGCTAGTCCCGGATCAGAGAGGATTCTGTGAAGCATGAGGGATCTGAGTTTGAGGTTTAAAAAGAACTGTGGTGGGCAGGGAAGCTCAGGGGGTAAAGGCGACTGCTGCCAAATCTGATGACCTCAGTTTGATCCCTGGGTCCTACATGGTGGAAGGAGAGAACAGACTCCCACAAGCTGTCCTCTGACCTCTGCACACATGCATGCACACACGCAAATAAATAGATGGAATACAATTTTGTTTTAATTAAAAGAACTGTTCTGTGTGCCTGAAGGAAAGTGTCCATTAAGAC
Source organism: Rattus norvegicus (assembly GCF_021556685.1). Lineage (NCBI taxonomy): Eukaryota > Metazoa > Chordata > Mammalia > Rodentia > Muridae > Rattus > Rattus norvegicus. Next base: position 153,393,059 of record NC_141538.1, read on the forward strand.
TAGTAGTAGGGACTCCCAGGTCCCTGTCACTTCAGCACCTCCTTTGTATACCTGTGTCTCCAACAAGATGAGCTGGACACAGGGGTATTCCGCCCAAAGTCCTCCCTCCAATGTGAACCAATTGTCAGTCTCACATCTAAAACCTGGCCCTGGGGCTCTTGGGTTCTTTTGTATGTTTTGAGGGAAGGTCTGGGGTAGTTGAGAATGACCTTGAACATCTGACCTTTCACTACCCCACCCCACCCCCGCCTCGACTGGGAACCAGTAGTTTATTGGGAGCTGCTGGGAAGTGCACCCAGGGCTTCCTCACCGACTGAACTTCTTCATCCGCAGCCCAGAACTAAGACAAAGAACCTCTGACACAGATCCCTTAACACAGGAGAGCAGTGTCCCTGCGTGTAAGTGGGGGTGAGTCCCAAACCTATGTGGCACACAGTGGGAATAGGACAGTAAGGGAACACAATGTCCCACAGCCTTTCTGTAGCCCCTACGTCCCCCTCTCCGGGTCTCCTGACCCTCTCCCGGGGTGTGGCACTGGCTGGCTGTGGGTCTCCAACCTCCAGACCCTCCTCCCCACTGCCAGCATGCCCTGATTCCTCGTCCTCCCCCACATGCTGGGTGGCAAGGCTTTGCCACAACCACATGAAAAGCCATTTCCCCGGGGTGTCCCCACACCTGGGAAAGCCGGCAGAGCGCCCAGCGCGGCCCCGCCCCGCGGCTGGAACACCGGGCGAGATCAATGCGGCCCGGCGGGGCGTCGCCACCTTGTTCCAATCAGGGCCGGGCGCCTTCCGCTGGGGACCGTGCCCAGCACCAGCCTTGGTCCTCCCAGGCGCAGCCTGTGACCCGCAGGAGCCGCAGCCACCGGACTCGGGCCACAAGTAGCTCAGGCAGCGCCACCTGAAACCCTCCTCTCATCTGCCTCAGTTTCCCGGGCTTCCGGGAGCCTGAATCCTCCTCTGGTTCTCAGGACAGACTAGATAAAAGACAGAGGACATCCACAGCCAGACAGGGAGGATGGCAGGAGCCAGTGGGGAAGGAAACTGGTGTCCTGTGGTGAGCTTGGCTACCAGCTGCTGGCTCTTTAAATCTTCCCCAACCCTCAGGGCTCAGCCCAAGTCACCTCCTCCAGGAGGCCCTCCCTGATTGCCCTAAGGCATTGGTGGCCATCCCTCAGCGCCAACCTTGGGTCACTCCACATCTGTCTTCACCATCTGTCTCAGCAGTGTCACAAGACACTATCTTTGCAGGTCTCTGTCTTCCCTGCCAGCTGCTATGTCCCTTGCTGTATCCCCAACCCCCATGGCACACTCCGGAAGTGGAAATTAGTACCTTCCATCTCGTCTCCTTTTCCCTTATTTCTACCTTTCAATGGGAGCACACAGCCCCTGAGTCCAAGACTGCAACCCTTGGGGACCAGGCTGGGATGAGAACTGGATACTTAAGTCTCTGAGTTTCTGAGAGAAACTCTGGGTCTGAGGATGTTAGGGGACATGTGAAAGTTCTGGGCATGCTACACTGTCACCAGTGAGGAACTTGCCCCAGCAACAAATGACAAAGGGCACCGCTGTCAGGAGACCGTGGCCAGGATGCTGGAGCAGGGTTTATAAGCCCACTCCAGCCCAGGGTTAGCTGCCCACATCCTCAGAGGCTCCCTCCCCAAGGACCATAGACACACTGAGAAGGGACAGCCAGTCACTAGGTACACATCACTGCTTAGATTGAGAATAGACCTCCCAAGCAGCCTCCCCTCTTCCCCAGCACTCGCCATTCACCCCTTCCGGCCTTCCATCCCTGGGATCCTCTGTGGAGCCAAGGCCACAGACTTGTCCTGCTTCTGGAGACTGGATTCAGCTGTGACACTCGCTGCTCCCTTGTGAATTTGGAACAAGTCATCACCTTTACCTCAGCTTCCTCCTGAGAGAAGGGAGTGAAGATAGAAATGCCTAATCCTCAAGGCTTCTAAGACAAGTACTCGATCTGGTCTGCAACCTGATGCATGTTGTCAGGAGGGAAGGTCCGAGGGTGGGGGTGGGGTTGGTGCACATAACCCGGTGTCAACAGCCAGAGTGCTCCTCCTATCCCAGCCCTACCCTCCCAAGCTGAATTCCTAGGCTGAACTCACTCACTGTCACCTGGGGAGTGAGGCATGGCAGGGCAGGGAGGATTCCTGTTAGGATTTGTGGAGATTGCCGGGGAGCATGCTCAGTGGACACTGGTTACCTGCTGGGTACCAGGAGATGCCTGTGGGCGAGCCCGCTGCCCTGAGCGAGCCTGCTGCCAGTGAGATGGCTTTAAGAACTATCAGGCAATTGGACCGAGAGCCAGGCAGTGAGTTAGATAAACTGGCAATGCAAGTGAAACAGTTATTTATACAAGAATAACAACATACCTGGGGCTGGGACAATGGCTCTGGAGCATGGCAATGTAGATGTGAGCTTTTATTTGCTTGTGCTTTGTTGGGAGTGATTTTTTGTTGTTTTTGTTTTGCTGTTGCTCTAGTTGTTTCTGAGACAAGTTCTCACCGTGTAGCCATGGTTGGCCTGGAACACTCTGTAGACCAGGCTGGCCTCCAACTCACAGAGATCCGCCTGCCTCTGGTTCCCGAGTGCGCACCTAAATGTAGTCTTGTTTTATCTGTGTCCCCCACGGGCGCTGAGGTTTGGAAGACAGAGAAGCTTTAAAGCCCTTTCTATGTATTTACTTATGAACAGGATCTCATGTAGCCCAGGCTGGCCCCAAACTCCATATGTAGCAGAGGGTGACCTTAAGCTCCTGATCTCCCTGCTTCGCCTCTCAAGAGCTGGAATTACAGACACACACCGTATACTTTGTTTTGTAAGAATGTGCTTTGAGACAGCACTCGATGACACAGCTCAGGCTGTTCTGGAGTTCACTATGAACACCAGGCTGGTCTTGAACTCACAGAGATTCTCCTGCCTCAGCGTCCTGAGTGCTGGGATTAGAAGCAGTCTCCATCAAACCATGCTTCTGCTCTCACAATCCCATGCAGCCATGCTGGTGCAATGGCTCAGGTGGGAAGGAGCTTGTGGCTAAGCCTTCGAGACCTGAGCTTGATCTCGAATTCAGCGTAGCCAGATGCATAACAGATGTGTGCTGTATACATGTAATATATATTGCTTGCTTTTATAATACTTATTGTAAGGTTTTAAGTAAAGAAGAGCATTAAAAAAGATTTTTGTTGAACAAGGAAAGAGCAGTGATTTAAAAAAAAAATATAGTCAGACCTCTGGGCCCACAGGGGACTTAGCTGCTTAGGTGGCTGAAGTGATGATCAGAACCCATGGCCCCTCCTACCCTGAAAGAGCCTCTCTCCAGACAGACACCTCCTTACAGGATGGGGACCACCATCCAGTCTCTGCATATACCGGGCTCTTTCTAAGTTCATTTTTAGTATATTTATTTACCTGTGGGCATACACATGTGTCAGCACATGTCTCGGGGCCTTTCCTGGCTGAGCCATTGCACCAACATGGCTGCATGGGGTTGTGAGAGCAGAAGCAAGGGAGAAGTAAAGACCAACCCTGGGGGACCTGAGGGAGTGAGGGAGGCCAAGGAGAGGGTGCGGAGGTGACTTGTCCTCTCCATGGAAAGGGTGAGCAATTGGCCTCAGGGAATTCCAAGGCCACACAGCCTGAGGCAGAGATGGGCCTCCCAGGCCTGAACTCAGCAGGATCATAACGCAGCCTCGGACTTTCTCTCTCATTTATTCAATAAACCTTTCCCATCAGCTGACTGCCCTGGCCCCCTGGACCTGGCTTAAGCTCCTGCCCTATCTGACAGCTGAACTTACTGTCTAGTGTCCCTGCTCTCCCAGAATGGGGCTCTCTAACTCCATTCTCTTTCTAGAACATTCTCAGCACTTCCTCCCCTTGTGCAGAGCCGGACATTCACTGTCTCAGGTTCCACCTCAGCATCCTGTGGTCACTGCCACAGAGGCTTCTTCTGAAAGGGAGTCAGGCATGGTGGCCCACACCTGAGGTCTCTGGACCCAGGAGGTAGATGCAGGAGGATCAGGAGTTAACTTCAGCAACACAGGGAGTTCAAGGCCAGTTTGGGATATATGAGGTCCTGTCTTGATGATGGTGATGATGGTAGTGATGGTGATGATGGTGATGATGGTGGTGGTGGTAATGATGGTGATGATGGTGGTGGTGGTGATGGTGATGATGGTGGTGGTGATGATGGTGATGATGGTGGTGGTGGTGATGATGGTGATGGTGGTGGTGGTGGTGGTGGTGGTTGTGGTGGTGATGGTGGTGGTGGTGATGATGATGATGGTGCTGGTGGTGGTGGTGATGATGATGGTGGTGATGATGATGGTGCTGGTGGTGGTGGTGGTGATGATGATGATGATAGCAGCCAAGGCTAAGAAGACAATTTAGTCAATAAAGTGTTTACTGTGCAAACATGAAGACTTGGGTTCGATTCCCTCAGAACCCACGTTTCAAACAGCAGGTGTGGTAACACATGTATCTACAGTCTCAGTGTTGAGGAGGTAGAGACAGGAGGATGCCTGAGACTGCCTGGCCAACCAATTTAGCACTACCGTAAGCTCCAAGCCAATGAAATATCCTATCTTAAAAAAAAATACGTAAAGTGGAAAGAAATAGAAGAAGACATTAACCTCCGACCTCCACAGGCGTGCACACACATGTCCATGCAAACCTATCTGCACATGCGCGCTTACACACACATAGCAAATACACAGAAGTAAACGGAACCTATTCATTTAAAGAGGAGTTCTTACCCAGGGTGGCCCTTCTCCAGAACGAAGTCCCCCATTGCCTTAATAGCTTGTCATGTGACATGGCCTCAATAGCCTTCCCCACAACAAAGTCCCCGGGGATATCACAGGGCCTTAACAGGACAAGTTCAGCAATTCCCTTTCTCCAAGACATCAGCTAGAGGAGCTGTGGTCTCTGAACTCCTGGGTGCCAGAGCCCCACACCCCATCTTGAGCACAGGAACCTTTCCCTCTTTCAGGTGCAGGAGACAAAGCTGAGGGAAAAACCTGTCACTCTAAGCAGGAGCCCAGTGTCCAGCCCCGGCTAACGTTCTGCCTTCTAGGACTGGAGGTGCCTGGAGGGTCCCGTTACCCATGAGTCACCTTTCTCTGAACCGGGCAGGTGGGCTGTCACTGTGGAGGATGTGGGAGGCTCGGGTGCAGGGCTAGGATCTCCTCCCACCTGCCAAACAAGTCCACTCCCCCATGACGGAGACTCCAAGAACCCTGGAATGGGGCCCTTGTTCTGGAAGAACAAGATAGAAATGGAGTCTTCATCCACGCATGACGCCCTAATGAATCGATTGAGCCGAGGTCACTTACTCCTGCCACTCCATAAATAGGATGTCCAAGGTCAAGGCACTGCAGAGTTGTGGGGCCCAGAGCCACAGTTCCATGATGTCACCTGTCCTTGGGTTCTCCAGAACAGCAGAAGGGCCGTTTCCTTTACAGCTCTCCATGTAAAACCTTCCCAGAGACCTTTGCCTTAATACCGAAGGCCACAGTTGGGAGGAAGTCTGCAAGGAATTAGGGCCATGCATGGGGACCATGGTGGGGACCGTTCACCGGTCAGGAAGTGTGACTGTCACTTCCACTTGGGGTTCCCGACATACCAGGGCCACTATGGACATGGGGTGAAAGCTGCTTGCTAGCTCTCAGTTTCTCTAGCCATGGAAAATGACCGCATCTACTGTAGGCCGATACATTCTAAGTGTCTTAGGGATGAGGCAGGAGCCAAGCCACTGTGTCCCTGAAAGAGAGCCCAAGACCCAGAGAAGGAGAAGACCGATGGCCTTTGACTCTGTTCTACATCCCAGGGTCAGGCCAATGACCTACTCCGAGGTTTATAAATGGCACAGTTTCAGGACTACCCCACAGCCCAGCCCTGAGGACACGGGCCAGGTCCTCGCTAACCAGGCTGTTCCTGGGGCTTATGTTGTGCTTTCTACTACTTGGTAATAAGGGAGGAGCCTGACCTTGTGCTTACTCGCCTGGCCCAGCAAATAAGGAACATTGCAGAAGGCAGAGTGGCTAGGGGCACCAGGGGAGAGTGACAGCCCACCGTTGGAGACAGGGGATCCTTGAAGCAAGCTAGCTAGCCAGAGAAGCTATGTGGTGAGCTCTGGCTTCAGCTGACAGACCTTGCCTCAGTAAATAAGGTGGAGAATAAGCAAGGAAGATTCTTGGTGTCAACCTTGGGCCTTTGTGTGCCTATACACAAAGAAATATACACAAACATACACATAGGCACAGGCACACTCAAGTGCACACACACACACAGGTACAGGCACACTGAAGTGTGCACACAAACATATAGGCACAGGCACACTCAGGTGCGCGCACACACATACACACACACAAACACACACCACCTTTTTGAGTCTGGGAGAACTGAGTTCAAATCTTGACTTCTTTGGCATGAGACGCCGTGAGCCCGTGCTCATTCCACAGTAGTTTTGAAGTTCATCTAAGCTACTATAAGCAACATGAACAACACCCTTCCACCCGACAGGCCCAGCCATAGCATGGGGTAGGTACCTGACCCGTGGGGACTCTGTGGCCAGGAATGTGGCCATATGATTTGGGGGGCCCTAAGAAAAATATAATATATATCCTTGTTCAACAAGGAACTAAAACTTTCAAAGTCGTTGCGGCAGAGCGTGCATTCAACATAACACACGCCCTTCCAAGGAGTAGGGCCCTGTGACATGGTACAGGTCACACCCTAGGGTGCTGGCACTACCTCAGAGACAGTCAGGGAGCTTAGACCCAGCCCAGGTGGAAGGGCTGATGCTCTTTTCCTTAGCAGCTAAAGGCCTTACGCTGGGGCCAACCCTGTTCCCTGAGCTGCCTGTGGCTAAGAGGGTGACCACTGGGCCCTGCCACTGTCGGTGGTCATGGAGGAGGCATAAAAGGCTGACTGTTCTCCACCTCAGAACGCCTGTTTTTATCTCACGCCATGCATACAGTACACAGCTGCTTTCTTCCCGCAGAGGGCTGCACTTTTTTTTCTTTTCCAAGGGCGACGCTGGCCGCCATGTGGCTTTTATTGCTTGCAGGAATGTCTGCAGCGTTCCTCTGCACCACATAAATGGAGCCGTCATCTTCAGCCTTGTGAGGGAGACCAAGGCTGCTCTCCTTCAAGCCATCGGGCCCCTGAGATTAATTAAAGTTTCACAAGGACTGACAGGCATTAAGACCTTTTTGGAGAGGTGGAAAATCCCTAATAGGACCCTGTGGCCCAGGCACTGCTGGGTGGGCTTTGGGGACAGGGGGACCTACAGCCTACAGGGACAGACAAGATCCAGGGACCCAGCCAGCAGGCAGTGGCAGCAGGAGGTGGCCAGACACTACTCTGGCCTAGGCTGTGATCTCAACAGACCCTTCCCTCCCTAGGTTTGGGTTCTGCTATTTGACAATGTCAGAGTCTTGGGTCTGATGTCTTAGGGGCTTCATGAGTGACACTAGAATTCTGAAGCCAACCCAGGACTCTTCTGCCAGGATTCTAATTCTGTCCCACTGCTGTCATTTCTCAAATCTGATTCTTCTCCCTGAGACAGAGTGGCCAGGAACGTGGGCTCTGGGGTCAGGCTGTTTGGATGAAATCCCAGCACTGTGGTTTCCCAGCTGTGCAACTTTGTACAAGTCTCTTAACCTCTCTGGGCTTCTGTTTTTCTCTTGTAAAATGGACATGATGACCAAGACCCCAGAAAAAAAATGCTTCCGGGTGGCGTAAACAGCATGGGATATATAATGTGACAGAGGTGACTGTCACTTAGAGGTGCTCTTCCTGTCCCTGCCCCCTGCAGCAGTTGCCCCATGCTGTGTGGGCATGGTAGGTGTGGAGCTGAGGGAAAGGGACACATTTTTGTCAAGGGCTTTCTTGGGCTCCAGGGGCACAGTGGGACTCCCCGCTGTGATACAGCTAGTGCCAAGAGGAGCCACTGGGGAGTGGCGGAGGCTGTTAAGGTGCTGAGTCCCTGCAGAGGAAGCTCATTCTTCTGGGAGCCCAGGTCATCCTGGGAATAAAATGTCTGCCTCTTAGATGGGTGGGCCCCCCGCTGAGCAGGTCAGCAGGTGGTTCAAGAACAAGGGTTCTCTAAGCCTACCCACACAGCAGCCATGGGAGGCAGAGACTGCATTGCCTGGCTGAACCAACTCCCTCCAGATGTAGAGGCTACAGCAGGGCTTCCTTTCCATCCCTAAGACCCAATGGGTTCCCTCAAGCCTGCCTCCTCAGAGCTAATCTGCATCCTGATAGGACAGATAGGAGGGAATGGGGGTCCTCTATCCCCTAAAAGGCGTCCGGACTCAGAGTGCAGGAATGGCTTGTAGGTGTTGATCACAGGTGTCCCCTTGGCTGGAGAGCCAGCTAACCCAGGATATGTCCTTCCCTGTCGTCCCTGTTGTGTGCCGAGGTTGCACCCTCCCTCCCTCAGGCTCTGAAGGCAGCCCACCTGGCCCCTACTTAGGACCCGGAAGCACAGCACTAGGCAGGGGCAAGCTCAGCCCAGTCTGCACCCCCCCCCTTTCCTCAGCTTTTCAAGAGGCACTTCCTGTGTCCTCCAGGTTTGAAGGCTCTGCTGATGTCCCATTTCATCACACCGAATGGGTTAAGCAGCTACAGAGGACTGCAGTGTATCTCAAAGGCCAGTGGCCTGTCTGACTCTTAGTCTGGTCTCTGGTCTTCTAGCTGGACCCATTTTAGGACCAGCACTCCCTCCCCGCCCACCAGCAATGACAGAGCCAGGAAAGGTGTCCCATCTCCCAGCTCTCCCTCCCTCCCCTCCCTTCCTACCTCTAAGTCCGGTTCTAGTTCTGTAATTGGAAAACCCACCCACCCATTCCTCCTCTCAAGTCAGGAGAGGTGACCCAGAGTTGGAACCTCTGAGGTGGAATCTCTACCTCTTGGGAGATCGCTCCTCAGTTAAGTTACAGTACCGTGATCTGTCGCTGGTTCTGACTGGTTCAGTATGTGTGCACTGACAAGGTACATTGTATTTCGATATTTATACCATGCATGTGGCTGACTACACACATCTGAAAACTGGATGCGGAGTTTGGCTTGCTAACAGCCTTTTCTAGCTTTCTCTTTCTCAGCCTAGGGTCTCACTGCCCCTCTCCTCCTAGCAGGAACCCCTGATCCCCCTTCCCCAAGAAAAAGTGTTAGAAAGGTGTCCTTGTGGATAGGAAAGTTCCCTGAGAGTTTTAGTGACTGCTTGAAGGCAGGGTCCACACTGGGTCCCAGGTCCAGAATGGAGAAGTTCAGTTTCTAGAAGGAACAGACACCTCTGGGGGAGAGAAAGGGACTATGATGTCCATGGTGAAGGTCACTTACTTAGGTCAGGGCTGCATGTGGGAGGGCGGTGGTGAGAGTCTGGGAGCCTGGAAGGCAAGAAGTCCCTTGAAGGTTGCCTCCAATACTGGCTCTATAGAAAAGCGGGCACCAGAAGGTCTTTGGCAGCAGTGGACCTCAGGCCAGCCTAGGAGGAAGGAGGAACAAGATGGCCATAGTCACGGCCTAGGCTCCGAGTCCTGGCAAGCTCTGTGGAAGCTACAACCAGATGGATGGTTTAGAGTTGAGGGTGTGACACTTGCCAAAGACACTTGGCATGATAGGGCATCCTTCTGTAGGCCTGTGCCAAGTGCTTTCCACAAGAGCCCAGATACAGCTCTTGTCCCTGTACAGATGAAAGGAAGGCTCGGGGATATCTGATGCAGGGTCCCTGGACTGGAGGGATTGGGGGAAGCAGACTTAACAGAGTCAGAAACAGCTGTGCCAAGACCTACCCTTCCCAGACTCTAGACTTCCAAGGTATCAGACCCACTTGGTCCTTTTCCTCAGAGACAGAGGCAACACTGCACAGCCAAGAAGCCATTAGAGTCTTCTCCTAGCTGGAAGTTCCTCCCAGGATAAGAACCTGCTGGAGATGACCCGGGCTGGTCCAATTTACCCTGCAACGAACATGTAGGTGAGAGAGAAGCTTTGATCTCTGCTTCCTGTCCCTGTAGGGGACACGGTGAGGCGCTCTTAGATGGGGGCATTTGCGAGAAGGCAGACTGTTGTCCGTAGGTGGAACATATTGCACCGTGGGGAAGGGAGAGGAGAAGGGCGATGGGTCCTGGTTAGTGGCAGTCCTTCTCCTGGTCTGAAAAGTTGACAATGCATAGATAGTTCTAGGTGTGTCGGTCCAGAGAAGAAGGAAGCTAGCTCGATTCTAGACAGGCATAAGGATGAAAGTCTGCTCCTTCTGTCCTACCCTCAGAATGGGTCTCGGAACAGAACTAAGGAAACTGTGCCGATGCAGTTCTGTTGAAGAGAGAGTTCTGCAGGTCGCAGGCCCTTCGGTGCCTGAGACTCCAGAGAAAGCCATTTCTTCCTGAGAACCCGGGCAGGCAGCCCTCGGCACCATCCATCTATCTGATATGTGACCACAGGTATAAAGGAGCCAGGCGCGCACTCTCCAGAAGTAGTTCTTCCCCCGACGATGCCTGGTCGGTCCCTTGGAAAACCCGGGCTGCACGCTCTGCTTCTGACCGGGCAACAGAGCAGCCAGCAGGGCGCCAGCGCCAACTAGTGGATGGTTCTCGTCATTGCTTCAGCCCGGGCGACCCTGCACCCTCGACCTCAGGCTGCGTGCTCAGAGGTCGAGGGTGCACTTCCCCAACTCTTGGTTCTGGTGCCCACACTGGACCGGCGTCTTCCGAGGGTTGTAGCTGAGTCCTGGTCCAGGGTCAGCTGTCGGGTCTTCCCTGTAACCCCAGTTTCGGGAGACCCGGTTATTAATTTGTTGTAAGGTCAGAAATAGATATCTGGCGGAGGGATTAGTTAAACCGGGCAGATGCAAACTGGAATCACTTAAGAAATCGAATTTACACATCACAGAGGCGGCCAGTCACGGCCCGCAGGCGCTCGAGGGCAGAATAGATACCCCGTCGCAGGTGTGGGTCCTACCTGGTGGTTAGCAATGCTCCCTCTCCGGGAGAACCCCTGAGTGCCCTTGCATCAGGGCCAGGCTCCCTGGATCTCTTCTGGTTCTGAGACTGTTTCCATAGCGGCGCAAGGCCTAGTGATGGGCAACTCCGAATCTTAGGTTCTCAAAAATATCCAGCAAGGACCTTCACTGTCCTTGCTTCCTTGGTGACCTGAGGCCCTGGCATAAGGCTCAGAGAGGAGCAGAAGACAATTCTGGCGCTCCTTAGATTCAGGACAGAGCTGGTACCCCGCCATCATGCACGCAGGGCCTGATTTCGTTTTTTGACAAAATGGAGTGTGCTGGGCTGAGGTCAGAGCCAGGCTGAGGTCTCGACGCTTTCCCAGTCGGGTCCCAGATTGTGTCGCTTCTGGGTCTTGAAATTGGTCGTTGTAGACAGGTCCACCGCCACTGCCAACGAAAATGCAGTCGAATTTCCAAAGCACCGAGGGAAACATGTGCGTTCGTTGCAGCTGTCCAGGGAGGAGCGCGCGGAGTGAGGGCGGCCCTCAGTGACTGTGGGCCCTTTAGCTGTATGTACACCCATGCCAGGCTTAGGAGACGGGACAGGGAAGATTTGCTGTCATTTCCCCCCCAGGAGGGGCTGGGCCACCAGGCAGAATAACAATGGAGACCCCAGGGTCGAATTCCCACAGGGCACTTGACAGCGCTGTGGACTCAGCGGACTAAGGCTGAGAAGATGATGGCTCGGCCCTGGGAGGACCCCTTTCTATCCACGGGGAGAAAGCGGTCCGGCTGCTCGCTAAGTCATCGACAGTTTTCTTTCTGTCACAGACCCGCATCCACTTCCACTACACCGGACGGTATACTGCGTGCGTGTGTGGTGGGGTGACATGACTCCAAAATGCACACCGTTGTAGGCCCTGTTGTGTTTTTCAAAGAGCCACGCGCTGCCTCGACAGAGAACAGCTCCACTAGGCCTGCGCGATCCTGAAACCAGTTTTGAGTGGGCAGGAACAGGGTGGTTGTCCCCATCCCACTGCTGGTCCGTGTGACAACCCCCATTCTGTCTGCCTCGAAGGTTGACACAGAGGCCACAGAGGCGAGGGCCAAGGCCCCGCAGAGCTGTGGAATCCTTCGTGGGGTGGAAACTCTAGGGTCAAAATCGTTTGTGGAGTGGAGGGAGTGAGGAACCAGTCTTTGGGTGTCACCGCGGTGACCAGCTGAGGGTGCAGGTTCCGGGCTGCGGTGACTTAGAGTTGAAGCAGCCAGGCTGCGACTCGAGGGAGGGGAACCGAGGCGCACCCAGGAGGCTGGAAACCGATTTTTGCCCAGGTCGCAGCGGCTGCTCCTGACTCCAGGGGACCGCGGCTTCCGCGCGGCTCCCGGGACCCGGGTGTCTAGACCCTCCAGGGAGGAGCCTGGCCCCTGCTTGGCTCGCGCGGGCCCGAGCCACCCGGTCCTCCACGGCGAACCCCGAGCTTGGGGGCTGCGATTGGCTGCGCCCCGCGTCGCTCGCACGGCCCCGCCCCGAGGCCCCGGGTACTAACCCCGCGCGGGCGGCCGCGGCGCCGCCACTTGATTCTCTAGGATCCAGGCTGGGGCCGCGGCCGCTGAGTCGGTGGGGCGGCCGCGCGCGCGGGATGCGGGACTAGCGGGCGCGCGGCCGACCGTCGGGGCGTCCCCCTTCCCGGCGACGCCCCTCCCCCGCGCTGGCCGGGCCCCGAGCCGCCGCCTTCCCGCCTCCCGCTTCCCGCGGCTGCGGCCGCCCGCGCCCTGACGGCCGCGGCATGCGTATTCCCGTAGACCCGAGCACCAGCCGCCGCTTCACTCCCCCCTCCACGGCCTTCCCCTGCGGCGGCGGCGGCGGCGGCAAGATGGGCGAGAACAGCGGCGCGCTGAGCGCGCAGGCGGCCGCGGGCCCCGGCGGCCGCACCCGGCCCGAAGTGCGCTCGATGGTGGACGTGCTGGCCGACCACGCGGGAGAGCTCGTGCGCACCGACAGCCCCAACTTCCTCTGCTCCGTGCTGCCCTCGCACTGGCGCTGCAACAAGACGCTGCCGGTCGCCTTCAAGGTGAGTGCAGGGGCCGAGCCGGGAGGACACGAGAGAACCTGGGCGCCCCCAATGCAGGAGCCCAGACAAGGGAGGACTTGGGGAGACCTAGCTGCTAGGACAAGGAAGGGGATGTCACCCAGCTGGCAAGACACCGGCGTGGTGTACCCGGGCGCCCCTACTGCAGGATCCCACTCCCGGAAGGACCCCCCGCTGAACTCCAGGCGACCCCGCAAGACTCAGAGAATACGGGAGGTACTGGGGTGGGAGGAAAGGGGATCACTCGGCTAGCAGAACACAGGAGTGCCTGGTCACCCACGCTGCAGGAGCCCAGGCCCGGCAGAACATGAAAGGAACCTGGGTGTCCCCGCTGCCTGAGCCCGGGTCCAGAGAGAAATATGGTGACATCAGTCAGGAGAGATACCAGAAGGGCGTCCAGGAGAACTGGGCGTGGGGGGTACTCCCGCCGCTCCCACTACAGGAGCCAGTACCCGGAACCCCGCGCTGAGAACGGTGCACCGCGGCCTCGCTGCCCGCAGGACACGGAGATTTGGGGCGCTCCTTCTCGGTTGCACTGACAGCTTGACGGGGCTATATCCCGCTCCACCTGGCCTTCGCAGGGCCCTGCACAGTGCATGGAAACCGGCGGGCTGGGACTTCCAGATTCTTTGGCACAGCCTAACCCGTAACCGGGATGAGGACCGCCAGAGCTGGGCGAGGACCCGGGAGGTGTAGGGTGCAGAGGGCGAGGAGGGCCTGGCCTACCCAGCGGCAGGCGCCGAGCCTCCTGCTCTGCTGCAGAAACACTTCCTTCCCACACTCTCAACGTCGCCGGCTGAAATTTTGCACAGGGCGGCCGTAGGCCGGTCTTAAAGGGCTGCCTCCGACCTTCTGCATCCCTAATGATAGGCAGAGCCTTGGGGAGCGCCTCCATCCTGTTTGCCCGGAGTCCTTCAGAGAATTTATTTTTTCAACTATACCAGGGATAGGCAACTGTTTCGTTTTCTTCTTTCTTTCTTTTTCTTTTCTTTTTGTTAAGGGGGGCAGCCAGATGAAACGAAAACGCCTTGGTTTTCCCCTAAACCTCTCGCAGCTGCCGTGAGAAAGGACAGAGTAGGAAGGACAGCGACTGGGGAGGTAGTGATGCCCGAAGCGGCTGGAAACGCCGGCTGCTGGCAGCTGAGGTCCTCCTTGCTCCCATTAAGACTTCAAATTGGAAAAGGGGGGAAAAAAAGACTAGTGACTCTTTGAGGTCTCCCGGGTGACATCTTAAAATACCAGCGGGGGAAATCTCCCGGGGAGGAGGGGAGGAGGGGGGAGGAGACCCGTGTGACTGTAATCGTCAGATCGGAGGTTTTACTGTCACTTGGAGCTTAAAAGGAATCTTTGAAATTAAAAGAAGACAGGATGTTGACAGGAAATCTGGCCTTTTTAATCAGACCCCAAACATTTTCTCCTTGAAATCTTTACCATCTGGATCTCCAGTCCCTGCACACGGCAGCCACGTTTAAATGGCTGTGACTCTGTTTAAAGTCTGGTTCAAAAAGCATCTGCCTCTTGATGCGCCTTGGGTGGGAAGGAGGGGGGAGAGATGACATTTAAGGGACATCTCCGCCCACCCATCCAACAGTTCCCAGCAGGTACAAGCTCAGTTATCGAAACCACCCGGCCTCTGGCCCCAGGTTTTCTAGATCAACTTGCAAAGCAGCAGTTTGGTTTGCATTTTGCATTTTCTCTGCAGAACGAATCCAGGCTCCGCTGAGGCCATCTAACTGGGCCTTGGTCACACTGCAGGACCATATTTCGTACCCCAAAGGGCCAATGCTTTAACTGATTGCAAGGGTTAGCCCCGTTATTACGGTTGCCGATTCTTTGGCGGAGAGCAGTGTAGCCTCCTTGCCGCCCCACCCTTACCTGTGACCTTGCTGATTGACAGCTCTGTCTTAGACTTAATTTAATAAAAACGGGTGCCTTCTTGGGGCTCTCATCAGTCACTGGATCCAAGATTTGGGTATGGGGGTTAGAAAGTTCATCATTTTGGGTTTGGTTGTGTTGGGAACGGATCTACACACCATTAAGCCTCTACCACCCCCGACTCAGAACTCCTCAGCGAGCCTGGGACTCAGGCAGGCAGCTGCGTGAGCCCCTCCTTTTAGCCTTCCTAAGCAGTCCTCTTTCCTCAGGTGGTGGCACTGGGGGATGTTCCTGATGGAACGGTGGTGACCGTGATGGCGGGCAATGACGAGAATTACTCCGCCGAGCTGCGCAACGCTTCCGCTGTCATGAAGAACCAAGTGGCCCGGTTCAACGACCTCCGCTTCGTGGGCCGCAGCGGGCGAGGTGAGCAGGAAGAACTCTGGGATAGGAATTGGGGGAACCTCTAGGTCTCAGGAAGAGCCCCGGAAACAGATCTGCAGGCCCGGTGCTGTCTGACAGCAAGTCTCCCTCCGGTAGGCAGCACACCGCCCTTTTATGTGGATAGGTCTGTGATCTCCTATAGTATAGGGGAGTTTTCTCCCAGGTTCTAGGGTTTAGCAACTTCTGTAGCCTCTGGTGCTCTTCTTTCCCCATTAGCATCTGTGATCTCACAAAAGATGCTGAGGGAAGTTCCAGTGTGCGCAGCTCAAGAAGGGTGTAGACGTCTTTCAGTTGGGGCTGAGGCGTCCCAGCCACTCTTCCCAGGGGATAGGAGCCCTCTGTGATCTCCCAGGGACGCAGTCTCCCCAGAGCTCAGGTTCTTTCAAAAAGAGAATTCCGAGTGGGGTGATGGATGTTGGAAAGAGAAGTTTGAAGGCTGCACGGTCTCAGCCCCAGGCTCACGCTGGCTGACCTGCCCCGGTCTGATCCACCCCGTAGTAGCAAGAAAGCGGGACCAGACGCCGCTGTGGCTGCCGCCAGGGGCTGTTGAGTGGGAGGTTGCTGGGACCCGAAACCCGTCATCACGTAACTTTGGGGTGGAGGCGCCCTCCCTGTTCCCATGCCCTGGGGATAGGGGGGATCTGCGGCTTTAAGCCTAGCCGGCTACCCGAGAAGTGGCTGAGCAGTCTCCTTCCTGAGCTCTGGGAGCCCTCCGGGTTAGGAAGTGAGCAGGCTCCTGGCTGCTATGGCTGGGGCGAGATGGTACTTTTCAACACCAATAAACAAGACCTTCTCAAGGTTGGAGTTCCCTGGGAGCTGCCAGCCTGCTCCCACCGGGCATCTGGGCACCATTTTGTGCACTGCAGCCGTTCAGTATATACATACAAATGTCAAACATATTTTTTACTTTTCGGCATTAATTAGAACCAGGGTGTTATTTGCATGTAATAACTGTTTACTTGTTACTTTTTATGAAACTGAAATAGTTTACATTCCTTCGAACATTTCCTGTTCCTGTTGGCTCCCTTCCCCGCGCACAGATTTCTTTCAAACGTAGCCCTTAACTGGTTGCAGGTTGATGGGTGGAAAATGTTTGCTTTTATGAATTAAGCTTTCCTTGCTGCTCCTAATTAGTCTCCAAGCCCCCTTTGTCATCCCCAGTCCCTGAGCCCTTTGCAACTTAATCGAAGGCCTGGCCCTGAGTGGCACGTCTTGGGTATAGGGTCCAGGTGACAGGGATTCATTAGCGCATAGTCCCTAGGGAAGTTGGTAGAAAGTGAAGTGGGATCCCTGAACCCCACAAGGTACTAGACACTCAGAGCTCCCTTCTCTCTCCATGCTGTTCCCTCTCCTGGGAGGTGGGGGGGAGGGAAGAAAAGATGGCTGATCCTCTAACTTACTGTGGCCTCTCCGCTGTTGGAAAGCACTTTTGCTTTATTTATTTTGAGGCAGTCTCACAAATGGTGTAGTATAGGCTGGCCTGGGAGTTGTTATGTCGCGATTAACCCCAGATTGTCAGTGCTGCCTCAGCCCCCCCAAGTGCTAGGGTGGCAGGTGTGTGCTACCATACCCAGCCCACAGATGATCTCTTAGTGAATTGTAACCCCAGATCCAAGGCCCCTCAAAGAGGGTTTCTAAGGTATCACTGAAGGTATCACTAAGAGGCTCTTGGATCTTTTGGTCCTGGAGGGGAGGAGGAAGCCCCATGACATCCCCATGCCCAGAGAACTCTGGACAAAGCTCTTGGCTTCTGGTTTTCCCGTCTGAACTAGGGCGGCTGACCTTGGCTTGAGTACCAAGCCAGCTAAGGATTTGCTGGATGGCGTTAGGAAACTGACTTAACCTCTCTGTGCCTCCATTTCCTTATCTGTGAAATGGGGGGGGGGGTGATAATAGCACATTTAATGAGATGGGGGGTTAAAGACACTAGTACAAGTGTATGGGTTCTCAGAGACTGAGGTCCAGGTACATGAGAGAGATTTTGTACTTTCAATGGTTGGCACTGGAAGAACCTTTGAGGTCTCTTTGAGCGCTGATACTCACTGAGTCTCTGATTGCAGTGTGGTTTGGCCGGGGGTGGGGGAAACCCAAAAGGTGTGCGCTGTTGAGTGGGAGAAGTGGAGGTGCTAGTGTGAGGAGGGTGGTGAGGAGGTCCAGAGGGCATGGTGCCACACCTCTGCCATGCCTGTCCCACCAATTGGGAAATCCCTGCCTCCGACTGACACCAAGAGCCACTTTAGGTTGGGCTAGAGGACCCAAGAATTTTGGCTTTTTTTTTTTTTAATCCTGATTTCTGTCTGAATCCCAGAACCCTTTCCAAAAAGGAAAGGCATGCATTAGCACCCGGCATGCACCAGTACCCCGGTACTCTCACACTACTGCAGGTGTGAACAGAAAGGAGTGTTAGCCAGCCAGCGACTAGGCCAGCCGCTGCACCGCCCCCTGCCCTCAATGTCTCCTAATCTGCACCTCAGCTTCCTTCAGGGGCCACGGTCACCTTCTACCAGCAATCGCCAATCTCCGTCATTGCGTAGTAGCTCCAAAGAAAAGCCATTCATTGCAGATGCGGATCCGAATATGTAAATGACCCAGTGAGACTCCGCCTCCTCCACGCAAGCAGTGGGACAGCACTCGCTTCACAGAACCCCCTCAACACGGGATGACAGGACTCAAAGTGAGAATGTGACCTAGTGTCCTGTGTGTGGCCTGTGCCAGGATTTGCTGGAGATGGGGAAATTCTCTAGAGTAGTGAGGAGGGTTTTTTAGGGGGCGGGGTGTTCTGTTTGGCTGTTTTTCAGAGCTGGGTTTCAAAGCCTGGTCCAGACTCAGGCTGGATGAACGCTCTCTCACTGAGCCACATCCTCATCCCTCCAGACAGAAGCAAAACAAGACCCCCATCCTCTGAAAAATTCAGTAGTTATCAAAAGAACCCACAATTTTGCTTCCGTTTAGGTAAAATTGAGTTAGGTTTATGGCTTAGGAAGTTTTGTTGTTGTTGTTTGTGGTGGTAGTTTTTTTGTTTTAAGTACATTTTTCCCTTCTAGGAAAAATTCTTTGTAGCCCTATGTAGTGTTAGGTGTGTGTGTGTGTGTGTGTGTGTTTGTCACACACACACACACACACACACACACACACACACACACACACACTCATCTGTCCACATGTGCATTAACTCTAGTGAGCACACATCCACCCAAGGGCTGCTGCTCTCCTGCCTCTTCACCACGGCAAATCCCCAGTTTGTCTTCTAGGCACGGAGGAGTCTCAGCGCACCTTGTCATTAACTGGCTAAGAAGCAGCAGAGGTGCGTGAAGAGAAGCTTGGGGTGAGAGCTGTAGGTGCAGCCTGTTGGGACCACTAGACAAGGGATTAACGGGTTTTACTGAAGCTGGGGTGGGGGTTACGGAGCTGAGGCGAGGCCCCAGGAACCCCGCCCTGTGGGCGGGGCTTATCCCAATCATACTTCCTGCCCCTCTTGAGGCTGCTGATTGGTCAGGGCTGCAGTGTATACCACACACCTGAACCGGACAGCCTTCCTACACTCACCCACAACCCCCACCAGCTAGGCTAGCCTACACAGTTCCATGGTCGCAACTCCTGGCCTTGTGACCTGGCCCCATAGCATGGTTGGGGCTCCTGCCCAGCCAGCCACGTCCTTCATCTTCCTCTCAGCTTCCTGTACCAGAGAGACGCTCACACTGGGCATCACTAAGAGGAGGACTGGGAACTGGGGGCAGCGTGGTTCACTATCTTTCTTAAGGTTTCTTGCTCTTAGCCCCAAACCTAATGTCCTGACTCCCTTTCTGCTCTGTGGGTGGTTGAGATCTGCTGGTGAGCTCAGGAGTGGCGTGTGGTTTGTTTCCTGGGGCAGGGTGGCAGGTGTATAGTTGTGTGTGTGATTGTGGGTCCTGCTTAGATACTGTGTGAACTGGACAACCACAGCCCCTCTGTGAGCCTCAGTCTTTGCATCTGGAAAATTGGTGCATTTAAAATATTTAATTCAGTCTCTATCATACATAGGGTGGCATCCTGGGGACTGGGAGTAGGATGGGAGAGATAGGGTAACACTCTGGTTCCTGTGTGCTTGTGCTTGGTGAGAGAGAGAGAGAGAGAGAGAGAGAGAGAGAGAGAGAGAGAGACAGAGACAGAGACAGAGACACAGAGAGAGACAGAGACAGAGAGAGAGACAGAGACAGAGAGAGACAGAGACAGAGACAGAGAGACAGAGAGAGACAGAGAGAGACAGAGACAGAGACAGAGACAGAGAGAGAGCAATCAGGCAGATTCTGAAGTGAACTTTGTGAATTTTGCAAAGAAACTTTATACAGGTCCTGGGGCAGGAGGCACATGGAGCTGTGGAGGGGAACAGCTACATTTAGCCATGGAGGAGAGGATCATGGTATGTTGGTTTTCTGTGGAACAGATAGCATAGTAAGCTCTGGCAGTGGTACTGGTGATGATCATAACATTGACTGTATGAGGAACATCGAGAGTATTCAGAGAAATCAAGGAGGACTGCACGTGATCTGTAAATGTCTGTGTCGCTTGTTGGTGACAAGGTCACAAGCTTTTCTCATTATACTTCTGTGGCTTGTGGCTTGCACTCTGGCTTGAGAGAGGCTCTTCCAGTTAGGGGTTGGGGACAAGACAATTGCAAATTTTCCTGTCCCAGATCCCTAGCCTGAGCTATGCCTAAGAAGGGTCAACCACAGAGGCCAAATTGAAAATCTCCACTCTGTTTAAGGGTTTTTGACCCTGGGGATGGAACCCAGGGTCTCAAGTATTCTTTTTTTTTTTCTTTTTTCTTTTTTTCAGAGCTGGGGACCGAACCCAGGGCCTTGCGCTTGCTAGGCAAGCGCTCTACCACTGAGCTAAATCCCCAACCCCTCAAGTATTCTTGACAAACCTTCTACCACTGAAGTCACACACCCCTGGCCTCTGAAACGTCACCTTTTAAATAAAGCAGCTAGGGAAAGTCCTTATTGAAAAGGCAACTCTCCAGTACAGACTTAGCCCTCAATCTGGAGCCCTGGCAGCTAAGGATCCAGGTATCAGCCTACCCACCCCCTTCATTGTGGCCCCAGAAGCAATGAGGTCAGACAGCCACTTCAACTTCCCCTTGGTGCCTCATTGGTTAGGAGGAGGAGTCTAGGAGAGAAATGACCTCAAAATGAGAAGGCAGAGAGAAGAGTGTCCCCAAGGGGAGCAGAAAGGAGTCTGAGGCCACCTGCCCTGTGTCCCCAGACTGTCTGCACTTCTCTTTCCAGAAATCAAGCAAATGGTCTCTGACCTACGGGTGGGGCTAAGCTGACTTTCCTAATTCAAACCTCCAAAGATAAATGCCTTTGTATCCTGGGCTCTGCTGGCTGCCTCAGAGACCTCCTCCCAGTGAGGGGGTCTATTTCCCAGGGTGTGCTGCATGCTCCCAGAAGCCCTTGAGTTTGGAGGCTCAGCTGGCTGACTGGCTGCCTTAGCCATGCTTAGGCGGCTCCTGTTTCCGGGGCTAGAATTTTCCCTTGAGCAAAGAGAACAATGAGATTGTCTGTGTCTTCTTGTACAGCAGGACTATGAAAACTGGTCCTCTCCTAAGGACACCATTACCATGACCTGCCTCCAGTAGCTCCAGGGTGTCTCTGGGGGCCACTCCAAAGGGGCACAAATGCCTGGACTTGGGCTGCCCAGGGGGGTTCCCAAGCCTCTAACTGGGGTTGAGATTCAATCCCCAGAAGCAAAGCTGGAGGAGGGGACCACAGGCTCGGATGTCTGTGGAGTCCTATCCTGTCCCCACCCACCCAGTCTCCTCTTAAATGGTAATGATGCTGGCCTAGATCTTGGGGAAGCAGGCAGAGACACGAAGCCCTGGCCACAGCCAGCGTACAGAGTGATAGAATGACTAAGATGTGGAAAAATCAGGCTTGCCCTTTGATGTCCCTTCACCCTGAGGTGGCCTTGTGCACCATTCAGAGCCTTCATGGTAGAGTATGTTGAAAGTACACCTTCATCTATTTCCTGCCTTGGGAGACCTCTAACATGGACTGTAGAAGCTACCAATGAGAAAGAGAACGAGAGGGGGAGAGAGAGACAGAAAGAGAGACAGAGACAGAGAGACAGACAGACAGACAGACAGACACACACACACAGAGGGATGAGGAGAGAAAGGGAAAGAGAGAGAAAGAGAACGGAGTGTGAGAAAGGGCTGAGGTTAGAAATCAGACTGTGAGGGTTGGGGATTTAGCTCAGTGGTAGAGCGCTTGCCTAGCAAGTGCAAGGCCCTGGGTTCGGTCCCCAGCTCTAAAAAAAAGAAAAGAAAAAAAAAAAAAAGAAATCAGACTGTGGTAGCTGCCACTCACACAGCCCATAGCTGTGAACAAGCTTCAGTCGGAGCAGTTGTCAAAGGCCCTCAAGCCCCAAGGGGGAAGTCTCAGGAACGGAGGTGGTGATGTGTGATGGATTCTGGTGATGGATAGTGACCGAAGACAAAGTTTCAGTCTCACTAATACAAGAAAGGCAAACAAAATCAAGAGAAATTGAAGATCTTCCGTTGTGATAGACAGAAGCCAGTGGTATTTGGATGATGTGTGTGGCCTCACGTCACTCATGATGAGGTCTGTGTCCCAAGAGAGTCAAGATTGGCCCCCCACAAACTCATCCCGGGTCTCTGACACACTCCCTCAACACCTCTTGCAATTCACTGGGAGGAAGTCTACAGAGAAGAGATGTAGACAAGAGATTTTGACACATGGAAGGTCATATTCTAAATGGTAAAGAGAAAAAAAAAAAAACCAAAAAAGTATTAGTTTAAAAGATTTTCCCCCTCTGAGGAATTTTGAATGGAGACATTGAAGCCAAACGTCTATCTAAAAATAGAACAGGGTTCTGGAAATAACAATCCTGTCTACCACTCCCCTGTTGGCCCTCTCACAGCTCCAGCTGCATACAACAGCAAGAACTTAAGGTGACATAAGGGGGTGGACCAATCAAAGCTGAGACTTCTGTCAGGGGAATACTTCACAGCCATTAAAAATTGGAGTTTCCAGAGAACTTGTAATGCCACAAGGAAAGAAAACAAGACAGGGGGCTGGAGAGACAGCTCAGTGGTTAGAGCGCTGGCTCCTCTTGCAGGGGACGACCTGGGTTTGATTCCCAACACATACACAGTGGCTCACAGCAGTCTGTAACTACAGTTCCAGGGGATCTCACGTCCTGTTCTGGTCTTTTGTGGGTGCCAGATCACACACACGGCACACATACATACAAGCAGGCAAAATTCTCTTATACATAAATAAAATAAATCAACAAATGAACAAGACAGGTGCTAGTACTTGGGAGGCAGAGGCAGGTGGATCTCTGTGAGTTCCAAGTCCAGCCGGGTTTATACATTGAGTTCCAAGACAGGTAGGGATACATTGAGAGATCCTGTCTCGAAAAAGCAAACAAAAGGAAAGAAGAAAGGCTATGGATGTTATCACCATCGCAACTGTGTAAAACTGTTCCGCCCCAAAGAGTGGAAAAGAAAGGACAAATGGTGATGTCCGTCTCGGCCAGTGGAACTGGGGGTGGGATTTCTTCTTTTAAAATATGTTTTGTTTGCTCAATTTTTTTTCTATAAAGATCACTGAGTACTCCCAGGGAAAAGCACACACCCATCTGAGATCTTTACCTCAAAATCACGAGTCCCTAAATAGAAAGAATATCGCAAAAATATAGTCCTAGAATGGAGGGAGGAAGTCAAGAGGGCCCTGTGTAGTAGGACAGCTAGGGCCACACCTTTTGTAGCCTTGAATTCCAAGCCCAGCATCTTGAACTATACTCTCCCTGCCTTCTCTCCATGATCAGAAGGGACTAAAGCTGGGGTCTGGTGGCAGAGAGGGAGGCCCAGGGACTGTGCATGAGCCTTTCACTCATCCAACTCCTGCCTTGATTTCTGCAGGGAAGAGCTTCACGCTCACAATCACCGTGTTCACCAACCCTACCCAAGTGGCCACCTACCACCGAGCCATCAAGGTTACTGTGGATGGACCCCGGGAACCCCGACGTAAGTGTTACTGAGCCCTAGTCAGGGCAAAGGGTCCAGGGGAGAAGGGGACCAGGGGGCTGGACCTGTAGCTCTGTGTCCCCCTCCAAGAACTCCAAGGATCTCTGTGCTAAACTTAAGCCCTCTGGGCTCAGCCCCAGGCTCTGCAGGGTCAGCAAGGAGACCAAGATGACCCAGCCTCTCTAGGGACAGCAGGAAAGAGGAAGGACACCGTGACGGGCAGCATTTGAGATGGGGCTTAGGCCACTTTGCTCTGCACCCCAGCTGCTTCTGCCTCTGTAAGGAAACAGCTACCCAGAGTGCCATGAAGCCACACCCACTTCTGAAAGGCCTGGCTCTTGAGAGCCCAGGCACACTGGCTACAGGATCCAGGCAGATCCAGAATGCAGTGGGTGTGTACTAAGTATCAACTAGTATCAACTGCACACCACAATTCCGGGTCCATCAGAGCCCATCTGTGTCTGCGGCAGGGGGCGGAATTTGCACAGGGAGGTGATGGCTCAGTGCTTATGGGGACTTTGATCTGTGGCAGTAGGGATGTGCTCCTGCTTCAGGCTGCCAGGGCTTGGGGCAGGAGGGCAGGACCTGGGACCTCTGCTTGGTGCTCAGGAAACTCAAAGGAGTGTGGCTCATCAGGGCTACATTAGGGAGAGCCATTCCAGCTGGGAGTCAGGCTTCAGCCCTCGCCTAGTGTTCCAGCAGGTAGCTCTTGGGAAGGGTCCAGAGATGGACAATGGACTTGAGGAAGTCACTTTTCCTCAGAGTCACCGTCTCCCATCCCCTGAACTGCTGGTCTTGGGCTGGTCCCTTTCAGCCTCATGTTTCTTGTCTGAAAAATGGGTTTGCACAAGCAATTACCTAGGCTGCTGCTATGCAGAGGCAATGGATACATTGTACAAAGCAACTTATGGAGGTGACTGAAGGCAGTAGCCTCAGCCAGGACCTCAGCAACCGTAGGAGACGGGCACTGAATGCCTTCTCTGTGAAGGAGGTTGATCGGACTTGATCCTGGCCCACAGTGGGTCTGGGAGTCAGAGGGTGGGGAGGGGACAGGATAGAGAGGTTCCAAGTGGCCAGGCAGTGCCTGCAGGTTCCAAGGGTATCCTGTGTACACCTGTTAGCCCTGTGCTTCCTGAGGCTTGTGGGTGAGGATGTGGGTCAGCCTGCCCAGGGAGCCACTGGTGAGTCCTCTGACCACCTTCTCTTGGTTCCCCAACCCATCATACCTTAGAGGGCCCTTTAAGGAATAAGCTGGCTGGGAGAGGGGACAAAACAGGAAGAAAAGGTGGCTAGGGTCAGAGGCTGAGATTGCTGTGTGACTTAAGACACTTTGTATCCCTCTCTGGGCTTTCTTAATAGCCTTTTTTGGGGGGGGGAACAGAGCAGAGGAGAGGGGCTGTTCTCCCAATTACTCCAGGTTATCCCATCCTTGGGATATGCTAACTTCTGGCCCAGAAATCAGGTCTCCAGTTCCTGTTCTCTAGATCCAATGTGCTTAGCATTCCTTTTTGTTGGACTCAGTTTCCCTATATAAAGGGGAAGACCCTACACACACAGCGGCAGCACTGAGGAACCCTGTGTCCACAGCCTCATGCAGTGTTTCCATGAACTGACCCTCAGTCACATCCCATACCCTGGGGGTGTAGAGCCACTGCCTGAGGTTGCCATAGCAGCTCCAGGTTCCAGCGGGTCTCCCAGAGGTTCAAGCCGAGGGTGTGGTCTGGGAGATCATAAGGTTCCTGACTTATCACTATCCTATAGGAAGTGTCACACCCCTCAGAGGCCTGACCAGCCTCCTGGCTCTCTGGTTTCTGCAGTTTCCCCTCACTCTGCTTGCCAACCCCTGTGAGGTCAGAGCCTTTGTGGGTGGGTAGGGCTGGTCCTGAGCCTGAATGGCAGTCCTGCATCCCTGAGGCCCAGCTGTGGCTTCTGTGGCCAGGTAGGTCCCCTCTAGTTCCCTGCAGAGTGTGCCCAGCCTGCAGCCGGGTGGCCAGCTGGGGCTGAGGCTGGCTCAGTGGCTTCCTGCCTGTGTGGCCTCTGTCTCTGATGGATTCCTCCCAGTCACTGGGGACTGGTTCAGATGCAGGGGCAGGCTGCTGAGCAGGATCCAGCACTGGGATGGGAGGTGGGGTGGGAGCTGGCCACACTGGCAGCAGGGGAACAACTAATCCCATCCTCCAGGCTCAGCAGGTGCTGCTACCAAAAGTGTGGGACCCAGCTTCCATGCCCTTCTGGAGGCTGAGGATACAGCCTGGAAGCTTCTCTTCTAAATGTGCACATATGCAATTTCCACAAATAGTTTCCCAGGCACAAGCTATACCTGCCACCTGCTGGTTCTCACTCTCCTGGGCCTCACATTCCACAGGAGGAAGGGGGAAACAAGTTTTAAAGTGTTCGTGACCCTGCCAAATCTGGTGGTGACCTCTTCCTCTTTTGCACCCTCTTCCCCACTCCAGCTGCTGGCTTCTGCCAGGAACAGTCCTGCCTCAGGGCCTTCGCACAGCTGCTCCCACACCAGAGTTACGCCTCTGTGCTAGTCTGCATGTTCCACCACACCAGTGTTCTCTTTTGCATGTCTGCCTCTTGCTCCTGGCCCTGAAGATGCCCGCAGGAGCATGTAGTTGATATTCCTTAAATATGTCGGGAGTGAGCTAAGTACATCACACGTTCCCTTCAGCAAAGCTGAGAGGAAGCCATAGTAGGCAAAGTGGGCAGGATGGGAGGACTTCCTGGTTGAGGTTCAGTCCTAAAGGAAGTAGTCCAATAGTTGTGTGGCCTCTTGGGACCTAGTATGGGCAGGCAAAATGGCCCAGTGCCATACCTGGACCTTGGAGACAACTAAAGGGTGGTGTCATCCTGGACTCCAGGTGTGGGCAAGCTGAGAGCAGGATGCTTGGGCCCAGAGAGACGGCCACTCCTGGTCACTCCGTCCCCCAGAGCCTGGGAGCACCCAAGTAAGTCCTGGCAGATCCGAAAGAACCCGCCCGGCAGAAGGGAAAGGGTTAACCTCAGACCTCCCAGCTCCCCTAATCAGGCCCAGGCCTGGAAGCCCCAGTTGCGGCCCTGGGCGGGAGCCTGCTACCTCCCTGCCACTGGCCCTCTGCCAGCCAGCTTCCTTGCCCAGCCACCACTGGTTTTCATCTGCTCACAGGGGGCCAATTCACAGCAGACCACCCCAGGCCCGGCACCCGCCTGCCATCGGAGCGGCTGATCCGAGTCCGGTGTAAATCTCCCCACAGGCCGCAGAGCAAGCTCGAGCGGCGGGCGGCGGCAGGCGCACAGTGGCTGCTGTGTGTGGGTTGCAGGCTGTAGGGAGGCTGCTGGGAAGCTCTGGACCAGCCCAGAACCCGATGGCTGGGACTCACCTTGTTCTCAGGGCCCTACCGGACTTTACCCCCCCCCCCTCTCTCTCTGCATCCTACCTCCTGCCTCTTTGAGGCCAGACTTGGAACTGGCCCCCTGCCAGCCGGAGCCCAGTTCTCCTCGGTTGGAGGCACTCGCTCCAGGTTTTAGCCTCACCTCGTGACCTTTCCATCTCTGAGACTTCGGGTGGGCGTGGGGGTGCTGGGAGGGGAAAGGGAGCCTTTCAAAGGGTTGTGGCCTTAAAGTCACAAGTATGGTCCGCCAGGCACTGTGATTCCAGCCGCCTGCCCCACCTGCTGCCGGCAGGGACTAACCCTGGCAGATGCTTGGCTCAGGAGACACCAGGGCTCTGG
The DNA here is from genome assembly GCF_021556685.1 of Rattus norvegicus. Lineage (NCBI taxonomy): Eukaryota > Metazoa > Chordata > Mammalia > Rodentia > Muridae > Rattus > Rattus norvegicus. Next base: position 153,420,184 of record NC_141538.1, read on the forward strand.
CAGGTGGAGAAACCAATGTTAGCCTGGTTGGGAGCCATAGGGAACCCCAACTAGACTACTTCTGTATCCCTGGGAAATCTCCAGTCTAGAGCTTTCGGTGTTTGTCACCTGTCTGTAGGGTCCACTAATGGCTTAGCTCTGCTCAATGGGAGTTGTTGACCCAAGAGTGGGAGGCAGGTCAGAGCAGGGTTGACACCTCCCATGAAGGTAGGTCCCACTGGGCTGTGTACCTCTTAAACCTGACTCCACCCTTACGGTGAAGGGGAGGCTCTAAGTGTCCCCATTTTATAGAAGGAACAGGGGAAGCCCTGTGGGAATCCACAACTCTCCCAAAGCTACCACTGAATGATGGCTGTCTGCAATGGGCCTGGGGTCACTGGCCCTGGAGTGAGCTGGCTGGGATCTGCCCTCCTGTGGGCAGGGACCCAGACACTCACTGTGATCAGAGACTCCCTGCTTGAAGCAGTTCAAACAAAGTCCTACAGGTCAAGGGCCATTCCCCAGACATCCCTCTCCCCATGAGGACTCTATTTTACCAGATCATCTACCCCTGGGGGCAGGGCGGGGATTAGGATGGCAACCCCTTGACAGATAGGGAAACTGAGGCAAGGTTCGGAGGAAAGCAAGGTGGGCTGAAGTAGTTGTGTGGTTGGGACTCAACCCTGAGTTTCAAAGCAAGGCAGAACCCTTCAGGCGTCCACTGAGACCCTGTGTCCTAGTTAGGGTTCCTCTTGCTTTGATGAAACACCATGACCACAAGCAACCTGGGGAGGAAAGGGCTCGTCTTGGAGCTCTCGGGTCATAACTCCATCACTGAGGGAAGTCAGGGCAGGAACCTGCAGGCAGGAGCTGAAGAGCAGAGGCCATGGAGGAGCCTACTGACTGGCCTGCTCCTCAGTGGCAGAGTCATGTGACCTGGGAGTAACAACTCTTTCCCTCCCAAGTTACTTTTGCTCCCAGTGTTTTATCAGAGCAATAAAAAGTGACTAAGACACCCAATCCTTTTCCTCTGAGTGCAGAGAGCACTCCGGGCTGGGCCCCAACACTGTGGTGCTCATGCCTTGAGCCTCACAGGACCCTTCCTGAGATGGGCTCTGGGGAGAGCCTTGCCCAGTTGTCTCATATAAAGCCATCAGCCATCAGTGGCTCTTCCCAGGCTCAGTGTTCCCACCTGTACAATGGGGGTATGTCGGCGCTCCCTCATGGGAAGGCTATGAGGGTCAGCAGGGGTGTGCCTCCTGCCTGCTATGGAGAGAGCTCGCTGTGTCCAGCAGATTCCAATTTCCTCTGTTTCCTACTGCATTCAGGGAGGTTCACAGGGCTCTTGGGGTAGGTCCACAGGCCAGGAGACTTTCTGGCCAAGGCTGTCCCACACTAAGGACAGAGGTTGTAAAGGAGTTTTCCACTAGGGACTGGAGCCCCGTATGACCAATGCTAACTTCTTGTGGTTTTAAGTCAGTAACTCTCCAAGGCAGGGGACATAAGTGAGCAGGTTGTGGGGGTGGTGGGAGGATGACCACTGGAGTATGAAGCACCAAAGGGCGAGACCCAAGTGGTTGAGGGAGCCAGACAGCTCCACGCTCTTTTGCGGTGGGAAAAGGAATGAAAGGCGTTTTCTGTGGCCCACCTCCTCCCCGGGCACAGGTCAGGCACTTCCGTTCAGTTCTGCTCCCAGCATGAGAGCCTCAGCCTCGTGGCTCTGAGACTCTCTGGCGCCCTGGCCATGTGGGGTCAGCAGACTCCCCTCTGCCTCTCCCCAGCAATGGCTTCAGTACTGCACAGCCCCAGGAAGCAGTCCTGTGGTGTCCTCTCTCTCAGGGAGTCAGCCCTTCACCATGGGGGAGCACTGGGTAAGCCACTGTGGGGGTGTCTCCACTGGCTTTGAAGGCTCAGGGTCAGCTCTGACCAGTGGGAACTCCAAGGGGAGAGAGTACAGAAGGAACCCTGGGCCTGGAGGAACACTTCCTGTGGTCAGTGTGTTAAGGATGCCGCTATAGCTCAGGGTAGACCGGAGTGAAGTAAGTGAGCTCCAGATCACACCTGTTGGGGCCCATCCTTGAGCACACACTCACCCCAAGCCTGCTCTGCTCTCCTGATGGCCAAAGGAACAGCTGCAAACACAGTGTACTGTGACTCAGAACCAGGGGACTTCGCTCATCAGTGACAGCAGGCCTGAGGTTTCACACGCCAGCATTCCTGTAGCCTCATTGGCTGCCTTAGAGCGTGTGGTTGACTGAGACACCCAACTCCTTGCACTAAGCTGCCTTTTGGTCAGCCCTCAGCCTCCATCTATCCGGTGGGCTTCCTGCCTGTTGAGATGTCCTGGAATTCATCACCCCTCACATCTCTAGTAGCCTCAGAGCTGGGCTCCGCCACTTCTACTGAACCAGAGACATGCCATGACACGATATGATATCATCATGACACCAGCCAGGCATCCTCAGTGAGCCACAAGCCCCTCCTTCTGCCCAGTCCCCAGCCATCTTGCCTGTCTCATCACAGACTTGGGGGTGGGGTGGGGCAGGACTCAGGCCACACCTTCCCCATCATTTCCTAGAGTCTTGGGGTGGTGACAGCTGCTGCCAAGCAGACCGCTGGACTTGACTGGTACCTCATGAAAGGACAGCAGGGTTCCTCCGCTATTGGCCACCTGCAACTGTGCCTTTCAGGAACCCCTGCTCGGTTTCTGAGGCTGTCCTGTGCCCATCTGGACCTCTGACAGGCAGGTATGGGAGCTCTGAGGTCCATAGGTCCCAAAACCATGAGGTCCCATTTTCAAAGTCATGAATTAGGCTCTTCCCATGGCTTCCTCGGATCCCTCATCCCAGCGGTCTGTGGTCAGTGATCAAGTCCTGCATTTCCAGCCCTGGGGCCATTTATTCATCCTCAGGAAGAACAGGGAAAGACTCGGTTGTACTGCCCACCTTTCTGTCCATCTAAGAGGAATCCACGTCACCCCGGACCCAAAGACTCAGGCAAACTTCTCACACCGAACACCCTCGTACACTTTCCCTGCCATTCTTGACATGCTGTGTGACCTCAGACAAGCCTCTGCATGTCTCTGAGCCACAGTCCCTGTTGTCACAGAGAAAGCCTTGAGGCAGAAGGGGCTAGTGTTTGGGAATTGGGCAGAGATGCCAAACAGGAGGTTTGAGCTTGGGTGGACCGAAAAGGGGACACTCAGAATCGCTGACTATTGAGGACAGGAATGAGAGGCAGCTACACCTGTAGGGGCTGTGACAAGCAGGCTCGGGGGACATCTAGTAATGTTTCTCTTTGTGTCACCCTCATGAGCCAGGGTGGCAGTGAGGGCATTTCTGAGAGGCTGGTCCTTGTTCTCACCTCAGAGGCCGGGACACTGAGCTTCCAGGAGTGTCACTCCAGGAGAAAGTGACACAATCAGACACCCTGTTTAGAAAGTTCCATGAGTGCCATCTTCCTCTGTGGTTTCCATTCACATGAACCCAAAGAGAGGCTGGGAAGAGAACCGTGAGAGCTACTGGTTATGGGCCCTCACTGGCCAGGGCTCATTTTTGTTTTATAAACCTGGTGTGTTGTTTGAGAAACGAGAGATAGGTGACTGGGAGTGCCTGTGGCCTGGGACTCCAGGTGGCCCTCAGCCCTCAGCAGGTGCACAGCCTGCCTGGGATGCCTTCCCAGACTGTGGCTGTGCAGAAGGTGGTGAGGGCTGGCGGTCTCCTAAATGTGACACTCCACCAGGTACACTGTGCCCTCGCAGGAACCAGAAGCCCACACACCCCTCTACCCTCCCCGAGGCCCCAAGGGGAGACAAGCCGGAGGGTGGCTAGGTTGGTCAGGGCCAGGTGACCAACATTCTGGTCCACAGCCTCATGCCCTCACAGGGATGCATGAAATATGAGGTGCATGGAGTGTAGGGTGCTGAGGGATAAAGGGTGATATCACCCCTGGTGGCTTCTCCTGATTCCTTGGCAACGTGCCCACCTGAACCATTCTGCTAGGCCTGTTGCCTAGGTACTCTTACCTGTCATACCATGTTGGGGAGGTTTAGGTAAATCAGAGCTGAACATCATGGCGTGCTCGTTCAGTCAGAGCCCCGGGTGTGATGTTAAGCATGACCATTCTGAGGAGAGATCAGTCAGCCCGATCTCAGTTCTGTTCAGAAAATCAGAGAGTTCCACAGAGACCTAAGATAGACTCCAGAAAGAACTTCCCAGCAGGGCAAGGCATTGTAGTGACTGATGGACTCCCCATGCTTCACAGGGCACCGGCAGAAGATAGAGGACCAGACCAAAGCCTTCCCCGACCGCTTCGGAGACCTGCGCATGCGTGTAACACCAAGCACACCCAGCCCCCGTGGCTCTCTCAGCACCACGAGCCACTTCAGCAGCCAGGCCCAGACCCCAATCCAAGGTATGGAGGAGCAGAGACCCACAGGGAACAGGCAGGGGGGTGGATAAGGATCTAGGATCCAGGCCAACTCCCTGGGGAAGATGGCTCCCCCACTGTTTATTGGTGGACAGCTGGGGCAGTCTGCAGTCTACACTCCCAGGTCTCCTGAGGGCTTCTCTGTACCAAGCCTTTGCCCACTCCCTCAGCAAATGTTCCCTGACTCATGCACGGTGCCTGACCCTGGGATGAGTGTGAACAGATGTGGCCATCCCTCCCTCTGAAGTTCATTAGTCCACAGGGACATGAGGGTAATCCTGCGGTGTCCATAGAGCCGTGGCAACTGTGTCCCCACTCTATACACAGCCCTGCTACCTCGGCTTTCTCACAATGCATGAGGAAAAATGGGGTGAGGCTATCTCTTCCCAGGGCTGGGTTGGTAGTCACACCGGGAATTATGATAAAGGATGCCTAACTCAGTCTCTCCATGCAGAGTCACAGGAACAGAGAGCACTGGGGTCGGGCTCTGCCCGGGTTGCTCAGATGAGGCAGCTGGGCTGCAAGCAAGTGTGCCGTTGGCCCACATGGGGCAGGTGCCTCACCAGCCCCGTGGCTGGCATCATACTTCTGTGAGAAGCCGGAGACAGGAGGCTAAATGCAGCTGGCTCGGGCCAGTCAGGGGCAGATGCCAAACCACAGAGGCCAGAGGGCTAGCTGCTGCCCTGTGTGGTACCTGTCCCTTCAGATCACCAGTGCTGGCTCAGAGCCACTGTGGCCCTGATTGAATTGAAGCTGAAGAGGACCAGGGCCTTCTGGTGGCTGAGTCCAGTGTCTCCCTAGTGGAGACATATAGAGGCCTGAGAGGGGCCTAAACATTAGGGTCAGATTGGGCTATTTGCTGGTATCTCTGTTCCCTACCTTCTGCCCTTCTCTACACCGGTCATTCCATGGGGGCAGGAGGAAGGCATTGCTGAGAATATTACTATTCTCGTGCTCTGTGTGTGACACAGTATCAGGGGCATAGCGCCATCCCTCAGTGTGCCAGGAGGCTAGCTCAAGCCCTAGCCTCAGCATGCCTGAACCCAGGGCCTTTGAGTTGGAGATTTGGCTTTTGAGCCCTGGGCCCTTTAGAAAACTGCTCTGCGTCTACCTCATACCTAACTCCAGGAGCTTGCCTTTACCTCACCCCGCCACAGGCCAGCATCTACAGAGACTGGCCTAAAAGGGATGGGGTCTAGCCCGGGACCCCCCAGAGGCCGTCAGTGCTCAAGAGTGCTTCCTGTCCATCGGTTCTCAGGAGAGAAGAATGTCAAGTGAGAGAGCCTGGTCTTTGGACTGTGTGCTCCCAGGAGCCAGAATCAGCTTCCCCACAGCCCTGGGCCTCACCTAACTAATATGGCCAGGACAGCATGCCTTCTCTTACTGAATCCAGAGATGGAATTCTTCAGACCCACAGTGGCTCCAACTGGCCCTTTGGTGTTTAGGAGAGAGTCCTGGATACCCTAGGGAAGAAACATATCCTTGGCCATCTTGTCAACCTGACCAGTTCGAGCTCTGCCTTATGCTGGCTGTGTTCGAGCTCTGCTGCTGGGCCTGGCTCTGTTCTCCACATCTTAGGCAGGTCGCCTAACTTCTCTGAGCCTGTGTTTCGTCATCCACAAAGTGAAGAGGCTTCTATCACAGAGTGGCTTTGGCAGGCTCATGAGTGAAGAGACATTCTCTGGCCCTCTCTCCTGGTGGGATTCCCCTCAGGATGCCCCACCACTTCCCTCAGTGCCCGTTAACAGCCTTGACCCCTAGCTTTGGACACTGCGGGCAATGCCAAGACTGGGTACCCACCCCCTTCTGCAGACACCCACAATGGGGGCTTCTCACAGCTCAAAGGGCTCATTCAGCTGTAGGCAGCAGTTGGGGCAATTTGGAGAAAATAAACATTTCCCTGAGCTGCTAGCTTGGCTGCTTGACAGTGGCCTCAGCAGCTCAGATTTCCTGGGGTTTCGAGGCTGAGTGTGGGCACAGGAGTCTGAGGAAGATGCTGAGAGTCCAGGGGGGCACCTGGGGCAGGTAGTTCTCCATCACTCTGGAGGAGAAGCTGGAGCAGTGAGGACAGAGGCAGGAGGGAGCAGTAAGAGCTCCACGTGTCTGAGCCTCTCCACTGCAGGACCGGAGTCCCACTGTCCCATCACAAGTCTTGTTTGGTCTGCTTTGAGAGCAGGGTCCCCTGCCAGCAGACATCAGTATGCAACATCCTCTCACTTTGCAGCAGTCTCTCCTCAGGAGATGGGTATCAGGCGCCTCTCCCTCCCAGGCCCCAAGACACACTGACCAGCCAAGGAGTCCCCAGGTTTTATTTCAGAAAGCTCCAGTGGCCTGCCCCTTGTTTGTTCTCCTCACCTGGAGGCAAGGGCAGCCCTTCATGGTGACCCGCAGCCAGGCCCAGAGGCACTGATGCATACCCCAGAGACCCAAGGGATACCAGACACCTGAGGGCACCTGACACCCTGGGCAGAGCCCAGAGACAGGAGGCCTGAGCTCTGACTCCTCAGGCACATCTTGATCATGGCCAGAGGGCTCACCCAGAGTAGCAACCACCATGCTAGCCCAGGGCTAGGGTCTCCCCTGGCCTTTCATCTGTGATGAAGGAGACAGAAGAGCTGAGGTTTGACAGGCCAATGCTCTGGGCCACCACTCTATCCCCTGCCACTGGTGCCAGGGTACCAGGAGGGTCCCAGGTCAGGGTTTCATGTTATCAGGGTCCCAAAGCAGCCACTTGTGGGGACCCAGAGCAAGAGATGTGGCAGCGGCGGCAGTGAGACAAAGGGAACACCACAGGCTGCTGGGCCTGGCTCTGTTCTCCACATTTTAAGTTTATTAAATGTGATCTAGATCCTTGGGAAATTGGTGCAGAGAGGTTAAGTGACTTGACAAGGGGCACATGGGAGTGAGAGTCAAAGCCAGGGTGATCGAATGGCTCCAGAAGCCACAGTGAGATCCAGCTGCCTCCACAAAGAGGCCAGTGCTGGGGCCCAGGACAGTGTGCTGTGTGACCCTCATGCCTCTCCCTCGCTTGGGTCCCTGTTTTCCCACCAATGAATTTAGGTTTGTTTCCAAAGCCCGTGTGAATGCTGGGATTCCCATGATCCCAAAAGTAGGTGTGTAGATTGGCAACCCGTATCTTGGAGTTCCCTGAGAATTCCACACCCCTGGTTTTGCTGTGTGGTTGGGACCCCCAGGTGCCTCCAGCTAGTATTTAATTTTTCAACAGAGACAGATGAAGCTGTCATGAGTGTAGTTGTGTGACCAACATGAATGCAGGGCAGCCTTGAGGGACATAGGCTCAGGAAGTGGGGGTGAGGTCAAGCAGATCCCCCCTCAGCTAAGACCCCAACCTACACACACACACACACACACACACACACACACACACACACACACACACACACACACGGACTCTATTCACACCTTTGATCTTGCCAGCTCTTCAGAAGGAGGTGGGAGGCCTGTCTAGTGTCTGTTCTAGCAGGCTGGGAAAGACACACAGGAGGGAGGGAGGACTGTCCCCTCTGCTCTGGCCAAGAGTTCCACTCATACCGGATCTGCAGGGAGAGTCCCCTGCACAGGGCACAGCCCTGCACAGCCCAGCCCGAGGAAGAGATACCCAGGAAGGTCACCACCCCACAGTACGAGAGAGCCCGCAGTGGGCCTGGCCTATGCACCTGACCCCTTTGCTGTCTGTCCCTAGGCTCCTCAGACCTGAACCCCTTCTCGGACCCCCGCCAGTTTGATCGCTCCTTCCCTACGCTGCAAAGCCTCACAGAGAGCCGCTTCCCGGACCCAAGGATGCACTACCCGGGAGCCATGTCTGCCGCCTTCCCCTACAGTGCCACACCATCGGGAACCAGCCTGGGCGGCCTGAGCGTGGCCGGCATGCCGGCCAGCAGCCGCTTCCACCACACCTACCTCCCTCCGCCCTACCCGGGGGCCCCGCAGAGTCAGAGCGGGCCCTTTCAGGCCAACCCTGCGCCCTACCACCTCTTCTATGGCACCTCCTCCGGCTCCTACCAGTTCTCCATGGCAGCTGCCGGAGGTGGCGAGCGCTCGCCCACCCGCATGCTGACCTCCTGCCCCACCGGCGCTTCGGTGTCAGCAGGCAATCTCATGAACCCCAGCCTGGGCCAGGCTGATGGCGTGGAAGCCGACGGCAGTCACAGCAACTCGCCCACGGCCCTGAGCACACCGGGCCGCATGGACGAGGCCGTGTGGCGGCCCTACTGAGCACCCTAGGGACTCTCGGGTCAGCAGAATCTGTCCCTCCAGCCCGAGGCTACAAGAAAAAAAAACAAACTTTGGCTTGGTCCCAGGGGCCAGAGCTGGCTATGGCTCCTAGAGCTCTGTCCAGCCACAAGTTTTGAACAGAGGAAGTGGGGAGCTCCCACAGGACACTGCGCCGGCCCAAATCAATGTCCTCTCTCCCTGTGCATCCCAAACCCACCTCTGTTGTCTTCAGCCATGCCCAGGATTAATTCCGGAATCGGAGGCTACCCCTGCCCATGAGGCAAGAGAAACTCAGGCTCAAAGATGTCTGGACTTCCTCTCACCCTGCACCCTGGGGACCAACCCTCTCTCTGCATCCATACTTGTCAACTGGAAACTCCAACCCCTGAGATGGTTTCTTGTGTGACTCGTGGAGGAGCCACGACACACACACAAGAGTCCCCAGCTGGACTTCCCCATAACTCCAGGCAAGAAGCCCCTGATCAGGTCTAGCTTACCTGAAAACACCAGGCCCCAGAGCAGACTCATCTCCAGTGGCAGGTCCCTAAAAACAAGGATGGCCTCAACACTGTCCAGCACACTCCAGCCTGAGTTGCCTACTGGCAGAAAGTCTTAAACCTTGGGGATCTATAGGGTGGTTAGCCCTGCTCAGTAGGTCCAGCCAAGGCTGCTCTGGGCCTGGCCTCCCAGCTCCCACTCCCACTCCCAACTTGTTTGTACCTAGAGGCAAACAACCTTGAAAAAAAAGAAAGGTGACTCCTTCAAGCATCTAAAACCTCTGGCAGGTGGCCGTCCCTGTGTATGAAAGCCCAACCCCTTGCTAGTGTGATGTCATTAGGATCCTGCCACCTCCATACCACACATTCCTCACAGAGGGGGACCAGATACTCCAGGCGGCCATATGGAGTCTCTGGCGAGGTGTGCAGCAGCAGAGCGGTGTCCAAGCAGAGGTCAGATGTCATCTTAGATCTGTGGGAGATGGTGCGTGGGATAGGTTAAAAAGTTGTTACCAGAGCTGGCCCACGGCTGTTTTTTTTTTTTCAAACTCAGTGAGGCACGTACTCTGTGGCCATTGAAATGTCCTTTACAAGGCTCCTTAGTGAGGGTCTCTGGCAGGTGCTTGGCTTGCCCCATTGCCTGGGCCTGACGGCCACGAATGCACTCTAGCAGGCCAGGGGGTCCCGGGGGTCCCCACAATCCTGAGCAAATGCCTCTGGTTGCAGTTTCTCTTGTCCCATTCTTACTGGAGGAAAAGAAAATTCTATCTCTTGGAAGTAGCTGGGGTAACCTTTTAGCTCCCTGCACCCAGAGGGGCCTTCTCACCTCTTCTCAGGAAGCAGCTAAGACCCATTGTCCTCCTACTCGCTTCGCTACTGGTCCATGGTGCAGACTGTCCCAAATCACCAAGAAAGGTACTTTCAGGATCCCAGCACCTAGCACTGTGTAAGCCATCCCAGACAACTACCCTTCCTGATACCCCAAAATGTGTGCGGAGATAGAAAAGTCGCCCTGCCCCCAAAACTCCTTTCTCATCCCTGATTAACAGTGAAGGCCGAGTCTGTCGTGGATCCTACAGTAGGCTCAGGCAGCCTAGAGGGGTTTAAAAACCGGTGGTTCCTATTTGCAAGGCTACTTTAAAGTGCTACTTGAAAAGCACTGGCTACAAAGAAAGAAAGCACAAGAACCTGAAAGGCTGATACGATGTTGCTCTAAGTGTGTGGGTGGGTACCGATCCTTAAGGTATCCTGCCTGCTGTGGGCAGGTCTTCCTGAAGTGGTCTCCAAACTGAGGGACAGGGGAGGGCCTGCTTTGCACTATAGGCTGCTTGTGTGTTTGTTTGTTTGTTGTTTTTAGCACAACGTGCTTGTACAGACCAACTGCCCGTCTTGGGTACTATTTAACTGTAAGAGAAAAGCTGTATTTGTTACAATAATATAACAGATCTGTGGAGGACCGATGCCTGGCTTCTAGAGTTATGGAGGAGGGTGAGACCCCCTACTCTTGGGCAGGAAATGGGGGGGGACTGGATATGGTTGGACTGGCTGTGTGGGGGAGATATCCCAATGCTGGGAAGTCCACAATCCAACTCCTTCAAGGCAGTTAGAGAGACCCTGGCTGGGCTAGAACCCCAGAACATCAGATGGGCCTTCAAGATTACACTAACCCTCTCTTCCTCAGTTGGCTATGCCCATCACACAGAGGCAAAAGCATGGTCCTATCTGTCCCCTGGATGCAGATTTGGGGAGGGACAGGTTGAAGGAGCAGCCAGCCAACAGGTTCTCAGTGGGGTCCTCTCTGGGAAGCCCTAGTGAGGGGGTGTGGGGATAAGGATCCCTCTGGGAGCCCCTGTGAGATAGCAGCAGCTCTCGCCCCCACTGGGGTCTGCTTGCTGGAATACTAGCAGCAGAGAAGATGGGACTGGGAAGCGGTCGGTCGTTTGGAGATGAGGTAGTTCTGACTAACAAAGGAGCTGTCATGGGTTCGGTGGCTCCCTGGAGCTGGGAATTGCTGAGCTGAGACCATAGCCTGAACAGTGAGGCTGTGAATAATAGTGTGGGGACCTAGCTTGATAATCTACCTCCACCCAGAACCCCACCCCTAGCCTGTGTCCCTGACCAGATGGGACATACAGATTTTCCTAAGATACATAGAGCTCTGTGGCGCCCACTTCAACGTTCCAAGACCTTGCCCTGTTGTAGTTATCAGCCTAAGATCAACCCCCAACACGAAGTTCCTATGTTCCCAGTCCAGTCCCTGGACCCTTTCCTACCCGGCAGTGCCACAGGATTCCAGCCACAGCTAATGCATGTCCTGTCCAGGGGTACACCCTAGGTGGGTCACCCAGCAGGACCTCTTCCTGGGTTAGAACCGGAAACTGTCTTCACAACCCACGTGCTTCTATTTGGTTTATCTGAGGTTGGACATGTAGGTGGCCCCTAAAATTGAAGACCAAAACCCCTGACTTTATTTACCTCCTGTCACCTGCATCCCACTTGTCAAAAGGAAACAGACCAAGAGATGTCTCCCTTTAGCTGGAGGCAGAGTCCTAGCTGGGGGAAGCCATGCAGTTGCCACTGAGGCCTGTGGGTGGCGGAAGGACTGGCTTCCAGGCAGCAGAGAGAAAAGAACAGTCCCCTTACCCCACCAAATCTCCTCGTCTTAAACCTCCCTGCTTTGTTGTTAGGAAGAACTCCCCAGTCTCAAGAGAGCCGCTCTTGCCCCGCCCCAGTTTCCCCAACCAGCAGTGGCCCCGGTGGTAGCAGCTTCCTGTCTCTGCCCTGCACAGCCACCCTCCTGGTCACATGTACCAGATGTTAGCACAGTCACACACAGACCCTGAGCTCCCAGGCCCCACCAGAAGACAGGAACCTGGAAAGATCTGAGTTCTGGGGAGGAAGCTTCAGAAGCCCCAGGCATGATCCTGCATGGTCCATAATCAATGGGTCCCACATTGCTCGCCCAGGGAGGGTGCCAGCCTAAAAGCCTTGAGGTCTTCAGTGTCTCTTGTGAGAATCAAGGAATCCACTATCTTGATGATTTGTGACTGGTTTAGTGGCAGACTGAGAAGCAGCTCCCAGAAAGGCCCCCACCCTGTGACAAAGCCTTTGACTCTTGTCCTGAGAAGTTCATGTCCTGCCAGAGCCAAGGGAAGAAAAATCTGGAGGAGCTGATGCTATGAGACATAAGGACAAGAAGACGGGACCTGACACAGACCCAGACCTGCCTCCCTTCTCAACCAGCACCCCTCCCTGTCCCAGACTGCACTCCCACAAACAGCCAGACCCCTAGCATGGCCTCAGGAAGAAACAGTTCTCCCCTGCACACCACACCCCAGCACGGAGCACTTGAGTGGCTCCGTTCAGCTCCGTTCAGCTCGGGGTCATAAATGAAATGAGTGTAAGAGCCCTCACTGGCAGAGGCCCAGACCTCCCTCAACTCCTGCCCATGGGACCCTTGCAGAGTGCGGGGTGAGGGCCCATGTCCCCCCAATATCCGCTGCTACACCTGTGTGGTCCAGGCCAGGAGAGTCTGGGAAGTCGGATTCCAAGCTTCCTATTTTTAGTTTGCAAGTAAGAGTGGGTTGTTTGTTTTATATATTTATATCTACCACAGAGTGCCTGCCTGAGCCGGCCAGGGCTGTAAAGGAGTGGGCGGTCCCAATGCTGTCAATGCCCCTTCCTTGCTGTGCCCTGGTCCTGGAATCTAAGACTCCTTGGTGCTCTAATGAGTGACTGCCATTGACCACATAACCCTGCTCTTCCCCTGGGGACAGGGGGGTCGGTATCCTCACAGCTTTGGCCTCAACTTATTCTGTCACTCCCCGAGTCCTGCCAGCAGATGAGCAAGTCACAGCAAAACAAAGTCTCAAGACAGACAGACAGACAGGACAGCAGGAGTGAGGGCTTGGAGGAGGCGGGGTCTCACCCCCTCAGACAAGATGGTGAAATGAGTAGATCACAGGACAGAGAGGATGGTCTCCTTCCTCGGAGAGACTGGTGTGTAAAGGTATTGGGGGTCCGCTTCAGTGGAGCTGAAGAGGATGGTGGTGAAGGGGAGCTGGCCTTAGTCATGGGACCCTGGGAAGCCAAGAGAGTGGGAGCCACAGAAAGAAACTTGCTAGCAGGTCTCACATTGGTCTGAGCACAGGTAGAAACCACGAGTTGAGACACAAAAAAAGCTAGACAATGTCAAAAGACACCTCTCTCACCGATGTCATGAGAAGGACTCCATGCCCTCACCATCGTCCAGTTTGGGCATGTTCCCATTGTGCCGTCCTGGTTGAGTTGGAACTTGCTATGTTGACCAAGCTGGCCTCGAATTCACAGAGGTCCACATGCCTCTGCCTCCAAGTGCTTGGATCAAAAGCATGCACCACCAAGCCTGGCCAGGGCGAATGGGGTTTATGGAGCTATTGAAACAGGGTTTTAGGGGTAGACATTGTTACCGCTCAATTAGCTCTTTGGGGATTTCCTTAGCCCCATCTCAATTACCTCGTCATAGGTCTCTGATCACAGCCTCATGTACCTCGGTCTGATCCAGCCGTACCATACGCTCCCCTCTGCAGACTGAGGATGCGGAGGTTATGAGAGGAAAAGCCCAAGTTCCCATGTTTATGAATTACATTTGAAATCCTTTTCTATATTTAGTTAGTATCTCATGTAACCCAGGCTGGCACTGAATTCCTGATCCCCCTGCCTCCACCTCCCAAATTCTGAGATTACAGGTTTGAACTACACCTGCCAAGTGGTACTTTCTAAAGTGACATTAAATAACCCTTAATCGTGGAAGGGAAAAAACAGAGCGAAGTCGATTCCTAAAAGGAACCTTAACTGATAATTTCGCTCCCTCCAAAGGTGACCACTGTGAGTATTTGGACTTTCTCCTCACACTTAAACCTTTGTCTTTTATTAAATGTATTAATACTCTTAGAAACAAACGTCTTTCTAGTCATTCACGTTGCCCATCGTTTATCAATGTAGTTTTAAAGCCAGATAAATCGTCAGACATAGTGGCTCGAGCCCTCAGCACTCGGAAGGCAGAGGCAGGTGGATGTCCATGAGTCTGTAGCCAGCCTGGCCACATAGTGAGTTCCGCTTCCCATAGATCAAGTCCTCAAAGTCAAAAAGGGAGTCCCTCGAGAGGGTTAACGCAAGCCCCGAGGGGAAACAAGGCCATTCTCATTCTCCTGGGCTGTGCCTTCCATGACATAATTTTACTATAAAAACCATCATCAGAGAAGAAAGAGGAAGTAGAAATGAGAAAAAAAATGTCCTTTCTTAAAAGCAGAAGCGGGAAGAACTCAAGGCTGGGGATGAGGCTCCACAGAGGAGCATTTCTCTCAGCACGCCCCAGGCCTTGGTCCCACCCCAGCTCCCATCCACAATCCCCCTCCACGTCTCCTACCCCCAACTCCCACTCACTGACCAGGCGTGGGTGCAGCACCTGGGAGGCAGAAGCAGGAAGATCCGGAGAACAAAGTCATCATCTTCAGCTATAGTGAGTTCGAGGCCAGCCTGAGCTACATGAAATCCTGTCTCAAAAAAGAAAAGGAGAGAAAAGAGAAAGAAATAGGTAGATAGAGAAATATAATTAAATAGACAATAGATAGGTAAGTGGATGGATGGATGGATGGATAGCTAATAAATAGATGACAGACAGACAGAGCAGATAGGCTGTTTATAGCCCTTTCACTGTAGAAAACAATTTGTTTTTCTGGTTGTGTATGCATGTGTGCATGTGTGGGGAAGTGTGCACAAGTATGCAGGCATGTGTGTATGCACATATGTCTGTGTGCCTGTGTGCATGGAGGCACATATGTGTTTGCCCATTAGTGTGCATGTGTGTATTCATGTACACGTATGTATACACGTATGTGCCTGTGTATATGAGGTGCCAGCTGAACCATCCACCTTGCTGTGCCTTCAGTGCTGTCTTGCACACTGCGCTGTGTCACTGTGTCCTAGGAACCTCGGAATGCGTCCTGACTTGGAAACAGGGTCATGACTGATGCCTTTGGTCAAGGTGAGGCCATGCTGAGCTAGAGTGGCAAGAGTCACCATCAGTGCGGCCATTTGCAGTGCTGGAGACCAAACCCAGGACTCCACGCACACTAGACAAGCACCCTACAGACACGCACTGGAGCTGACCCTCAGATACGGAAGATTCCATCTTTAAAAACAACCTCAGTTTTCTTTGCTTGCCTGTGTTTTTAAGTTTTTGTTTGTTTAGGGTTTGGGGGGTTTTTTAACTAAAGAAGGAACTTGAGAGATGGCTCGGTGGTCAGGTGCACCCCAAAGAAAGGAACCTTTGGCTTCCACCAGTCCAGTCAGATAGCTCGCACCTGTAACTTCAGCGCCAGGGGATCTGTCGCCCCCTTCTGGCCTGCATGAACACTGCACACACGCGGTGCACAGACATTCATGCGCGCAAACACTAAACATTAAATTAAAACAGCTATAATTTTTAAAGGATATCAGTTTTTTCTAACTACAGATTCAATGCAGTCCCAGTCAAGATGCGAGTACATTACTGCAGACGTCGCAAACCGACTCTACTGTTTACACGGCGGTGCAAAAACAACAAACACACAACAACACCAGCAAAACAGCCAGTGTAGTAGTGACAGGAAAGGGCAAAGTTGGGGCACACACATACATTACTTAAAGAAACTCTTAATCAGTGGGGCCATTGCCCAGAGCAGGCGAGTGCAAAGAAGGAAAGACCTGTAATGGCTAACAACTGGGGAATGGGATATGATTTTGAAGGTTCAGATTTCCATGGGGAGCAATGAAAATATCATACAATTAGTGGTGATGGTTGAATGAGCTTTTAATTAATTAATAAATGTTACTAACTAATTCACATCAAACCCAGGACCACGAGCATGCCAGACAAGTGCTCTACCACTGAGCCACATGCCCAGCCACTAATTAGTGCACAGGTTAATTAGGGGCTGGAGATGTAGCTTCATTGGTACAGTGCTTGTCCAGCCTGCCCAAGAGCTGGGTTTGCTCTCCAGCAGTGCATAACTAGGTACGATGGGACACAACTGTAACCCTAGCCCTTAAGAGGTACAGGCAGGAGAATCAGGAGTATGAAGTCAGCTGATCTACATAGATAAAGGTCATTAGAGCAACATAAGACCCTGTTCTCCCACTAGATAGATAGATAGATAGATAGATAGATAGATAGATAGATAATAGAGAGATAGAGAGATAGATGATAGATAGATGATAAATAGATAGATGATAGATAGGTAAATAGATGATAGATAGATAGATGATAGATAGATGATAGATAGATAGATAGATAGATAGATAGATAATAGAGAGATAGAGAGATAGATGATAGATGATAAATAGATAGATGATAGATAGATAGATAGATAGATAGATAGATAGATAGATAGATAGATAGACTCATAATAAAATAAAGGCCTGGAGAAATGATTCAGTGATTAAGAATACTTGATTCTGGGTTTCGTTTCCAGCACTGATTTTGGACAGCTAACAGCTTCCTGTAACTTTGAATCTAATGCCTCTGGCTCCTGAGGACACCAGTCATATGCTCACATGATCATATCCTCACAGGAAGAGACAGTGTGCGTGCACACACGCACACACACACACACACACACACACACACACACACACACACGTGCACCCCAAAAGAGAAAATCAAATTATACTAAAGTCAGAGGTTAGGATCCAGTGAGGATGACAGACCCGTTCTCCCCACATGCTGACTGTCCCTGTGTCATAGGGCTGTCAACAGAACCATGAGCTAACTCATCCTCCACTCTCAGAAAACGGGCTTCCTTAGAATCTCCAAGAGTGTGTGCTAAGTGTGTGCTAAGGCATGGGCCATCTCTGGGGAGCTCCTGACTCAGCCAGTGCAGCCTGGGAATTTGCACTTCTGGTAAGTTCCCCAGTGGTGCTGATGCTTGCATAAATTCCTTTGCAGACAGTGATCTAGGTCCTGATCCTGGACTGAGGACTTAATGTCCTATGAGCAGAACACACTGCCCTGAGCCCTATAGCTAAAAACTCCTGTATGCTATTGTCTTGGTTTTCCAGTTAGGGAAACTGAGACTCAGAGAAGACAGTGGCCTCTGGTAGTTTGGAGAAGGGCAGACATAGCATGACATGAGTTCATGCCCTCTGGCTCTGGTTTGCAGACTTGTCTGAGAATCGGGGGAGGAAGAAGACCAGATCTCTGCCCTCACCCCATTCTCCAACTCTCCACCCCTTCAACTCAGCCTGGCTCAGAATATGCTTCCCTCCTTCATGCTGCTCTCCCTTGGCTCTCTCCGGAGTAGATTCCCCATCCCACCTCCACATGCTCATTCTCCCAGTCTGATCTTGATAACCATGACAACTTGACACAACCTAGAATCTTCTGGGAAAAGCTTCAGTGAGGGACTGTCTATATTATCTTGTCTTATCTTGGGGGATTGTGGGCATGTTTGTCTGGAATTATCTCAGTTGATTGAGGTAGAAAAACCCAGCCCACTGTGGGTGGCACCATTCCCTACTGCAGGGCATCCTGACCTGTGTAAGAGTGAAGAAGTCAGACTGAGCACCAGCAATCAAGTGAACACACACGCATTCATTACTCTTAGCTCTTGACTAGATGAGATGTCCCCAGCTGTTTAACATTCCTGACTTGACTTCCGCATAACCATGGACTCTACTCTGGAACTGGAAACTGAAATAAACCCTAAGCTGCTTTTTGTCAGGGTGTTTTATCACAGCCATAGAAATGAAACTAGGGGGGCTGGGGATTTAGCTCAGTGGTAGAGCGCTTACCTAGGAAGCGCAAGGCCCTGGGTTCGGTCCCCAGCTCCGAAAAAAAAAAAGAACCAAAAAAAAAAAAAAGAAAGAAAAAGAAATGAAACTAGGGTATCATCCAACCTGGGAACCTGGCCTGTGTCACAGCAGGTAGAATCAAGATAGGCTTAGTCAGAATCAAGCTACAGAAGACACGGTTCTGGGCTCCCTGAAAGGGTCATCTACAAACAGTTATAGCTGGCATGGTGGCACATACCTGTAATTACAGCACTAGGAAGGCAGAGGCGAGAGGATCATGAGTTCAAGGCCTACCTGAGTAACATGAACAGACCCTGTCTGAAGCACTAAAATAACTAAAGATTCTGACAGAGTCAGGTGAAGCCTGTTCAAGGCCATGTAATATCAGTGGCTTCCAGCACTAGCAGTCACTAGTACAGAAAGCGGCCCATCCTGGGTCATCTTTGCACATGGAAGGAGCCTTGTTCTCGACTTTTCGTTCAGCGCATCAAACATTGCTTGACTCTATCTGAGATGTATTTGGCTTTGGGGACAGAATTTGGGATTTAAACCCAGTTGTAGGAGCTCCTAGCTGGCGAAGGCACCTTTGACCTGGAGCAAATATTGCAAAGGTCTCAAGGCTGCAATCCAGGACCCCTGTGCAGTTCCCAGAAGGCAGCTGCCCAATGTGGGGAAGAGCATGATTCATCCCTATCTTCTTGCTACGAACCAAGGCAGCAGCACAGACTGGCCCATCTCCGTTGGTGGAGGGGAGGAGAGACCAGGAAAGCTGATGGCCGGGAGGACCGGGACCTGACTTCTTTGTGAGAATCAAGTCTTCAAAATGTGCCAGTCCTCAAAGGCTCCCCTCCCTGTTTGATAAACACAGTGGTCCCGGTGGGAAGACGCTGTGTTTGGGCATCTCTGAGTGGCTGGGTTTGTCCTGTTTTAACATTTCTGGAATTGGGTGTGTCTCCACCGCAGCTGCTGGCAGGGCTCTCTGATGCCGAATGTCGCGTTTGCAGGGGACTCTGTGGCTTGGGAGCGCCCTCAGAGACAATGGGGGAGTGTTCTTTCAAGTCCTAAAACCCAACCGTTATGGCCACAGGGTGGAGGAGGTGGCAAAGCCTGCGGGCTCAGCAGCATTCCTCGCTGGGGGAGTCGCAGACACTGGCTACACAATGGCACAACTCCTGCCAGCGGCTCTTGGCCATCTGAGAACACTGAGAAAAAGGGCCGCTTCCAAGTTTAGCTTGGTGACTCACACCTACAATCCCAGCACTTGGGAGGAAGAGAACAGAGAATCAGGTGTTCAAGGCCAACCTGGGCTACGTGAGACTGTCACAAAAAAATAAAATAAAATAAAACAACCAAGCACACGAAGACTAAAACAAGAAAATAGCACAAACAGAGGCTTCCTAGGTAGAGATGGGCTGTGGGGCTTCATCTGTCTGCTGTGAGCCAACTTGACATAGTAGGAGTTACATACGCTCTGTGAGGAGTGAACAGGTAAGCCAGATACCAGAAGCCGTGAATTGTGATGTTTGACCATTTCCATGGTATAAATACACAGGCATGCATGACAAACCCGTGTCTATGTAGACATAAAGACACAGGCAGACAGGTGCACACATACACATACACAGAGACAGGTACACATACACACACACATACAGGTGCACACACACACCCTGTATCTATGTAGATACAAAGACACAGACAGAAGACAGGTGCACACACACACACACACACACACACACACACACATACACGATGCTTATAGACCTAAAAGCACTCTGAAGAACAGAATAAAAAGTTCTAAGTGCTAACGTACTATAATTTTATTGTCAGCTTTTTATTCTCGAGGGCGTGTAAAATAGAGATGTGTCTACTTTGAATGATGTCATAGACTCGCTAAGATAGAATCGCAAATCCCTTTAAGGCTTCTTGGTGCTCTCACGAGCTGGTAGAACACTGGGCCAGGAGTTAAAACTAAGAGACGGGGTTCTAGGTGCGTGGTGTTGTGTGACTTAAAACAAATCAGTCATTTTGGTTTCCCTACTTCCAAAACTGGAATGATATTAGTCTCTACCCTACACGGCTATGGCACAGATGTCGAGAAACACTCCCTGCAGGATTGTTGACCAAGTGCCTTAGCAAGGCAGCTGTTAGTAGGGTCGTCACGACCCTAGGTCTCCCTTCAAAGGACCAGACAAATGAAAAAGTGGCCCCCACCAGTGCAAAAGGGGCCTAAAGACCATGTGACATAGATACAGAAGGAACAACCAGACAGTAACTGGACGTGCCACCCACAGCCGAGGTAGAGACACCCTGAGAACAGTGTGGCAGACTTGTGCTCACTTCCACATGTGGGAACATCTGCCCTGTGGTCAGACGTGCCATCCTGGCCTGGCGTCTTGCTCACTCAGAATGGAGAAGTGGCTATGGGAATGACTCCTGTCTGCAAGGGGGCTGACGTAGACCCTGAGACATAGGAACCAGGCTCCCACAGCTGAGATGGCTCATGGGACCTTACCCCGCTGCCCCGCTGGGCGGGAGTGAGACCACATGGCTGAGCCTTCCAGGCAGACTCCTGCCGAAGAGTCCCTCTTCACTAGCCATGCTGCCTCTGCACTGTCTGGACAGTGTGCATGGTAACATCTGCTTCTGGGTTCTCAGAGAATTCCAGAAGATGAGTAGAAGATGAGTAGGCTCGGTGCACATACTGTGCGCGCCTCTGTTGGTGCAAGTGTGGGGGGACAAGGTCAAGTTCCTGAAGTGTATCCATACCCAGCACATCGAGTGCTATAGACAGGGAAATTGCTCAGCAGAGAGGAGCCTGGTGGTGCAATACAGCACAGGGTACTGTCACGGAGAGCATGGCATCTCCTTGATGGGTAAAGGTTAGTGGAGTGAGTAGGAGGGCAGGCATTGCTGCCTGGGGACAGCCTTCTGCTTCAAAGGCAAGCCAGACTGGCTTGAGGTTGGGACTGAAGAGAGGTCCATGCTTGCCCGGGCTCTGCTGGCCTGGTCTGTACTAATGGACTCTGGCTGCTGCCTTTGGAGTTAAGGAGAATGAGCCTCCCAAGCTTAAGTAGAAATCACCAGGGCAGGGCTAGACTCCAGCCCTGGTCATGTTCCTTCTGCGCCATGGATGGGGGTGGGGGTGGGGCTGCATTTTCCTGCCTTGCTCTTAGCTGCCTTCCCGGGTGGGGGGGGGTGGGGAGGGGGTTCTGCCAAGGCAAGGAGCTAAGGGAGGGCATGAAGAGAGAAGCTGAAGTGTCCTGCTTCTCTCCTGCCCCCGCAGGTCCCCAGGAGCAATGGCATCTCCTATGCGTCCCAGCTCCCATGCAACATGCCTCTGGTGGCCCCAGTGGCCAAGACTCTGAGCTCTGCCAACCTCATCAATTCTCCTGGTCCTTCCTTCCATCCTCGGGATGGGAGCCATTTCCCACGTGTTTCATCTCCAGGGCCACTCACTGTCTCACTGGTCTAAGCTGTGTAACTAACATGGTATATTAGGTCCCTTTGTCTGTCCAGAGACAAGAGTGCTTCTGGGTGGCCTGTGGTGCACACACCTTTAATCCCATCACTTGAGAGGCAGAGTCAGGTGGATCTCTGAGTTCAAGGCCAGCCTGGTCTACAGAGTGCGTTCCAAGACAGCTGGGGCTACAGGGAGAAACCCTGTCTCGAAAAACCAAAAACAAACAACAAAGAGCTTCTGTTTTGTTTGGATCGAGAAGGAAGCCAGCCCCTCCTGATGTTGTGGGTGCTGGGTTGATCTGGAAGGTTCTTTATGAACCTGAGTCTCTGGGCTTAGGCAAGGGTATCACTATGTCTTCCTATGTGAACAGCGACTTCCCTGAGATGGGCAGCAGACACAGCAGCTCCACTCAGGCCGCCAAAGGCCCAGCAGCAGACACTTCGCTTGTCCAAAAGGCAGAAGAGCAGCAGAGAAGCCAGGAGAACTATCCAGCGTGCTGGAGATGGTTCCTAGCCTCACAGCTTCTCAGCCTGTCATCCACTTGCACGCCTGGCAAAGCCTCCGAGAGCCTTGGGACAAACAAGTGCCCCCTCTGCCCCATTTAAGAGTGAGGAAACTGAGGAAGGGATCGTCTCGCAGATAGCCAACAAGAGAGGGGCACAGACGTCTGGAACTTCCGGACTTCATGCTCCTGCCTGGGACTCTGTCCCCTGGCACATCCAGGAACAGGTTTCTCAGTGCTTGCCCAGACTGGATCAAGACGGGCCTCTAGCGGATGCCTTGGCAAACGACGGCAAACCTATGCTCAGGCAGCTAAGGCCTGGCTAGCCCACACTAGGGGAACCACCACTTAGTGATGTTCCCATGCACAGTCAAGGTTAATGATGTTCCCCTCCTGGAAAG